>NC_058133.1:344029684-344082135 GCF_016433145.1 Gracilinanus agilis | reverse complement strand
ATCCAGCCATTCTGGCTGGCAATTTGGAATCATGCTCAAAGGGCTATATAAGAATGCCTGCCCTTTGATCCAGCCATACCATTGCTGGGTTTGTACCCCAAAGAGATCATAGATAAACAGACTTGTACGAAAATATTTATAGTGGGGCTTTTTGTGGTGGCAACAAATTGGAAAAGGAGGGTATGTCCTTCAATTGGGGAATGGCTGAACAAACTGTGGTATATGCGGGTGATGGAATACTATTGTGCTAAAAGGAATAATAAACTGGAGGAGTTCCAGGCGAACTGGAGAGACCTCCGGGAACAGATGCAGAGCGAAAGGAGCAGAGCCAGAAGAACATTGTACACAGAGACTGATATACTATGGTAAAACTGAATGTAATGGACCTCTGTACCAGCAGCAATACAGTGACCCAGGACAATTCTGAGGGATTTATGGTAAAGACGCTACCCACATTCAGAGGAAGGACTGCAGGAGAGGAAACATATAAGAAAAACAACTGCTTGAACGCATGGGTCGGGGTGGACATGATTGAGGGTGTGGACTCGAAACTACCACACCAATGCAACTACCAACAATTTGGAAATTGGTCTTGATCAAGGATACATGACAAAACCAGTAGAAATGTGCATTGGCCATGGGTGGGGGGAGTGCGGGGGGTGAAGGGGAAAGGAGGAGCATGAATCATGTAACCATGTTAAAAATGAATATTAATAAATGTTTGGGAAAAAAATACCTTTTATGTTTGAAAAATTAAAAAAAAGAATATTATAGAATAAATTTCTGCTTGTATATAGACTGCACAAGATGAATTCTTTGCTTCATCCCAATACTGAGATCTTGGATGATTCAGTAAAGTATCTATTACTACTACTTTCATTCCTGAATAACACATATTTTCTTCCAAAATCCCATATTTCCTAATCCTTTATTTGGTTAATTAGATACTGCTTCTATTCTGATACACACAAATAATCATCATCAACGTCATCATCAACATCTTTCTTGATCTCTTTGCAGCATGTCACACTTTTGACAACTATGTCCTGCTAGATGATTTCGTCTCTGAAGTTGGGGGGATATTGTTTGTTGTTTGTTCTTTGTTTGTTGTTCTTCCTATCTCTGTTTCTCCAGAATCTTATTTGTTGTATCATTTCTATGTCTTGCCTCTTGATTGTGACTATAACTTAAGGTTCTGTCCTAAGGCAGCTTTTCTTCTTTCTCTATATTCTCTCTTGGTGACCCATTAGAATCTCCTATTCAATATGACCCAAATAAACTTATTTTCTCCTTCCCCACTCCTAAAATACATAGAAAACTTAAGAACTAGGTCAACACCATCATCATTCTAATCACATGGGTTCACAAACTCAGAACTATACTCAACTCCTTACTCTCTCTCACCTACTACATCCAAGTATGGCAAGTATTATTGATTCTCCCTCCACAACATCCTCAACATTTATCCCCTTTTCTATATCTACATGGTCCCTACCCTAGACTAGAGAACATTATCTCTTACTTGGATTATTGCAAAACGATATTAATTGTTCTCCTTTTCTCTCATATGTACCTTCTCCAACCTATCCTCCAAAAAGTTGCCAAAGTAATATTCGCAAAGTACAGATTTATCTAAGCTACTCTTTTGCTCAATCAGTTCTTGTGATTCTACCTCCTTTTTTAGCATTTAAAGCCCCTGAAAACTTGCCTCCAACTTTTCTTTTCAGTTTTATTATACATAATTCCCTTTCCCAAAAGCTTTAGTCTAATTAACTTGATCTTGCTTTTTATTACTTTTTATTTATTGCTAATTTATTTATGAGATGTTAAATCTCATCTCTTTAAATGATGTCATCTCTGTAGCACTGCCTCTTCATATCAGCCTCTTCAAATAATAATACACAATAGTAGTCTGCATGTACATAGTGTATTTAGGTTTGAAAAGCACTTTACAAATATCATCTCAGGGGGCAGCTAAGTGGATCAGTGGACTGAGAGCTAGGCCCAGAGACGGGAGGTCTTGGGTTCAAATTTAGCCTCAGACACTGCCTAACTGTGTGATCCTAGGCAAGTCACTTAACCCCTATTGCCTATCCCTTATCACTCTTCTGCCTTGGAGCCAATACACAGTACTGATTCTAAGACAGAAGGTAAGAGTTTAAAAAATTATATATATATATATATATATATATATATATATATATATAATTTTATCTTCACAATGGTCTTGAGAAACAGATGGTATAATTATCTCCATTGTACAAATGAGAAAACTGAGACAAGGGAAGTTAGAAACTGGCACAGGTAGCAAATGTCTAAGGCTGGATTTGAACTCAGGTTTCCTGACTCCTGATCCTTCACTCTTATCTATACAGTGCTGCCTAATTTCCTTCTAAGTGAAACTCAAGTGCCTCCTCCTCCATGAAATGTTTTCCATATCTCTTAAGCTGCCAGGGCCTCTCTTCCCTCAACTCAAAATTAACTTGTATTTACTCTATGTATATGCCTTTATGTATGATGTTGTTATCCAAAAACAAACACAGGCACATCCCAAATAGAATATAATCTCCTTGAGAGCAGGGACTATCATTGCTGTCATCATTTCACCAGCTCCTATTGGCTCACAAAGGCCAATTGTTAAAACTTCCATTGTAAGGGGGGAAAAAAGAAAATATTAAAATCAAGACTTAATTGTTCTATTGATAGTTTAGACTTAAGAAAGTGACAGAGAACATGTTAATAATGCAAATTAAACTTCAAAATATGTCACATTTATAAATATTTACCAGCACATGACTGATTATAGCTCTTTCTCACAGTTATATTCTGACACTCTAGGTCTGCTAATAACCTTTCCCATCCCCTATTCCTCAGTACTCTCCCCCCAAAATTAGCAGGCTTAAAACTGTGTCCCTCAGATAGAGTACATTCCTCATCACTGCCTCAGGTATCAGAAATGTTTTTATATAGTTTGTCTCACAGACAGAACACATACAATAGAGGCATGTGGCTCTACATTCACCTTAATCTTCTACTATCCCCCCAAAAGAGATTCATTCCAAGAGCAATCCCAGCCCTCATGGGACCTGCAGCCAAGGTTGCCCACATAAATCTGGTTTTCTGCACCCAAACCTGTCTACAAACTGCCAGGGAACTGCATGAGAAACTCAACAAACTATCTAGACCTCATCAGATAGCAAAATAAAACAAGATATTTGAATCTAGGAGAACCTGGGACTCTATCACCACTCTGACACTTCATTGTATAATCATAGGGAAGACACCTGACCACTCTTAGCTTTGGTTTTTCTCATCTGTAAAGTAGGAAGAATAATACCACCTTTACTTACCTCAGTGAGCCATAATGAGGATCAAGTTGATGATGTCCATAATAAGGTGTTTTATAAGCTCTAAGTGCTATAAGAAATGTCAGTTACTACTGATGTTGGCTTCTACCCAGCCTTGTCACTTTGAAATGTTTTCTTTCTCTCTTCTCTCACTCTCATTGACTGACAGATTGTTTATGGTATATTCAATCTGGAAAGTAATGAGCAACTTCAGACAACCAAGAGCAGCTGTTCCCAATACAGTCCCTGGAGAAGGTATTAGAATCATGGGTAGGACCATGGAAGGCAGGAAGAAAAGGGTCCAAGCTGTTATAAGCAAACTGTGGGACAGGAAGGTTGAAGACGTTCTCAATAGTCTTAACAGCTCCAGCCTCTTCTTTCCCATTCTGAGACTACCTACAGGGTTCTAAAAGCAAAGAATGGCCAACCCTCTAGGCTGTTATTTAAACTAGTCCATTACACTATAGTGGCTAAAATAGGTGTTTTAGAAGAAGGGTAAAGAAGAGAACTAGATAAGATATCATTACTGCAAGGCAATGTGACCCTGATTTGGCCCCTTTATCAATGCTCACCTGGACTATTTCAATTGTCTCCTAATAGGTCTCCTAGCATTAAGCCTTTCCTTTCTGCAGTCCATCCTCCACACAATGGTTAAATTAATATTTCTCTACAATGCAGGTCTGCTCAAGAAGCTTCAGTGGTTTGCACTTGTCTTTTCATTACAATACAAAATCCTTTGTTTAGCATTTAAAAAAAAACTTTCCTAACGTGTCTCTAGCCTCTTCATAGGCTGATTACACTTTATTCCCTCTCATTCGTTCTAAATTCAAATCAAAGTGAAGTTTCCCTTTTCCATTATACACATTTCATCTCTTACCTCTTCATTTTTAAGCCTCCCTCCCTTTCCCAGCTTATTCTGCCTTTTGGAAGATGGAAGATTCAGATTAAAATTCAAGATCCAAGATTGAGTTCGGGTGACCTCCTTGGAGAGGATTTTCCTAATTCTCCCAGTTGTAAGTGCTCCTCCCCATCTCCCATTATTCCTCAGGAGGAAATGGAACTCATTTGTGAACTTGTTGTCTCATCTAGTTAAGTATAAGCTTCTGCAAGTTAAGGATTGTCTCTCATATATTTGTATCCCCAAGAATGACCAATATAGAATCTGTATCACTATGTATTGAAACCATCCCAAGTGGCACCAAAGATAATGGTGAAAAGGGACATGTTTCTATGTGTAAGGGTTCTAAAATAATAGGAGATGCCATTGATCTTCACTTTGATTGGCTTGACTCTGGATCTGATAGGCTTCAATAAAATGAACGAACACCTATAAAATTTATGTAAGCCCCTAAATCTGTTCCGTTAGGTACTAATATGGGATCCCATCCATAAAGAATTGGAAATAAAGGTGAGTGCCTTTGGATACTGTCCTAACAAGCCATTCACTGGAAGAGCAAGCTAAGATTTTTCTCTAAGATTATGAATCCATGGATCTCAAAATAGCAAAATTACAGTATCAAGAAGTGGAGATCTGGAAGGGATCTCAGATCTCATCTAGTCCAACTCATACACAAAAGAAATTAGCACTATAGCATACCCAACAATGGAATGTTCAGCTTCTGCCTGAAGATCTCAAAGGAGGAAGAAACTATCACCTCTTAATGCAGCTTATGTCACTTTGGGACAATATTAATTGTAGGAAATTTTTCATTGTTAATAAATCTAAATTTGCTTTTTGAAAACTTCTACCCATTGTTCCTAGTTCTGCCCTCTAGGACCAACCAGCACAAACCAAAATCCTTTACCTGAGAGCCTTCCAAATACTTGAAGATAGCTATTATGTTCAGTCCACCTCCCCAGTCCACTCTTCTCCAGGTTAAACATTGTCATTTCCTTCAAGAAATATTTATATGACATGGAGTCAAGACCCTTCACCATCATTTTTGCCCTTCTCTGGACATTCTCCAACTTATCAATGTCTTTCTTAAACTTTGTTGTTTAGATTAAACTTAATATTCCAATTGTGGTCTGATGAAGACAGAATACATAGAGTGTATATCACTTTCTCAAACCTGAAAGCTACAGTTTCTCTTTTTTTTTTTTAACCCTTGTACTTTGGTGTATTGTCTCATAGGTGGAAGATTGGTAAGGGTGGGCAATGGGGGGTCAAGTGACTTGCCCAGGGTCACACAGCTGGGAAGTGGCTGAGGCCGGGTTTGAACCTAGGACCTCCTGTACAGTTTCTCTTTTAATGCAGTCCAAGGTTGTTTATCTTTTTTTGGCTGCTATATCATTCAATTGAGTTTGTTGTCCACTGAAACCCCTAAATCTTTTTTCAGAATAATGTCTAACTAACCATGCCTTCCCATCTTATATGTGAAGTTGATGCATTTTTGTATCCAAATGGAAGATTTTATGTATATCCTTCTTGAATTTGATCTTATCCTATTCAACTCAATTGATTATGGTGTCTCCCGTACTTGTTATAGTGATAGTCAAGTCAAATCAACCCACAAACATTTAGTAAGCATATGCTATGTTCTAGGCACTGTGTTGTAATGAGAATACAGATATGCAAACAAACAATATGAAAAACAAAAAACTTGGGATCCAATGAAATTACAATGCTTGTCCACAAATAGTAATTGAAGATTTGGGATTCCAAGGGAAGTCCTATGATTCCAAGTTCATAACTTTCTCTACAGGTTACTGTCTATTTCTTGAGATTAAGTCTGTCCTAAATCTGCTTCCCCAGTGCCCAATATATTGCTTTGTACAAAATAGGTGTGTCATAAATACTGGATGAAGTGAACTGAATCAGTGCTCTTGACTTGGTCATTTTTTATTTATTTTTAACTACCATAAAAGTCACTCACTCTCTGTGTCCTGACTTTTCCAAATTCTGCATATGATGGTCTGGCCTCTTTCAAATGCATCCTTTCTCTTCTTCTAGTCCTTCTTATAAGCCCTAACCTTATCAACCTGGCAATATTCCTTTGCTGCATGGTCTCAGCACCCTTAGAAAAAAACCCATAAATTCTCCCCCCATAAAGTTGGAGAAGACTTGGGAGTTTAAATGGACTACAAGTTCAATATGAGTCAACAATATAATTTAATTCCTTTCATAACAAGATTACTATATGATCTCATCAATATGAGATCTTTTCCTAGTGGTGAAGATCACAACCCCTCTACTCTGTCTCATCCTGTACAACTTATAATCATCTTTCTAGAAATGCTCTGGACAGTACTGTATACCTTCCTCTGTCTTTAATAATTTTAGGTAGCTAATATAGCAGTTTTGGGACTATCTACCTGGGATCCCTTATCCTCATTATACAATGGGTCCACTTCCTTTTCTACATTTCTCCCCCATAAAATTCATCATTTGCAATATACTACAGTCTACTTATATGCAACAAGCATCTTTCCATTGCCTCTTAGATGACCAATAACCAAATTCTGTTTTGGCTATCTCTTGGAAAAGCTAGAAGATAACACTGTCTTTAGTAGGAGCAATCACACTTATCCCCCCTTTTGGTGGAATTGTGACTAAGACTTATCTCTGACACTGACAAGGAAACTGCTATCATCCCCCAAAGTTCTCAGCACCTCCTATTATTCAACCATCTGAAAGGCAGAGTCCCCCCTCTCTGACTTCCAGCAGACTAGGGGTAAATGGTGACCTGGGTTAATTATTCTTGCTTTGATCATTCATTCAAGAACAGGACCTTTCCCACAGACCCACCTATTTATATTATTTTTGACATGTCTATCACATGATGAAGATTGAGGATGAAAGTAAAGGTGAGAATGACAGTGATAGAACAGTAGCATCTTAAGTCATCTATCATTTAGACAGGATGCCATGACCTGCAATATCTGTTTAATTAAACATAGATATGTCACCAAAATGTAAAGAAATACTGTATTCACTAAGATGTTAACTGATCCAAAATCAAACTATGTACTTGTTGATCATGTGTGTTTATGCCCATAAATGTCTGAATAAGTCATATGGAAAGAGGAGTTCAAAAATGTGAAGATGCTACTTTAAAGAATCTATTATTAGAAAGAATTTAAGAGTCATTTTGTCTTTCTGATTTAATTCTGAAATTCTCATATGGGGATATAGGGTTTTGAACCCTAGATATGATAAGTACAGTATATCTAGGATCACATTAAATTGAATGAAGGGTAATGTCAGATTTGTCTTTCTTTATAATGAAAAAATAACTGAAATAATACTAATTTGTTCCATTTATATAGGACTCTACAATATTCAAGATGTTTTCATAAATATTTTCTCATTTGATCTTTATAACAACCCGAAACCCTGTAAAACAATGCGGAGATTATCATTTCTCTTTTATAGATTAATTAGTTGAGCATCTATTGTGTTCCAAGCACTAGACTCCGCATAAAGGATACAAAGAAAAAATGGAACAGTCCCTTGCCCTCAAGAAACTTACATTCTACAGCAGTGTTGGTGAATGTTTTCAAGTCCGCATGCCCAAACTGCAACTTCAAGATGCCTGTGAGCCCCCCACATTAACCCAGAGAGCAGAGGGAGGAAGTGCTCACTTTCAACAGCTGGACACAGGGGTGGGGCAGGCAAAAATGTCCCCGGGGAAGGGAAGATGGGAAATGGAGCAGCTGCCCCATTCTGGCCTGGCATGTGTGCCAATACTTCACCAACACTATTCTATAGGAGGGAAATAACATGTGTAGCGTATACATTCTGAAGTATGTAGAAAAAACAAGTGTATGTGTTTATATGTGAATAGTATACTGTATATATATATGAATATCTTTATAAACATAACATAGATTGTTTAAATAGTATGTAAGTACATAACAAAAATACGTATATTATAATTACATAAGTATATAAATAGTAATTATTTATAAGAAAAATAAATATATTCTAAATTAAATATATTTTAATAAGTTCACATCATACATGTTGTTTCCCCCTAAAGATGGAGAGCTCATTAAGGGCTTTATTTTTGTCTTCATATCTTCAGTGCCTAAACCAGTGCCTGGCACACACTAGGTGCTTGATTGATTAATATATAAAAAAAGGAATGATTATCTTAGTACCACTTCACAGGGAAATTGGGCTGTTTAGAGAATCAAATTAATTGATATTTGTGAAAGCATTCTGAAAATTGTAAAATCCTAAATATAGTTATATTTTGTCCTATGCATTTATACATTTATTATTGTTCAAATGTTTGATTATGTTCAAATCTTCGTGACCCCATGGACTAGACAGATACTGGAGTGGTTTGCCATTGCCTTCTCCAGTGGTTTAAGTGAATTATCCAGGGCTGCACAGATAAGTGTCTAAGCCCAGATTTGAACTTGGGTCTTCCTGACTCCAGGACCAGTGCTCTATCCACTGAGCCACATAGCTGCCTCCTATATATATTTACAAATATGTATATATATATATGTATGGGCATAAATATATATATGCATTGTGTATATGTATTTTGCACATATGTGTGTAGAGCAGGTAATGGCAGGAGACAGAAGGTTCAGGACATTCCTATGTTGGAGGAGGCATCTGAGCAAATGAAAAACCAGGGGCCTTACTATATGCCACTGACACCTAACTAGTAATTATTAAATCAGAACCCCAAGTCTTTCTGATCCCTTATCTAGGGCTTTTTCCATTACACCTTACTCAATAACTTTGATTTTTTTCTCTCCTCTAAATACATAAATACTTTGCAGATGTCCATGCTTTCAGAAGTATGGTATAAACATGTCCATCACTATTTTATGTTTGACTGGTGACAAATTCCCATTTTTGTGACACTTCCACAGAGGACAGAGAAGCAAACAATGTGGAGAGGGACACTACTTCCCCTCTTGGTCAACTTGCACTGGCTACACCAACCTTGCAAATTTAACAATTCAAAGACAGGATAGGTACCAGAAATAAGTATATTGTATCCTTAGGGAGGAACCATTATATATGTCCGACTCCTCCCTGACACCCTGCCAAGATAGCCATTTAATTTAACATAGAAAATCTGAACAAATTACGTTTTATTATAAAATAGACTAACATAGCTCCTAGCTCCTATTAAAACAATTATCATAAGAACCATAGGCCTAGAAAGGTTTAGTGGAAAGAGTGCTGGAGTTGGAGACAGAAGTCTTTTGAGTCCATAGATTCATAGGACCATAAATTTAGGGTAGGAAGGGACCTTAATCATTTGGTTCAACCCAACCCCCCTCATATTACAGACAAGAAAATCGATATTCAGAGCAGTTGCCATGGCCAAGATCATCCCTAGAGGTAGCAAGTAGGAGAGTTGGGATTTGAATCAAAGTCCTCTGATGCTAACTCAACCACCTATTAGTTGTAAGACCATGATTTGTTAGTCATTTAACCATTCAAAACTTTGTATTCTCATCATAAAGATGAAGGTGATAATAGAATCACATAATCTCAGATTTGGAAAGGACCTCAGAGGTCATGTAGTCCAACCCAAATCCCAATAATTGGATAATCAGACTTTTCTTGGATACCCTGCTAAGAGTGAAGAGAATGTAAATGCCTTAAGTGCTGTGACTGTTTTATTTTTGTATCCTTAGCACAGTGCCTAGCCCATAATAGGCTCTTTTGCTTGTTGATTTATTAATTAACAGAGAACTCAGAATCTCCTGAGCCATCCCATTCTACTCTTAGATTGCTTCTTTGGAAGATTTTTTTCTTTATGTTTAAATTAAATATGTCCCTAAGGCAATGGCTCCCCAAGGGCCAAGAGGAGCAAATCTAATCTCTCTTCTACATGTCAGTCCTTCAAATTTTAGAAAGACTGTCAACTGTTAAGTCCCTTCTCTGTCTTTTCTTCTCTAGGCTAAATATGTCCAGTTTCTTCAACTTCAAGTAGTTGCATAGAATGGCTTTGAATCCCACACCACCCCATTGCCTTCCTCCTTGCATTGCTTAGATGAAATGAAATTAACTTAGATTAATTTTCATTTTGAAAAAATATGTGGAAGGGATAACTAAATGGCTGACCCTGGATTCAAATCTTGGTCTTACATACTTCCTAGCAGTGTGACTGGGCAAGTCACTTACAACCAATTGCCTAGCCTTTACTCTCTTGGAACCCATACTTAGTATCAATTGTAAGATTGAAGATAAGAGTGTTTTTTAAAGAAAAAAGAGGGAAAAATATGTGGTATCACTGAGAAAACCATTTAGATAAATAGCAATAATTGGTATAAGTTGCTATGCAACAATGATCATTTCAGTTGGTGTTGGAGACAGGTAACTGGATATCCAGAACTGTTATTTAGTTCAGCAACTAGTCCGCAACAAATTGTTTAGGAAGTTATATGGGGCACTGAGAAATTAAGTGAGTTGCCCATGATCACACAGGGAGTATATGTCAGAGGAAAGTCTTGAACAAAGTCACAGTGAATAAACATTTATTAAGCTCCTAACATGTACTGATCATCATGCAAAATTCTGGAGACATGGAAAAAGGTATGACAAGCCAAGGAGATTGCAATCTAATGGGAAAACGATAAAGGGAATAGTGGGAATTACCTAGGTCAGGGACATGATGAAATCCTGCAGCCAAGAGAGGAAATAATCTGAGGAGGTGTGAGTTACAGAGTTGTTTTCATCTTGCAGAATTATGAGTTTCTGGAGAGCATCTAGAAGATCCAGGATCCAGGAGATCAGCCATGTGGGAAATGATAAGGAAAACTCTCAGAGTAATTTTTTTAAAAGGTAGGGAATTAGGGAGGAGGTCACAGTGTCCATCCTCTATCTTCTCCAAGCATAGAGAAGGAAGGGCCCCTAAACACTGGCATTTCTGATTCCAAGTCTAATTTCCTATCCACTACATCAAGGTGCCTTTCTTGTTCAGTATTGCCCATTTAATTGAACATTAGATGAGCATTTTGAAGATGTATTGGAAATGGAGGGGAGGGCATAAGAGGGGAAGTGTTTGATAAGAAACCTGTGAAGATTCGACTAGTTTAGAGTCTTTCTCTTAAACTTGTGTCATCAAGTGTTACATCTAACAGAAAGTTAGGGGGTCACCCACCTCCCCATTTTACAGATGAGGAAAGACCCAGAGGAAATAAAGGGTCTTTTCCAAGGTCACATGGAGAACTCAAGTCTCATGCCTCTATAAAAGAAATTAAAAACCTGATCTCTTAATGCTGATTAAAATTATATAAAGCACCAAAAGATTTAATCAAAATCTTTCCATGGAAAAAAAAGACAATGCTCCAAGCTGGCCACTTTAAGGAGGGCATTGATCCTGGTTTGACAGACTAATGTACTTCACAAAGTGCTTACCTTGCTCCAGGGGAAAACCAACACAACTAATGCAGTAAATTTGTTTGGGGGGCAGACTTACAATTAAGGGCTCCCTCTGGAGAGGATATCTAGCTGCCCTGTTAAAGATAATGGTGACAAATGCATTTGTACAGTGTTCAAAAAGGAAGTGGGTACATCGGGACATGTATGTCTTGCTTTAAGCCAACTTAACATATGAAAATTGAGTTTTCAGCAACAGAAATAGAGGGGGCAAGGTTGTGGCAGTGATTATTCATTTTATAAAGGTACTTACAGTTTAAAGAGATGGCATGGTTAGAAGGCCACCCTAGAAGTAAGGAAGACCTAGTTTCAAATCTAATGTCTGATAAATATTACCTATGTGACCTTGGTCAAGTCATAACCTCTCAATGTTCCCTGTCTTTAACATAGGCAGTTTGTCCATTTATTTTGATTGGGGGAATTTGATTGAATGAACTCCCCAAAATGAGAAAAATCACAAGTCTAGATGAAGGGAAAACGGTCACAGTAACCCTCCTATCCTACCTTTGATGGATCCACTGAGCTATAGTGCAGTGGGGAAAAGTGATGAATTTTGATTCACAGGACTTGCATTCAATTCCTTGCTTTGCCTTTTATTAGATGTTGCTTTGTATAAATCATTTAATCTCTCTGAACCTCCATTTCCTTAACTATAAAATGAGGGACCAAGATTAGATTACTTCTAAAGCCACTTCCAATTCTAAATATGTAATCCCATTTTCCCAAGATATAATTTTTATAATTTAAATGCAAAGTTTATTGATATTTTTATTCAACTTGCAAAAACTAAATTAATATAAAAGTATAATAAATATATTATGGAAAGCAAAATACATATATTCAGTATTAGTCTAGACCAGTGATTCCCAAAGTGGGCACCACTGCCCCCTGGTGGGTGCTGCAGCGGTCCAGGGAAGGTGGTGATGGCCACAGGTGCAATTGGGGGTGGTGAATAACTGTAAGGGGGAGGTGATGGTATGTGACAGGGGGCACTAAGTAATATTTTTTCTGGAAAGGGGGCAGTAGGCCAAAAAACTTTGGGAACCACTGGTCTAGACTCTGCTCTGCTTTCAGAAAAATCATGAATCAAATTAGAATTCAAAAAGAATCTTCTGTATTGTGTCACCTCTCACGTGAGTCAAACTTCCCCTTACTATGACTGTGAGTCTGAGATTAAGAACCATAGGCACAGTTCTTCACATTATCAATAACTTGCTATATAGCCTTGGAATGGGAACTGGAGCTCAAGGGTCCTCATCTCACAGATAGAAGGTGTTCATCCCTTTCAAAGAGCACCAAAGACATCACAGGGTGATGTCCTGACCGGGCTCTGATTAGATTTAAGTGAGGCAGAGTTGCACAAAGTCATCAGTCTCCCTCTCTTTTCCAAAGACATTAAATCCAGGGGAAAGGCAAAGATCAAGAGCACTGGTGATGCCCTGGGATGCAATGGATGGCCATGGCAACTTCAATGTCACTCCAAGCGTTAAGCACTATACAACTCCTGCTTTCATCGCCACTGGGACAAAATGTTCTCATCTGCCCATTCCACCAGGGACAGTTTTCTCATGCTTGGGGTACTCATCCCCCTCATCACTAACAAATTTGAGGCCTGACAGTAACCTTCAACCTGGTTTAGACAGTCTACTGAGAAAGTTTTAAGGATGTGGCCATTGTGCATGCTACAAGCTTCTTGTACCCACTGTTGAGAATTGAGTGAAAGTGGGACCCCAAAGTGGATTAGCAGCTCTGAAAGGGCTCTGCATGTCCTCACACCAGAGGTTCTCATCCTATTAGAACATCATTATAGTGCTTAATTTTTAAAATACATTTTAAAACCCTTAATTTCTGACTTAGAATTGATACTATCATTCCCAAAGCAGAACAGTTAAGGGCTAGGCATCTGAGTTAGTAACTTGTCCAGGATCACAAAGCAAAGATGTGTCTGAGGTCAGATTTGAACCCAGGACCTCTCAGCTCCAGGCCTGCCTCTCTATTCATTGAGCCACCTAGCTGCCCCTACAGTGATTAATTCAAAACAAGTTCCTTCTATATGACAGGCATTATACAAAGGACTTGGGATACAAATATTTTTTTATTCCTGTGTGAAATGGTCACTGCCCTCAAGGAAAGAAGGGAAAGAACATGTAAACAATAAAATGTAATACAAGGAAAAATGAGGGAAGAGAAAACTAGAATACCAACCTTAATCCCTTATTGACTTGATTCCAGTTCCAAGCAACTGGATAAACATATAGTAATTAGCAGTATCTTTGGTAGGAGGATTGATCTTCATATATGCTATTCCATCTCCTTTCTCCTTAACTCTGTACTATTAGTACATTATGCCTGGGATGCCCTCTCCTCACCTTTGCAACTTAGAGTAACTGGTTTCCATCAAGACAACCAAAACATTATTTTCTTTAAGGAGACTTTTCCTGGTCTCTGCAACCCACTCTTTCCTCCAAGATGCTAGTGCCTAATTTTTAAGGACTAGATGCGGCCATTTAAACTCTTTGTTCCTCATTTCCCTCATCACTAAAGTAACCAAAGGCTTGGTTAAATTTCTGATGCCCCTTTACAAATCAAAAATTCTACATTCTAAGTTCAAATTGCAAGCCCCTTAAATAGCATTTTACAGAATTGTTTCTCATAAGTATCTGCTTCTAAAAGCAGGGATTCACCTCACTCTCTAGGGAAACCTTGCCTTTTCAGGGACTTCACTCACTGCAGGGGTTGTTTGGGTGACAGCTATTTGGAAGCAACACAATCCCTTCTTTATGTCAGATTTTGAAACCTGTGAGCTTAATTATCAATAAATAGGTCATTGAAATTCAGTGTGATTAAAAGACATACTGCTTGGATTTCTTTTAGAGCTACAAATCAGTAGCTAGATATATGGAATTTGATGCTAAAAATAAATATGACAGATTCATATCTTTAATATCTAAATATGAATAAGTGTATATTTCCTTGGATTTATACTAGATTATTGGTTAGTTTATCTAGCAAATCAGCCAATATATTAAGGGAATTTTTAATTGGTAAAAGAAAAATGAGTTAGAGAAGGAAATAGCAAGCCATTCAAATATCTTTGCCAAGAAAACCCCAAATGGAGTCATAAAGAATCAGAAATGGCTGAACAGTAACAATTTTGAAATGGACAACTAAGTAATGAAGTGGAGAAAGTCCCTGGATTGGAGTCTGGAAGACTCACCCTGCTTGAGTTCAAATCTAGCCTCAGATAGTTATTGTAACCATAAGCAAGTCACTTTATTCTGTTTGCTTCATTTGTCAAATGAGCTGGAGAAGGAAATGCAAAACACTCTAATATCTTAACCAATAAAACCCCAAATGGGGTCACAAAGAGTCAAAAACAACTGAAATGACTGAACAACAACAATATTTTGAAATAGTCAAGCACCTATCAACTTTCACTATCTTTTAAATAAAATTTAGTATTTCTTTCAATATTTAACTAATATTAAGTCATAGCTACTTTTATATAATGCTTTAAGGTTTGCAACGCACTTCACAGATATTAACTCATTTTGTCATCAAAACAATCCTGAGAAATAGATTTATTATCCTCATTTTACAGATAAGGAAACTGAGACTGAAAAATATTAAGTTACTTGCGAAGACTTACACAACTAATAAACATTCAAGGCAAGTTTTAATTCAGTTCTTCTTGATCCCAGGTCCAGCTCTTTGCCTACTAAGCCACTGAGCTACCTTAAAACATCTATTAACTTAAAATTAATAATAGTTAATGAGAAATTCAAAATCAAGTTAAATTATAAATTCTAAAATATGATTCTGACAAGGCCTCTATAGGCTTCATCAGACTGTCAAAGGGGTCCATGACATTAAAAAAAGGGCTAAGAGTTCCAAAATAAATAATTAAATCATGAGTATCTAGAATAATAGTATAGAGGTGTATTTTTTTTGCTATGCTATTATTCCAAGTACTCATCGTTTAATCATTTATTTTAACAAGGTTCAAAGCAATTGATTCTTGAGTTAAAAATTAGAGTCTCTATAGGTTATACTGTCACGAATCACTTTATTCAATTGCTTTGAGAGACTTTGGAAAAAGACCTCACCTACAATTGTCATATTCTTCATCCATAAAATTTGGCTTTCTGCCAAAGTCCCTTTGATCCTGCAATTTCCACAAAGAAAACTGAGGAAATCCCTGTATTTAACTATAAGGCAAAGTTTCCTAAGATGGCAGATTTCCCAGTCTCCCTTTACCCTTTTCCCAGTCTCTAGGCTACAACTACCAAGCTGTTCTCAGTAATATACTGAAAAGACATGTAGGAATTTTGTTCTGTCAATTAGACTGGAGAGGAAATGATGCATATTTCAGAATGATATCATGGAAATAGATTCAACCTCATAACTACAAGACTTGTATTGAAGTCCTGCCTCTGCCATATCCTGGCTGTGTAACCTAGGGTAAATCATCTAATCTTTTGGTGTCTAAAATGGCAAATTGTATCAAAGATACTGATGTATGTTGGTAGTGTTTTTTTCACCTGGGAGCACACAGTACTAATGAAATCACAAATCTTCTCTCCATTTCTAGTTTATCCCTTAGATTTATTCTGAGATTTGTTTTGTGGAAGGAAATTGATTTACTAAAGTATTGATAATTATTCAAATAAGGTTTCATTAAGATCTTCTTTTGTTTCTTCATCATATCATGGAAATGGCCAAAGGTTGTGACAATAGAATAATAGCATTATCAGATTCTACCAAATGAGAAAGACATTGTGGCAAAAGTCTATGCTATGTCATCCAAAAACAAATGCTGGTAGCCTCATTACCAGGTTAGATATAAAATGACAAATTTTTCAGCTACTACAACTCTCAAAAAAATCTTCTAAGTCATAGAGAGATGGCAATCTGTATTGACAGTGGTATTACCTAAACCAGAGGTGTCAAATTCAAATAGAAAAAGGAACCTGCAGCCTGCATTGACTTTTAAAACCACAAAATATTACTTATGTTTTATTGTATTCTTATTTATTTTGTTAAACATTTCCCAGTTATAATTTAACCTGGTTCAGGCCATTCTTGGGAGTTTGGGCCATATGCAAAATCAGTTGGCCTCATATTTGATACATCCAACCTGCACTACTGAAATCCCATGTCCTTGAATCTCTGAAGGATGAAGTTCAAATAAATTATAGAATTTTTAGAAACTTATAAAGCATACAAATAAGGTAGTTATGTGATATGGAAGTTTTGTCCCAATAAAGTTATAAAGTAATTGGTCATAGTTTAATAAACTATATAGTACTTGCACTCCTATATTCGAGGAAAAACTGATAACTAGAACCTTCTAAATCAGAGTGCTTTGAGAATGGGACAGTGAACATTCAAGGTGATTTTAAAAAAAAAGCTTTGGATCCTCATCCTCTCCCATTTAAGTCAATTCAAGATTTATTAAGCAAAAATATTAGTGTTATTTCAGCATTTCTTTCTGAAATTTGGGTTGAGAAAAGCTAGCAAAGAGAATCAATCTCTCACCTCCACAATCGAATATAAAATCCTCCATTTGACTTTGAAAGTCCTTCTTTACCTAACCCCTTCCTATCTGTTTAGTCTTCTAATAACTTACTTCCCTCTGAGATCCAGTAACACTGGCCTCCTTGTTCCTCACATTAGATACTTTATCTCCCAATTTAAAATTTTTACTGTCTACATCTGGAATTTTCTTCTCCTCACCTGTCTCCTACCTTCCCTACCTTCTTTCAAGTCTCAACTAAAAGTCCACCTTCTGAAATTAGCCTTTCCTAGATGTCCTTAATGATTATGCCTTTTCTCTGATTCTATCTCCATTTTGCCCTGCATGTATCTCCTTTGTACAGAATAATTTGCATGTTGTCTTGCCCATTATGTTGTGAATTTCTTGAATGTGTAGGAATTATTTTTGTCCTTTGATGTATCCCTGGAACTTCCTACCATACAATAGATGCTTAATAAATACTAATATCCTATAATAAATTATGAAGGGAATAGATTCCTAAAGACCCTGGAAGACTTGTATGAACCAATGAAATGTGAAGTAAACAGAAACAGGCGAACAATTTGCACAGTAATAACAATGTAATAAAGATAATCAAGTGTAGAAGATTTAGTCATTCTGATCAAAACAATGACCTACTTACAGGCAGAGGTAAGGGAAGCAAAAGAATCTGAAACTAAAAATAAGAGAAAATTGAATTTTTTAAAAATGTCCTTTCAAAGGGGCAGCTGGGTAGCTCAGTGGATTGAGAGTCAGGCCTAGAGACAGGAGGTCCTAGGTTCAAATCCGACCTCAGACACTTCCCAGCAGTGTGACCCTGGGCAAGTCACTTGACCCCCATTGCCCACCCTTACCACTCTTCCACCAAGGAGTCAATACACAGAAGTTAAGGGTTTAAAAAAATGCCCTTTCACATATTTTCTTATATAAGGATAACCCAATGACTAGGGGAGTAGGAAAGTTTTTCAATGAAAGCAATAAAAAAAAAAATTCAATATATCTTTTAAATAACAAAAAAAAAAAACAGTATCCAAATAGTATCAAAACTATGTGACATTTCCTACTATTTTTTTCACTATGATGGCCATTGATGTCTGAGGGATAGTTCTAATTTTACCTGTTTTTTAATACCTATACCTGTCCTTAACATGATGAGACTCTTAATATTTAATCATGTTTATTGGCCAATAGAAAATCTTTCATTGCCACTATAAGCCTAGTAGAACCCCATGCCTTTTCATTGCCTATTTCTCCAAATCTAGAATTTTCTCCCTTCTCATCTCTGCCTCCTTGGTTGCCTGGCTTCCTTCCAGTTTCAAATAAAATTCCACCTTCTTTTTTTTTTAACTCTTTTACCTTCCATCTTAGGATCAATACTGTGTATTAGAGCTAAGGCAGAAAAGCGGTAAGTGCTAGGCAATGGGGGTTATATTACTTGCCCAGGGTCACACAGCTAGGAAGTGTCTGAGGTCAGATTTGAATCCAGGACCTACCCATCTCTCAGCCTGGCTCTCAATCCACTCAGCTACCCAGCTGCCCCCAAAATCCCACCTTCTGCAAGAAGCCTTTCCAAATCATCCTTAATGCTAGGTTGTTTTTTCCCCTCTGAGACTATCTCCAATTTATCCCAGATGTGTCCTGTATGTATATAATTGTTTTTATGTGAGTTCCCAAAAGCAAGGACTTTTTTGTATCCCTTGTACTTAGCTTAATAATATTTAGTTTGTAGTCACTTAATAAATGCTCGTTCATTTGACTGTCTTCAGTGTCATTTGAGTGTCTTCAGAGTCATTGCTTCTGTAACTCAATAAAGAGATCAGGTTAAAAGATTAGGAATCTGCAGCCTGAGCTTACATTAAAGAAAACATGGAAAATTTGGTTGGAGCACACTTCTGAATTCATATTTTAATATAAAGAGTAGTTGTACCATTCAGTGAGGGGAAACTCTGGGGCCAAAGGCATAGAATCTAAGGATGCTGTGAATAGTTTGGGAAAATTTGTTTCTCCTTTTCAAACAGCTTTGTCAATACCAATTCAGCACAAAAGCACAAATAGCTTACTTTCTGTTCTACTAACTCTTTATCTCAATAATGTCAACATGCTGGCTTTATTCCACTATTGAGCAATGTGTTCAATACCACTCTTTTTGCCCATAATACTATCCTGAATGTTTTTGTATTGTATATAAATTCAAAACACAAAGAGATTTTATATTCTTTGTATTTTTAAAAGTTGCTAAGCTGCATATAACTAGTTGAAAACCCAACACAAGAACCCACCCACTCAAAACTGATAGAATTATATAAGTCCTTCTTGATAAGAGAGAATATGAATCTTGGAAAGAGCATATAGAATTACAAAAAAAAATGTAGTAATAGTTGCCAGGGTTTCAGATTTTTCAAAATGAGAATTCTTACCATTTTTCATGTTTGAAGCACTTGACCATTAAGTAATCAAGCTATCTATCAATAAGTTTATTAAGCCCCTATTATACATCAAAACCAGGCACTGGTGAATAGAAAGAAAAATTAAATTATTCCTGCCCTCAAGTAGCCTAAATTCTAATCAATGTGTGAGTAATTCTGTGAATGACTTCTAAAATGATCTCTAGACCTTCAATGATGTGTTTGGATCCATCATTCCCTGGGGCTCATTCATTTTGTATCCATCCCCTTTATCTCCCATAATGAGGAAGGATATATCTTCTCAGTTGACAATATTTGGCATCTTACATGGATGGAAGAGATGCAGAGAGACAAAATAGGTGTGAAATGTACATTACCCATGAGGCAAGATATCTATAAAAAGGTTTATGGATTGAAAGATAGTGAAATTTGAATTTGATTATCACCTCTAGCAAGATAACTTCATAAACAGAGAATGAACCAGAAAACACAAAGCTACCTAGACTGATTTCAGCCAAATCCCACCAAAACATTGGCAGATAAGGATGTGCCAGTAACACATGAAGACAAAATCATTCAATTTACAGAACTCATATTAGAATGATGAGCCACAAAATGTGGAAAAACCAGAATCTTATAATATTATATGTATATATGTGTATATGTGTCTTTGTTTAATATATATGCTATATATACTATATATCTTCGTATGCAATGAAAAGAACAATATACAAAATCTCTCCGATGAAGTCTCATGACAAATGAGGAACTCTGCAAAAGCCTCGTGACGTGTTGGATTTGACCTAACTTTCAAAAAAGAAGACAACTATGGGTTGATCATGTACTGTGTATGATAGATAACCATGTTCTAACATATTAGATCTTGAGGGAAGGCAGGAGGTCCAAACTGAATGGCATAAGCCAATCATTTGGTTATATGGATAAAGATACAAACTGTAAGTATGAGATTATATATTATGATGTTGATCAGATCTATTCTCTCATCATGATCAGCAATGACAGGTACAAAAACAGAAATATGTAGAAACAAAAGACAGGGACACCAGATGAGGTGGGGTTAGAGGACAAAAGGGGAGGATAAAATTGCAGCAGTTAGAGAACAAGAATTTGCAATAACAGTTCCAAAACAAGTAAATGTAGCCTAAGTGAGAAATTGTCCTGCCCAACCTGGGCTGGCCCAGGAGTGGGTCCCAAAGCATTGGATGTCTAGAATGGCAGTAGGATTTGAACTAAGCAAGGGGTGAGACAGAGGTATAAGTGAGATCTAGGATCAAATGATTTGCTTATTAAAGGGATTTGTCTGACTGGTACTACAGAAATCAGTACTTGGTTAGTAGATATCAGATCTGAGAAGGCAAGAAGCAAAAAACTGTGTCTATATGTGTAGCAAAAGTCAAAACAGTTATCAGGAGCAATGAAATCAGAGAAGGTAAAGATGAAATGAAAACAGGTCATAGCAATATGTCAGAGAAACAGAAGACAAGGAGCATCAAAGATAAGTGTTCCAAATAGCAGCAAGAAGCCTGAGGCAATTTGTTTCATTCAGTTGGTACAGTATATCTGCAGACTTTTAAATTAGATGTCTATGGAGCCAGCCTCACCTACCCAGGCTAAGTAATGGGCTTCAATTTCAACTTCACTAACTATTTAGAAAATGCCTCTTATGTTCCAGGCACTGGGCTAATCAATGGGGACCCAAAGACAAAACAGTATCTTCTTTGGAAGATTCTATTCTACTAGAAGAATACCACATGTAAATTTAGGTAATTAAATTAAAACCTCCCCCCAAAAAATGCACAGTAAAAGAAAATAATTTCAAGAGAGAATTGCCTTTTAGGGTAGATTCAGCTTACTTCCTCATTCTTTTGAAAATGACAGATTGATGGCTTAGATGTAGGCTTGAAAAATAATCCATATTTATATATGTTTACTCTCATTTATGTATCACAACTTATATGTTGTGTATATAAAGCATTTTCTTCACAATTTATGCAATACTTAGACAAGCCAATTTACATGTTTGGGTCTTAATTGCATCATCTGTAAAATAAGGAGTTTGGATTATATAATCACTAAGACCTCTTCCAGCATTGCCAAATGTAATATTGAAAAATTAATATTATATCAAATGTAATATGCTAAATGTAATATTTAAAAATTGTTTTGGAAATATAATATTAGTTTAGAAAAAAGAGCATTGTGGTCGCCATTTATAAAAATAATTAACCCTTAAGTCACAAGGATGATAGTAGCTTTTAACAACATCATTTTAATATAAATATAGTCTAAGAAATAAAGAGGGAAGGAAACAGAAAAAATATTTCCTAGCCTGCCACCCTAATCTTACCAGTTTACAAGAGTGTCTTCCATCTCAGCCACCAACCTCCATAGAAGAAACCCCCTTCTCTATGGTCTCATCCCTATATCCTCTATATCCTCCTTCTTCATGTCATTTCCTTTTCCTCTGACTGGTCTACCACATCTCAGGAACCAATCAAAGTCTCTCTGACCCAGACCTGTAACCCCTAGTTCTGGGTCACTAATGGGCTGGCTTGGATGAGCAGAAAGTTTTCGATCCTGGGAGGAAGGGGTTCCCTTTACACATGTAAGCTTATATTACCATCTTTTACCTATCTTGCCCAAGGTGCAAAAACTGCTAATTATACCTGTATCTATTCAGTAGGCCAAATTGCATCTCAAAAGAAGTATACCATAAACACAAAACTCATAGAGATTAAAGCCTAGAAGATACCATCTGGGTGGTACTAGATTTCATGTAGTCTCTCTGTTTTCAAAGAGAGGGTCAGCATGGCCTAGTGGATAGAGTGTAAAGCTTCAATTCAGGAAGACCTGCTTCATATATATACCAGCTGAGTGACCCTGAGCAATTATTAAACTTCTAAGGATAAAATGAAATTTATGTAAAGCAGTTTATAAACCTTAAAGTGGTAGATAAAGATGAAGGATCGTTCTTTTTAATTTATTTTCCCAGACTCTTGCTTTTTAGTAGAATAGGGAGCTCTTGAAAAGGAATATCTACCATCTACCTTTGCAACATATTTTAGAGAGGTACCTAGAACACCAAGAGATTAAGTGACTTGCCCAGAGTTACTTATCTAGTATATGTTAGAAGTAGGACATGAACTCACATCTTCCTAACCTTGAGTGCCACTCCAAAGTGAATTATTACTATATTATGAAGGTAGGAATGAAAATCTCACCAGAGGCGTTCCATTTGATGATGGCATCTTGCCATCCTCTACAATCCATCTTCCTTCCTTTATTCTTTCCTTCCTTTTTTCCTGCCTTTACTCCCTTTGTTTTCCTTCTTTTATTTCTTCCTTCTTTTATTCTTTTATTCCTTCTTTACTTTCTTTATTCTTTCCTTCCTTATTGCTTTCCTTCTTTTTCCCATTTTTCTTTCCCTTTCCTTTTCATTTCCCCACTTTTCCTATCTCTCATTTCCTTTCTTTTTCCTCTTCCAAAAGAAGGCATTATCTACTATGATCTATAAGCCCAGATTGTGTCAGTGTCAGTATAATATTTACCATGTATATGCAGGGGCATTTAGAAAGAACAAAGAGAAAGGAAGGATCTTCTACTGCAGTATTTCAACTGATTATAGTGCAATCATGTGGCCACAGACCCAAAAAGAGAATGAAACTAGAGCAGACATTAGGAAATAAAAATAGGAATATCTTGGAAATGAGAATCTCAAGGAAGACATACTCTAAAATAGCTATGAAAGAAATTAAGTTGCCAGACCTTGAAGCTATGAGGACTTGCCAGACTAAACTCTAAATTAAACTTTTTTCCCCTCTGTGAACTATTTTGAATATTCAAAATATCTGATGAATCACTTTTAAAATGTAGGAGTATAAATCCAATAATCAACTTATTCTGAGGTCACATAATTTATTAAGATAGAATGCCGGACTTGGAATCATGAAGACCCCATCTTTGATGCTTACTAGTTTAGTGACCATGGAAAAGTCAGCCTTTTGACTTCGGGCAACTCTTGAAGACAGATCTCTTCTCATCCACATGATAAAATCATAAGCAATCTACTTACCAGAGTCAGGTGAGGGTATATGCTGACAAGAGAAACCAGTACAAGAAAAAGTAGTCTTATATTGTTTAACTGAGGTTGTGAGGGGATGGGGGAAGAGATAGTAGGGAAAGTGCAGGTGATATCAAAACAAAACAAAACCAAAAATCAATAAAATTATATTTTGAAAAAAAAAGCATTATTTGCAAGAAAAAAGCTTGCAAAGTACCATCTTGACATTAGTTATGAGGTGCTCTCAAGAACATCAACCAAGACGTATATATTAAATTGTAAATATTAAAATGACAATTTATCCTTACCATATGGAAGGCACTGGAAAACATAGAGAAAAGTGAAATAGTCCTTTCCTTCAAGGAGCTTACATTCTCTAGAAGGGAGAGAATATATATATCTATATGGAAGAAAACATACATACATATACAAGCATATATGATATACATAAAACAATTGAGGATACTAGCAAGAGAAGCTGAGGAGAACAGGAAAGGCTTTACAATAAATGGATAGATAGAAAGATAGATAGATAGATAGATAGATAGATAGATAGATAGATAGATAGATAGATAGATAGATAGATAAATGATAGATGGACAGACAGACATATAGACAGAGAGACAGACAGATGGGCAGAGGTGGTGCTTAAATATTTTTTTAAACCCTTACCTTCCATCCCAGAATCAATACTGTGGCAGAAAAGCAGTAAGGGCTAAGGAATGGAGTTTAAGTGACTTGCCCAGGGTCACACAGCTAGGAAGTGTCTGAGGCCAGATTTTAAGCATAATTTTGAAAGAAAGAAAAAAGGTTTCTAAGAGGAAGATATAAAGGAGAGCATTCCTTCAAAAGGTCAAGTCACTCAGTGCAGAGACAGAAAGATAGGAGATGGATGGAATAAATGTCTGTCATGTATAAGGAATGTAATAAGACCAGTTTGGTTGGACCACAAAATGTCTAAGGGGGATTAAGATCTAAGTTTATAAATGAAGTAAACAGAAAAGACAAGGATGCAGAAATGATGGCTCATAAAAGTTTTGAGCCATCTGAAATGCTGAGGAATATATGTATAAATGAAAAAGTTGAGATATTGTCAAAAAGGTAGGTAAGCTAAAGAATTGGCTTAAACATAATGCCATAAAATACAGAGAATACCCAAATTAAGAAGTTAAGAAGGGAATTAAAAACCAGTGGGGAAAAATTGAAGAAGAAACAATTTTTAAAAAAAGGAGAAAGATCTACTCAAAGTAACAAAAAAATTAAGTATAAAGGGGCTAAAAGTGGTTTTTCATCTTGTTTTGCACAAACTCATATTGATGCTACTTGTGGTGACTAAAGAACTGAAAGGGATCTTAGAGGCCTTCTAGCTCAACACTCTCATATTATAGATGAGATAACTAAGGCCAAGAAGTGAAGTGGCTTATCCAAAGTCACATAAGTAATAACAGAGAAGGGATTCAAACCCTCATTCTCTGACTCTAAATTCAGTATTCTTTTCTCCAATATTACATGACCCATGGTTATTGCCTTTTAACTCTCAAGCCTGAATTATTGGACTGGACTAACTTGGGCCTGGCCCACAAGATGATGTTGACCTACTAAGATAGACTCAAGACTACACAGAAGTCCTCAGTTTTAGCTTATATATAGACAAGGGATTGGGGAAAATGGATGGTAGGTGGTACTACTTATCAACAGTTTTACTAAGTAAATGTCTTGAGCATGACAAACTTTGTAAAACTTTCCTATTGTTTCATTCTGTAGACTCCCTTGAATCTCACTGATTCCTTTTTGCTGATCTATGAATATGTCACTTGTGTCTGGCCCATTTCTTGGACTCTATTTGCTGACCTCCTTCACTTTTCATAAATTCTCTCCATTGTCTCTAGTCCCTTAAGTTTTGCCTATGGCATAGTATCCCATGAAACCTGAGCCTATATCATGAAGGATCCCCAATTGCACTAAGTTACTTAGCCACCCCTGCCCCTGCCTCATTCATAACCAGAGATAAAGGCACCTTATTAATCTACTGCTGGATCTCCTTCCTCTAGAAAAGTGTAAGATTAGGGCTCAGATGTCAATGTATTCTCCCAGTCCCAGATCAAAGGAGAAGCAGGTAAACTTGACCGGATGGGAGGAGCAAGAGCCCAGGGAGTACTCCTTCACCTCCCCCCACCCTGTAAGCAGTTGGAAATCAGTTAACTGAACATACTCAGAGCTAGTTATGGAGGTTATTCAAGCTTGGCAAATTCTGGGCCAAGATGGCAAGTGGATATGATGATAACTTTCTTTGTTTGAATTATTTCCCCATGGGATAGAAATAGGTGAGGCTTGATTTCTTAGGAGCAGTCCACTGGCTCTGAAGCTAGAATCAACTTCAGAGCCACTAGAAAGAGGAACTTAGCTTATGGAGGATGTATCTCCCCAAAATTATCTGTATCCAGACACAGTTTCTAGATTGTAAGGGTTTAATGGTTTCTGAGAACAGGAAGAAGGGGAATGATTTAGGAATGAGAGGTAAGGGAAAGCTATCTAAATCAGCTATGTCAATAAGCAGCACCTCCCCGCACCAAAGGGGGAAATGTATCTTGAATGTCTGAACTCCTATCTAAGCCCCTAAACAATCTTCCTTCTAAAACCTAAACTGCTAAACTGAAGGTAGTCTGTAATTTTGCTTGAAGGTCTATCTTTGTGGTTAGCTATCAAGGTAAAGCAGCCCTGGCTATCAGAGACTGTCTCAGCCCCCCAGGAGCTACACAGAGTGTGTTTGCCCAGAGCCAAGTGCCAAGAGTCAGGACCCTTGCAAGAGGGGTGACCTGGCTTTTATACCAGGACTCCAACTGCCCTTAACTGCCCGCTTCTTTAGAGTTCTGGGGGGCACTATGGAATTCTGTGATGCAGCTTGAACCCTTCGCAGAAACATGGTTGCCACAAAAGAGAACCTACCTCTTCTGTACCTGATCACAGATTGGTTGGGCAACAGCTCTTTACCTGAATCCAACCCCTGCCATCTGTTTCCTCTGCCCTAAAATTCACAGATACATATTGTATGTTTTTAGTAGAGTGACTTCTACTTTCCTCCTCTACTTTCATTTAATATCCTATCATACATTTCCATGTATCTTTTAGAAGAATCTGAGAATGTATCCTTTTTTTTAAACAGATGGAAAGAGTATTTTTAATCAAAAGTCCTAGATCCTAGTCCTAACTCTTCTTGCTACTAGTTACATATTTTAGGGTAAATGAGTTAATCCCTGTAAGGCTCAAATTATTCATCTTCCCACATATCAAGCCCAATAGAATGCATATATTGCATTTTCAATACATATTTTTCAATTGATTATTTTATACTTTTATTGAAGACAATTCAGATCCTATTTCTGGATTGGGACTAGTCACCAGGTCCCCAAAGTCTACTCCAGTGTACACACTGTGGGAAACAGAAGGGAAAGAAGGAGAAGAAGAAAGAGAAGGAAGGAGAAGGAAGAAGGAAGTGAAGGAAAAAGGAGGATAAAGAGGAAAAGGAGAGGAGAAGAGAAGAGAGGAGAGGAGAAGAGAGGAGGGGAAAGAACTCTTTGACAAGATCCAAGGTATTTGAGTGGTATCTGCCTCCATATTTACCTGCCTTCTCTTTAACTTATTAGGTTATATCAAAAATGTTGACTCTATCTTCATTCTGAATTCACACATATACATCCAAAAAATGCATTAACTACAACTTAGTTTCCTATTTACCCACTGTATGCTGCTAGGTCATTCCTGAATGTGTATGTCTCCCCAATTCAATTATGAGCTCCTTGAAGCAATTTTTCTACCTTTTACTTTGTCTTGTAGTATCTTCTTTAGAGCTCTGCATGCAGAAGATTCTCAGAACATATTTAATAACCAATAGACTGACTTATAGAGAGAAAAGGAGGAATAGAGTTGCTGATTTTAGCCTAAGTAGAAGAGTTGAACCAGAATATCTGTGTGTGTGTGTGTGTGTGTGTGTGTGTGTGTATTCATTTTTGCCACTACCTCTCCTTTTATGCCCTCCACTTTCCTCCAAACCATAAGCCATTGCTCAGGTTACTTTCTGATGCTCCTAAATACCACCTATATAACTGCAATTATTTGATTGCCTTCATTAAAATGTGTGTTCCTTGAGGGAAGAGACTGTTTTGGCTTCTATTTATATTCATAGCTCTTCACATAGAGCCTGACTCATAGTAAGCACCTAATAAATGCTTGCCTGACTGTCTCTCCAGTCTTACAGTGAGGAAGACAGAGGAAATGTTTCCACAAGGGTCATCTGGGAAATCTGTCTCCCTCTAGTCTCATAGTTCCTTAAGCTTTTAACATATTACTTTTGAACTACTTTCCCTTTGGTCTTATCTTTGGGTTGCTTTTATATGGAGATTTTCCACCAATGGTTTTAACACAATATTCCCATAAATTACATATTCTGAGAATGTAGAAGGTACTCAGTAATTTGATGAGTGAATGAATGAATGTCACCAGCAACTTCTAGCTAAGATCTCTGTTATTTGGTCTTTCCTTATTTAAGTTCATCCTACTTACTGCTGCCAGACCAATCTTATTTTAACATAATTTTTACTTTATCACTTGTGCATGAGAATCTATAATACTATATGTTATATCAAATCCAAATTTCTCAGTTTAATATTTGAGCATAGTTCTTTTATCATTCCTTCTTCCCCAAAACATTTCTCCAGACTCGCCCTTATTACGTCTTAATATTCAAGGTAATCTATTAAACCTTCATCATTCATCTTCCCACATAAGACTTTCTCACCCCTGCCTACATGCCTATGCTTATTTCTTTTCCCTGAAAATGCCCTCTTCTCGCTTTTTTTACTAATCTGTATCCCTCATCTCCTCCAACACCTACCTCAAAATTCATTTCCTCCAAGAAATATTGCATACAAAATCTTACCTTTAGGCTACATATCTCTAGCAATTATGCTTTCAATCTGTACTTTTAATTTTACACTTGTTAATGGGTTGTTTTGTGGCCCATTTTATGCTATTTTATGTGCTTACATTTTATCTCCCCAATTCAATTATAAGCTCCTTGAAAGAAATTTTTCAACTTTTGTTTTGTCTTGTAGTTCCTTCTATAGAGCTCTGCATGCAGGAGGTTCCCAGAACATATTTAACAATCAATAGACTGACTTATAGAAAGAAAAGAAAGAATAGAGTTGCTGATCTTAGCCAAGGCAAAAGAGTTGAGCCAGAAATTTTGCTCAGCTCTCACTGTCTCACTGAGACAGGGAAGGCAGTGTGACATAGTCAAATGAATAGTGCCCAGTGGAGAGTTGGTAAATATTTAACAGACTCTCCAAAAAACAGGACATATTTTTTAAGTTTTCCCTGTATCATTGTAATATAGGATTTTAACCTTGCCATGTTGGCTTAGGGCAAACCTGTCAGTTGCCCTGGATGGAATGTTGAAGGGGGCATGAGCCACTGGGCAGATATCATCATTAACATTTTCTTCATAATTTTATTGTCTAGACCAGTGATGGGCAAACTATAGCCCGTGGGCCAGATATGGCTTGAAATGTTCTATCCCCCACTCAACATTACTCCTAATCTGATGAATACAATGAGTAAGATACAATACAATGAAACTTTGAAAGAGTTGCCTTAGAAATAGACTGACGGATGAGCATTTCCTTTCCTTTGTCCCCCTCTTTAAAAAGTTTGCCCATCACTGGTCTAGACAATAAGTAAAACAATAAATCAAGCCCTAATTAAAGCATGTGCCAATTTCCAGGATGGAAATGCTCCCACTGAAAATTTAAGATTTGAGCAAGCTGGTATGACCTGGCTCCAGCACACCCTTGATTGTCCCTCAAGTTAAGAGTTCAAATTCTGCCTCTACTGTTTATTACCTGTGTGACCTTGTGCAAGTCACTTAATGTCTCTTGTCCTCAGTCTTCTCACCAGTAAAATGAGAGCTTTGGACTAAATGGCCTCAGAGTATCCACTCTGATTTCATAAAATTCACTTTTTGAGAGTTGTTAATATATATATATACATATATATATATATATATATATATTCTCAATAGCCTATTCCTAGGCTTAGGACTGCCCTACCTCTGATGAATACAAGGAAATATGCACTTTTGCAGATAGAAAGCTGGAGACTGAGAACTCCTCCAGACTCAGCAAAGGGACTTAATAAATCTCAGTTGGCAAGTAGCTTAACATAATCTTGTAGATAGAACTTGGTATGGAAACTCTTTCCAGGAAATGACAGGAAGTTGCATTGATCTTTCAGGTCCATTAAATCACCCTTATTAGTGTATTGAATGAATTAACACAATTTGTGAAAGTGCCTTTTGCTTGAGTTTCATTTTAGCCAATAACAATTTTTTGACATATCTTCCATTTAGCCAGGATCCTTGACCTGTGCACTAGGAAAATTTGTTTAGCTTCCAAAAATTCCCTATATTCCCAGGAAGAAGCTTGTACTCTGGAAGATGTGAAATTATTATCCATGTCAATTATAATAGACAATGAGCAAATACTTATTAGGCTATTATCCTCCCTTGACCTTGCACATTTTAAACCTTAAGTTCTTACTGGGCTGCTCCTTGGCTCTAATTAATGCTTCAGCTTCACGTTTGTATAGCACTCTACAGTTTCCAAATGCTTTTAGGTTCATTACCTCATTTCATGGCTATGAGTTTGCTTAAGATCTATGATTTTATTCTGCAAAGAGAATTTCTAGTGTTGAAATTCACTCCATCAAGACAAATTACAACCCATATATAATTTAATAGGTTATCTCCTGAGCCACATAAAGGTTAAAAGAATTGCCTAGAGTCACATTACTATTAAAATTTGAACCCAAATTTTCCTGTCTCCAAAACTATCCACTAACACATGTAATTTGTAATTTTTGAGAATCAAAGAACTTTAGAGTTTATAGGGATTGCCAAGTTTCTTAGTCTAACCCATACCTGAAGCATTGATCCCTTTACAACATCCCTAACAAGCATTCAACCTTCACTTGAACCTTGGCAGGTATTGGAAATTCCTTGGCAGAAACTGGAAATGATAAGGATGATACTTCATCATCATCCCTTGTACATTGTGCTTTGAGGTTTACAAATAATTTTCCTTACCAGAGGTCTGTGAGCTAGCTAATGTAAGTATAATCATCTACATTTTATTCATGAAGCAACTAAGTCTGAGAGGTGCCCAATATCAAATAGTATTGGTGTCAGGATTCAAACCTAGGTTTTATCTATCTATCTATCTATCTATCTATCTATCTATCTATCTATCTATNAGGTTTTATCTATCTATCTATCTATCTATCTATCTATCTATCTATCTATCTATCTATCTATCTTTTTCTCTCTCACTCACTAACTCTCTCTCTTCACCGTCCCTCCCCTGTTGAAAAATTCTAAACTAGAAGGGAAAGCAATGGAATCTGGGGTTAAGTGACCTACACAGGGTCTCAGTGCTAGGAAGTATCTGAGGCCAAATTTGAACCCGGGTCCTCCTGATTACAGGCCTGGCATTCTATCCACTGTGCCTCCTAGCTGCCCCTAAATCTAGGGTTATAATGATAGGTCTTTTGTTCTTTTTACTCCATTTCAACACTGTTCCATTAATTCGTAGCTCTAATTTTTTAGGAAAACTTTTATTGAGCTGAAATTAGCCTCCCTGCAACTTCTATACCAGTGATTCCCAAAGTGGGCACCACTGCCCCCTGGTGGGTGCTGCAGCAATCCAGGAGAGCAGTGATGGCCACAGGTGCATTTATCTTTCCTTTTAATTTCTATTAAAATTTTTAAAAAATTAATTTCCAGAGAGCTAAGTAATATTTTTTCTGGAAAGGCGGCAATAGGCCAAAAAAGTTTGGGAACCACTGTTCTATACAATAATTCTATTTCCACCTACTGAGACAAGCAGAGGAATTCCAATCCCTATCCGTGTAATAACCTTCTATATAGTTCAAACAAAAATCCCAGAATCTCATCTTCTTTAGACTAAATATTTCCAATGTTAGTAGTCCTCAGATTAAAGAAAACAGCCAAGCAAGGGAAAAGCAAAAAGTCTGCATGACAATTGTACCATAGTTATTGATTTATTAAGGGAGTTGTTTAATAGATGATATCTTTAAAGAAGATACTGACCATGTGACCCAGACAAGTCACTTAATTTATCAGTGCCCCAGGCAACTCTCCAAGACTGTAAGTTGCAGAATAGATTCCAGTCTGCATTGCCAGAGAGACCTCCTTATACCAATGAAATCACAGGTCAGATAACTTTTTTTTTATTTATATCGATGCAGACTAGTGACTACTCCTAGTGGATTATAAGGTAACCGTCAATCCTCTTGCCTTTAAATGAATTTTGTTATCTGTGGAAAGGAAACCAAAATCAAGTAAATCTCCAGAACTCATGAAACTAATCCTGATATATGTCTCCTGGGGAATTTCTCTTCTATGGGAATATTTATCAAGAGAACTAATCCATGGGAAAGCACACTCATTATGTGTACTTTCCTCTACTAGACATCTTGTGTGCTTTAGCTGTTCTTGTTTCCTTCCTATTTATGGACATCAGTTTACTAAGAAGTTAATTTATTGTGATGAGAATGTAGAGATACAGTCCAGGCTGAATTTATGGTAAGGTGATTGTATTGGAATTCATCCTTCTCACCAGAAGATTGGACCTGAGAATCTGAGACAACCCATTTCTCACTTACTATAGTTTTAAGTCTCTCCTTGCCTCCCTTGGCAACTAATACTAAGAGCTTCTTAGCCTGGAATATCCCTCTGTAAGATCTGCCCCTTATCCTATTTGTGAGTTCTCCCTGGAGCTTTCATTTTCTGGAGGAGCCCAGGCCATCCTTTATTCTCCCTTTGGGCTTCTTCTTGGTTTTTGGATTCTAAAACCAATCTCCCTTCCATGTTGTCTTCCATGGTTAGATTGTAAACTCCTTGAAGACAAGGACTGTCTTTCTTTTTGTTTGTATTTATATCCCCAGCTCTTGGCAGATAGTAAGCTTGTTTTTTTAATTCCTTCCTTCCCTCATAGAAACTATTGTCGAGCAAGATATTCCACAGCCATTACTCATACTAATGATTTTTTAACATAAAAGCCATATTTTACACTATTCTGATTAAATTTCATTTATTTTAAGTCTTATAATGATCCTTTGAGGTAGATAACATAGGTATTATTATGAGACTCAGAGACACTAAATGCTTTACCTAATATCACATGACTAAGAAGTGATATAGTCTAGACTCAAATACAAGTCCTTACGCTGATCCAATGCTCTCTTCACTACATACACTGTACTGCTTGCCCTTAAGCACATTTCCTGCATTCTATTTGTCCTGTTACATGACTATTTCATTATTCGACTAGGGAATACATAGTTAATATTTGAAGTAAGGGGGAGGAGGCTTGTCTAGAAGATATGGAAAGAGACTGCAGTAAAATAGAAAACAAAATAAAACAAAAGAAAGTAGGTTACTATGATAGTGATCTTTTTCTTTTCATATTTTTTATTCTTTATAAAGAGGAGATGAAGGAGAAAAGAAAGGAAAAGTATATATGGATATAATGGCAAGAAAATGCAAATAATTATAACTCTGAATGTGAATGGTATGAATTCACCCATAAGATGAAGGAGAAGAGCAGTGTATTCTAAAGCAGAATCTCAAAATATGATATTTACAAAAAAAAAGAAAGAAACAATACTTAAATTTAAAAGATGCATAAATTTTAAAAAGAAGCTGACTTGAATAATAATTTATCATGCCTCAGGAAAACTGAAAAGAGTAGTGGTAACAATCATAATCTTAAGGCAATAGAAAAATTCTCATGTTTAAAAAGTATAAAGAAGAAGATTATACTATATTTATAGGCACTATAAATAAATAATATAAAAATTTAATAATAATACTCCAAATAGCCAAAAATATAATTAAAAGCTGATCAAATCACAGGGAAAATAGTTAACAAAACTATAATGGTCGAGAGAAATTAAGGACCTAAATATAACTTTAGAAAACTTAGACATAGCTTTCTGGTGATTACTGAATGGGAATTTTAAAAAGCATAAAAGGAGCAAGTCTCAGTTGCACATGGCTCATCATTTTAACTTATTTGTTTGTGTGCCAGATTTTTATCACAGCTTTTTCTCTATATATCTTTGGTATTATAGCCTTCTCTGTCAGTTATTCTTGTTTCACCAATACTTTAAACACCTAATACTAGATTGAAAGATGACCTTAGTTTCTTCAGATAGGAAATATAGGGTTTTTTGGTCATAGTCACTACCCTTATATTAACTATTGAACTGGTCCCAACTGGGTTTCCAGTTATATTTTCCTCAGACCATTGCAACCACCTTTGAAGGTTATTGATGATGATTATGATAAAATGGTCAATTTCATTTTTTGTTATGTCATTAGATGTTCACCAGGTCTGATGTCATCTGATTCTCTTCTTTGAAAAATAAAATATGCAAAATATATAAGTTTAAGAACTTTGAGTATTAAAAAATCTTTGGACCCTTATATTTCTTGATCCTGAGCCATATTTTCCTATAACTTTTCATCATCAGTTCAATTTGAATCCAACAATTATTTAGTGCCCATTAGATTCAAGTTCTCTATGAGGTACTGGATTCACTTCTTGTTCCCAACTTTGTATCAGAAATGCTACATATGAATATTTTGTTTGAAGGATTTTGTCAAGTTCTTTATTTCAGGGATCATATTGTTCTGCCTTCTGTTGATGGGTAAGTGACAATTATTTTCATGATGTTTGCTTTTGAAGTGTCTCCCCAAATTGTGTTTTTATTGACTTTCAACACAATTTGAAAACAATTTCACCAACTCCTTTGTTCTCCCTTCTAAAAAGAATTTGGGAGCTCTCCATCCATTTAGCTTCAACATTTAGCTTTATTTATAATAAGAATATGAATGTATCACAAAGTATGCGATTTCTCCCAAACCATTAATGAAATGTATAATTAGCCTGTATACACATTTACTCAAGCCCAGTTTTCCACTCGAAGAAGAGTAAAGATCAAATTTAAAGGGATATCCTGGTCTTAAATTTCCTAACAAGCACTAACCAGCTCAATATAGGTCCATGTTGTGGTGAGAGGAGAAAGTTGTTCAATGAAATCTTTGCTTTAGCTATAGCACTCCCTCCTACCAAACTCTATGAATAAAAGAAATAAATTCAGTCCTTTCACCTTCTACTACCACACCCCATTTTAATTCTCAACTGATTTGTATTGAACATATATTGCTAATTCAAATAATTTTATTTCTTTGCATTCATTATATAATCTAAAAGAAGCATCTCCTCCCATGCTCCTTTCCCAAGCTTTTACCCACTCTAGAATTTTAGATCTCCAGATGGCAGCTGATACTCTCACAATTACAGAACAACCTCGAGCGTCTGAAGTTTCTAGTACTATTACTCATAGGCTCCCACTGGTATGCTCCTCATTAACAGGTAACCAGTAGATATCAGTTACCTCCTTGAAAAGAATTAACTGAGAAGACAGAGCAAGAACATCTCTCTAAACCCAGAGGAACACATAAGGTCCTTGGGAAAAGTGGGCTCAAACATAAAGTACAGTGATTGTGAGGACCACAACTCACAACTCCTGGTTCCTAAATGTCATGTCTTGATTCTATAGTCAACATTTCTTCTCTAATGCAAGGGGTCAAAGCTTTCAAGTTAATTCCATCCTCAGGGGGCTATCTTTCTGCATATTTGTGAGTCCATGTTTGTACCCATTGTGTCTTCTAGAAGAATTGTCTGCCACTGATCTCTCAGATCACATGGTCAATGGGAAAGTAGGGTGGAATGTAACACTATCTGCACTGACACTCCACATATGAAACACAAAATGTAATCATTTTTTCAATCAATCACAAACTATTTCCTTTGGGTATCATATGACTTAACCATTGATCAAAAGTCTTATGATCCTCTGAACACAAATTGATTATGGACTTATCTACAATTTGTCAAAAGGGATCTTATTAAATATAAACTATTTGTTTGGGGTCAGCTACTTTGCCTTCTTTTAAACCATTAGATTTATTTCTAAATCACAAAGTTTGGCTATCATAAATATTTTGGTCAACTGCTCTTTTTCCATAATCTATGCAAATACTTGAAAGTGTAGGGTCTTGAAATCCTAATACTCAGTCCTAAGAAAACAATATTTCTTTAAGCTGATAACATAAAGCTAGGTAAGAAATGATAGATAATTAATACCACCTCAACTTCAGTAAATTGATTAGGTCTCTAGTAAAATCAAACTATATTCACTCACTTTTACCTTCATACAACCTGTTAGATAGATTTTGATGTTAAGAGTCTCGAATAGTTTTTCTAATATTTTTCTATCATACAGAGTTTTCATGAATTTTTTTGATAAATGTTACATAGAAAGCATTATCACTTTTCTAGACCCTGTCTATCACTATATATAGATTATCAGAGACTGTTTTGGTGATATGACTATATTACTTACCACAGTATTATCTTTGGCCTTGAGAAATTCTAATATGCCCACTTACACAGCAAGATCTGTCCCAGGTGTAATGTAACTCTCTATGTTCCTACCTCTTTCTCATCTTCCTTACTATGGAGGCCTCTATCTAAATAAATACACTTATTTCCAAATTATACTTGGTTAAGATTAATCCCAATACATGAGATTTTACTTAAATCTGTGACTATAGCACTTGAGGAGTTACAGCTCTAAGCGAAAGTTCCCCCAACCCATATCCCCTTTAGTTTTGCAGTAAGTGGTATGGGAAATGCTGTGCAAGAATAAATACAAATTAATTGATGTGATATTCCCTCCTCTCTCAAAAAAATAAAAAAGACCTTTGCATGTCATGTTTTACTGTCCCACTCCTACCATCTCCCTTTCAAAGTATGCTAAAAGAATTTGAAATTTTAAAAGCCCTTGATATATTGCTTAGGAGGTTTTGTGTTGTTTTAAGTACTTCTGCTTCTGAAGGATACTACCACAATTTGGGAGTTTGCCTTAAAAAAAATTTTTTTTTAATTTATATGTGACATTTTCACTTTCTTCAGTCTCTTGTTTATATCTCAAATTTGATCTTTGCCAGTGGGTTTCCCAATCCATGTGCCTCCACCCTCCCAAATAACAGAGACCACAAAAGAAAGTTTTAGAAACTTGGTTCTGGGGTATATCTAATTTTTTAATATAAGTTTCATAAGAATTTTAACACTTAGAATTAATGATCTGAAAATTCAGAGACATGGCTATAAATATGAATTTATATCTATACATATGAGTGTATCTGTATACATATGTGTGTGTTTTATATACATACACATATATACATACAAATTAATTTTAATTAAGAAGGAAGAAAGACCAGATTAGTAACAATTCACAATTTGGGGTTGTAATGACACCCTTAGTTAATTTCCTCATTTGTAAAGGTAGTGGGTTGGTCCCTTTGGCTTTAATATTTTATGAGTATATGTCAGATCAACAAGTATACCCTTAAAAGAAAACTCCTAAGTATGTATACACACACATACCTATATCTATGTCTAAGACCAAGTAGTTTACCATGATCTCAAAAGTAATGCAATGATATATTCATCCAAAGTTCTGTGGATCCCCAAATAATTGCAAATAGACTATAATAATTAGTAAAAGTGATTGTTTATTAGCCATAGCAAAATCATTTTAGTCTTGAAGGAATATCTGGGAGCCACAAACTTCCACGAGTACTTGGGACTTACTTTCTTGTCCAGGTCCCCTTCATACTCCCTTTGATTTTTCAAAACTCCTCTCAGTATCAAGTATGAACAAAGCAATGAGTGAAGCTTCATCTCCATTTGGGCTTGTAACCCTTCTCCAAACACAATTACAGCCAAACACAATTGCAACCTGATTTGCATTTTCACTAACCGAGTTACAAAGCATATTGAGAATGCTTGCTACACATAATAGGGGACTTGTTAGAAGACTCCATAGCTTGGGCTCTGTGAACACTAATGAAACATTTTTATCTTCTCCCTCTCATCCACTGAAATTGGGCAAAAGCTTCTCCTGCTGCAACTTTGTTCAAAAACAGCCTTCCAACATGTGATCTGAGCTAGGCTACTATTTCAGGTGGCAGGATTCTGTATCCACAGTGGACAAGGCCCCAGGGACAAAGTTTCAGCCTTAACTTTGAGCCTTCTTTGCTTTTGTTGTGTTGTGTTACAACCTTCGCATTATCTCACCCTGGACTTTTTATCTGTGAATATCTAAGTCCTGTCTTGTGGAAAACTAATTACTGAACCACTGAGAGCTTCATAATGTCCTGCATTTAAGTCCTGAACATCATACATAATGCATAGGAAGCAGTCTCTGCACTCTGATTACAGAACACTGTCATTAAGTGAGCAAATTAAAGATGTGAATAATTCACTGGCTGAGCTTATTGTCAGTGCTGCATTGTGAAATTAGAATTTCTAATAAGTACTGCAATTTTTTTAACCCAATTAACACAGAGAACATCTTGAGACTGATTAGTACAATAAAAATTATTACCTTATTCTTTTGCTTCACAACAGCCAAATTAAATACTGTACTTAATTATGCAGCATTCATTCCTTCTCTGCTAAAGGAAAGAGGTAGAAGGAAAAAAAAAAAACAACTATCGTTTTAATAAGAGTTCTAATAGCTGAACGTGGGCTAGAAATACATCCCATGCATCTATGGCTCACTATCTTTTTGCAAAGTTTTTTCACCAGTGGGAGACTATCTTAGCACCAGTCTATTCTCAAACCAAATATTTTTTCCTAAAAAAACCAAACACCATACAAATAACTAACAAAGTAACTAACCTTTCCAGATTGAGTTGCACAGAGTCAGTCTTTGCTTCTTCTTGTTTTCTTTAAATGTATCTCAAACACAGATATGCCCCCACTACACCTCCTGTCTGTGTTTGAGACTAGAAAAATGCATATTTTAAAATTTCATTCATTAGGAAAATCAAGAAACTGAAACAGTGTGCCTTACCTCAGGTTCTCATTTCGCTCACAAGAATGTGTCTCCATTCAGCCAGGCTAGTGGAAAAGTCCAGCTAATGCACAGCATATTGGTCCTTCTCATACAGGGTGTATGCTGCCATGTTAAATAAAGAAAATGATCATTTAAATCGGGGCTTTTGTCTCCCAATATTTCCTCCTGCTGCCCCTTTTGCATCAAAGACCAGAGCAGCCGGCACATCTGGTGGCAGTCATTGCCACTGGCTGCAGCTGCCCATGGGTTAGCTTTCCCCCTTCCTGCCCAGCTTCTTTGCATCTCCATTCTGGGCAACTTCAATTCCCTCCCTCCCCCCCCCCCATGGGGGGAAAAAAACGGTGACATTGCGTTCAGAATATCAGATTATTTTCCCCCAGTCTCTGCAGCCACCTCCTTCCTGTCTAGATATTTTATAGAGAAGGAGAGAGTGAAAATAGCGAAGGTGCTCTGAAAATCAGGCAGACACAATGCAATAGGGAGAGATAGAGAGGAAGGAAAGGGAGAATGAGACCGAGAGAGAGTGAGAGGGAGAGAGGTGGGGGGGGTAGCTGTCAGTGCAGATAAATCTGCATATGGAAATCAAGGTTATCCTGGGTACAGTTTTATTTAACTATGATCTACTGTTTTTTTAATTAGATTGGAATTTTAGAGAGGGAAAAGGAGTCTTACAACCAGAGAGCAACTTCTTATTCACTAGAGTCTTGGAATCTTATTGCTGCAGCAGCAGAAGTTTCAGGAAGAGAAAATGAGTAAAGAGATTTTAGGAAATGAATGAAGGGGGGGAAGGAAGGAAGGAAGGAAGGAAGGAAGGAAGGAAGGAAGGAAGGAAGGAAGGAAGGACATAGAAATGAAAATATCTTGTGTGATAGGAATTAAGTGCCCATTTAAAACTGAGGATAAATCACAGAATCCCAGAACTGAAAGTGATTTTGGTGTTCATTTATTGCAACCCTGAACAAAAATCCCTTTTTAAAAGGTACCCAACAAGTGGTCATTCAGTTTTTGCCTATTTGATGTCATGGATAGACTCCACTACCTCCTCAGGTCATCCATTCCAATTCTGGACAATGCTGATGGTTAGGATTTTGTTTCCTCTTTTTTTTTTACCTCTTCTTGCAACCTCTAACCATTCCTCCTTATCCTTTCTTCTTGTACTAAGGGAAATAGTCTAATCCCTCTTCCATAATATTTGAAAATATCTTCACATTCTTTTTAAGTTACTTTCCCTGTTCTTGGTACTGAAAGTAAAGACTATTCCACTTTGGTCAGCACAGTCCCTGACATATAGTGGCTTCTTAATCAATCAATAAACATACATTTTAAGTGCCTACTATGTCCCAGGGACAATGCTAAGAAATGAATTTTTAAAAAGTAACGAAAGATAGTTCCCTGCCCTCAAGGAACTCACAATCTAAGAAAAGGAGACAACAAACAAATTAATGTATACAAACAAGCTATATAGAAGATAAATAGGAAGTATTGTTCATCCTTTCTTTTCTAAGAGGACCAGTAACATCATGGAGTGATATCTTGATTTGCAAGTGAGTTAAATTTAAGTGAGGCAGAGTTGCACAAGTTGTGAGCTTCAGTCTCTCTTCCAGAGTCATTGAAGTCTAGAAGCAAGAAAAAAGGCCACAATGACTAGTAATGACCTGGGATGCAATGGATGACCTTGCTATCTTCAGTGTCTGATCAAGCTCTAAGCACTTCACAGTGCCTACTTCCAAAGCCTTCATGACTATTGGAACATGCTTAGAGTAGTCATTCCCCTTTCTCACTATTGGGTTTAAGGCCTGTCCATTACCCTCAACCTGGTTTAGCTCATCTGCTTTTTTTTTTTTTTTACTAAAGTATGGCTGCTTATACATGCTATAGCTTCTTAGAGTCACTGGTGAGAATTGGGTAAAAGACACCAAAGTAGATGAACAGCCCTGCCTTAAAGGGCTCAGCTAGTCCTCACACCAGAGGAGCCAGTCCTCCCTAAACAACCCATATATACCCCATCCAGGGCAACTAGGTGATTCAGTGGATAGAGTTCCAAACCTGGAGTCAGGAAGACTCATCTTCCTGAGTTTAAATCTGGCCTCAGAAACTTACTAGCTGTATGAATCTGAGCAAGTCATTTAACCATTTGTCTCAGTTTACTCATCTGTAATATAAGCTGAAGAAAGAAATGGCAAAACAGTCCAATATCTTGCCCAGGAAAACCACAAATGGGGTCATAAAGAGTCAGATACAACTGAAATAGGAAATAATTAACAGAGAGAAGGCACTAGAATTAAGAGCAGTTGGGAAAGGTTTTCTGTAAAAAAAAATGGAATTTTTACCTGGGAAGCTAATAGGCGTAGATGAAGACAGAGAACATTCTAGGTATGGGGGACTGCCAGAGAAAATTCCCAGAACAAAGAAATGGAGGGTACAATTCATGGAACAACAAACAAGCAAGTGTCATTAGATTGAAGAATATTATGGGAGAGTAAGGAGGAGGGAGTGAGGCAAAGATGAACTTTGATTATCTAATAGCATTTTGTATTTTATCCTGAAGGTAATAGGGAACCACTAGAGTTTATTGAGTGGGGACTGGGGTAACATGGTTTGACCTGCTATTTAAGAAAATCACTATCAGCTGAGTGGAAGATGGATGGGCATTGGGAAAGACTTGAGGCACAGACTCACAAGTAAATTACTGAAAAAGGTCAGGTATGAGGTAATGAGGGCCTACATTTGAGTGGTAGTAGGGTCAGGAGGATAAAAAAGGTCCATTTTTGAGAGTTGTTACGAAAGTCAAATCAACAGGTCTTGGCAATAGACTGGATATGGGAAAGATAGTGAAGAGTTGAGGATGATGCCTAGGTTTCAACCTTGTGAGCCTGGGATGATGGTGTTGCCCTCTACAGTTATAGGGAAGGTAGAAGGAGGAGAAGTGTTTAGAGGGAAAGATAATGAATTCTGTTTTGAACATAATGAGTTTAAGATGCCTAGTGAATATCCAGTTCAAGGTGTCTGAAAATCAGTTACTGTGAAATTGGAAGTCAGCAGGAAGGTGAGGACAGGATAGATAGATTTGAGAACCATCAGCATCGAGATGGCAATTAAATACATGGGAGTAATGAGATCACCAAGTAAGAAGTAGCCCAATAGGAGTATCTAGAGGACCTCCTCATCTATAAGTAATGCCTCTTTGAGTTGGAATTCATGATGAATCTCCTCTATGACAGTGGCAAATACCTTTGGGGAGCATAATTTGCCCTGTTTTATGCCTTGTCTGATATTAATGATCAGAGAGTCATCAAACAATGTTATCTCTACTGTTCTATCTTTCAAAGAATCTTTTATAATTCTGACATGAGTATAGGAAAAACTGTTGCAAGCAAACTTTTAAGGCTGTGTTTTGCTCTACAACATCAAATATTCTTTTTAAAAAGCAACAAACAATAATCACAATAATCTTTCAATTAAATGATGGTAAAGAGGTAGTCCACTATGGAATACTGCTTAAGAACGCCTGCTGTACCTTCATCAAGAGTGACCTTGTCAATGCATGGATAGGTTTCTGTCATAAAATTTTTATATACACAGAAGGGTAGGAACATGAAACAGTAGATACTGATGTCCTCTCCATTGTTTTGGAGGTTTGGGGATTTTGGAGGGGTTAATAAAGTTGTAATATCTTTTCCCCCATGTCTTTTGTGATACACATGACAAAGGGATACAAATATATATTTACAAAAATAACCAACAATATCAGATTATTACATTTTAATGTTAGTCCATCTATCAAATTTACTTTTTTTAATTCCAAAGTATTTCTCCTTTGAAAATTTGGAATATAGCAAATAGTTACAAAACAAAACCAACTTGAATTTATAATTGGCATAGAACAAATACCCCTTGCAAGGCAGATAATAAGTACTTGAGTACTTCTGTGTATCTCTAGTTTCATTTAAGCCAGTATTCCTTCCAACTGTGCAGACCACTAGCAATTCATTCCTTCTCACTCTCCATGTCTTCTGATAAATCCTTCATAGATGGTCCATCCCCACCACACACCTTGTCTTTAGGGTCTTCCTCTAGATCTCTTGAAATTGTGTAGATACCAGGAAAGGATGTAGTCCATCCATTTGTTATCCACTGTTCTGCATAATGGCTAGATCACCTCTTTTTCCAGATAGACATTTCAATGATGATGATATTCTTTAGGCCATTTATTCACATCATTCTTCCTTGGTAATATGTTATAGCCTACTCTTACTTTTCATGCTTCTCTCCATTATCCTTTCAATGAACTATAGCTTTGATTCTTTAGAGACTTTGATGTTCTATGACTTTCATAACAGACTCATGGCAGGCTAACAGGGTCCACTACAAATTTATTATCTTATCTCAAGTAGACCTTTGGTACGTCAAAGTAATCGTTTTGTTCCTATTTAATAGATTTACTATCCCTCTCTCCATTAAAAAAGCTCAAAAATATTCTTGTCTCTCCTTAAGTCTCCCATGACTTGATCTTTCTCCATGCACTCAGCTAAAGACCTCACCCAATACACACACACACACACACACACACACACACACACACACACACACACACACAAACACATACTCACACAGAGAGAGATGAGGGTATATACATCATGAATTCTCCTTTCATTCCTTTTCTTCATTTGACATCACTCAGATATTTTCCCCTTAGTCTGACCATGACATCCTTCAAACTCAACAAACTTCTTTGGTTCTCTCTAACTTAAGGATCAACAATAAATTCTTCCTTTTGGTATTTAAAGTTCTTCATAACTTCGCCCTTTCATACTTTTCCATTATTATGCTTTACTTGCCTCCATGAACTCTTCAACCCAGCGAACACTGACCTACTTGCTGTTCCTGACATTTGGCACTCTATATGCTATGTCTATGCCTCTACACTGACTAATCCTCCTACCTCCATCTTAAAAAATTCTCACTCTTTACTTATGCCTTTAAGTTTCCCTGACTTACCTCAATGTTCAATTTAAGTCTAATCTTCTGTAAGAAGCCTTGCCTGTTCTCCCCAACTAGTAGTTCCTTCCCCTGTGAGACTTCAGCTTCCTCCTCAAACACTTACTAGTGTGTCTGACCCTGGACATGCCATTTAACCTCCCTCTGACAGCTTCAGTTTCCTCATTTGCAAAATGAGGATAATAATAGCATCTATCTCCAGAAACTGTTGTGATCATAAATTAGATAAAATTTATAAAGGGTTTAGCAAAACTTAAAGATCTGTATAAATGTAGCATGTATTATCTGGTCTCACTCTCCCAGACAGGAAAACTATACTTGCTCTTAAAGTTCTAGGGTTACCCTAAGGATTTAATAGTACCATCTACTGCCATCAGCTCAAGATTTTACTTGTGTTCCATTCAAATGTAATAGACTTTTCTACTAGTAACAATGCAATGACCCAGGACAATCCAGTGAAAGTTGTGAGAAAGAACGCTATCCACATCCCGAGAAAGAACTGTGGGAACAGATATGATCAATCACATAGTTCAATGAGGATATGATTGAGGTATTGGCATTAAAAGGTTACTCTGTTGCAAATACGAATAATAGGGAAATAGGTTTTGAACAATGATACACGTATAACCCAATGGAACTGCTTCTCAGCTCAGAAAGAATGGAGGGAAGAGGGGTGGTAATAATGATGAATCATGGAACCATGGAAAAATATTCTAAACAAATAAATAAATTTTTTAAAAAATTCTACTTGTGCTCCCCACACTAATAAGTGCCAATATCTGACTACTCACCAATTAATCACTAAACTTCAATTACCTTTTACAAAGGGATGTTTACTTTGAGGATACAGCAATAACAAAATTACAATTGAGGTGTATGAGATGTTCAGGGAGGAGCAGTGCCTCAGTTGTGAAGGCTTGCTGAGCCTTTTCCAGGCTGTATTGTATATTCACCTTTGATATCCACCTTCCACCCAACTCTCACTAGTGATTTCAAGAAGCTATAATGTGCTCAGAAGCCACACCCTGGTGAAACCATCTCAGCCAGCAGGCTAAACACAGTTGAGGGCAACTGGCAGGCCTCGGACCCATTGCTGAGTTGGGGGACTGGGGGGAAGTGTCTACTCAAGCATATGAAGTCTTCCCCATTGAAATGGACAAATGAGAATAATTTGTTCCAATGGCCATGAAATCAGGTAAAGCACTGTGGAGTGCTTAGAGCTTGGTCAGACATCAAAGAAACCAGCATCATCCACTACATCCCAGACTATTGCCTGGACTTTTGTCCTGCCACTGAATTTTAGTGAATCTGGAAGAAAGATTGAAGCTGATGATTTTGTATAACTCAGCTTCACTGAAATCCAATTAACTTGCAAGTCAAAACATCACTCCATGATGTCATTGATCCTCTTCAAAAATAAAGGATGAACAACAATATAACACAATCGGGCTCTCGGTATTTAGGGAGATGGGTTCACACTCAGCTCATTTTCTACAATAACATTACTACCATTAAGTTCATATCTTGAATCTGCATGGGTGCTGGAATCATCTTCATCTTAACTACCACTAAACTATATTCAGAAGAATATATTTGAAGGTGATCCCTATCCCTTCTTAGCACTGATCCTGAGATGGCTGCAAAATTCAGATGCTAGGATATCAGGACACCTTTCTCCCTTTACCTGTGGCCTTGGAAAGGAAAAAGCCAAAGGTCTATCCTTATACATTGTCTCTCACCAGATATTTGGTGAGCTCCTAAACTAAAATATCTTCCAGCTCATCTAGTAAATGAAACTTTAGCAAAGGTTCATGAATTGTAATTTTAAGCAGATGTTGACCAAAAGATAGCTTTCAAGTAACCAACAATTGAAGGGACCCTGGGCTATGTCAATAATCAAATGATCATCAGACAAAACTTTCTGATGTTCAATCACTCATTCAACAAAGACTGATTAAATTACTATATGCCAAGTATTTTGCTAAGTGCTGAGGATACAGAGAAAAGCAAAACCAGTTCCCTCAAGAAGCTCATATTCTAATTGGGTAGACAATAACTAGGTACATACAGGATATAATAATAATAGTAGTAATGATGATTTGTATTTTTATAATAAGGATCTGGAACACCAGAGGTGTGCATAAAGGTACAGAAAGCACGTCTGATATAATCTAAGAAGCCACGAATAATTCTCATAGAAGACACCTCTGTGTTCTCTGTAAGGCTAATGCCTAGTTTAACATAAGCTACAACTGTTTTATCTGGCACATGTTCAAGGCTCCTTCTGAAGTGTTTTTGTAAGCCTCTAGAGATGTTTTTGTTCTGCCTCTGGGAAAGTTTTAAACCTCTTGCACCAACCCTCCATAAGCAAAAAATCTTTATGTCCTCTCCCTGGTAGATGTTTCCCAGTATATGTATATCTTGACGTTTGGATCTAATTACCTAATAGAACTCATTATAAAAACCTTTCTCTTATCTATAATAAATGAAGCTTTGTGAAGCTGCCCATCCTAGCCACACCTTACTAATTGATTCACTTCAGCATTTCCAAACCTAACAAGCACAGATCTGACAGAGTTAAGTCATGTAGTTGGGGCAGACAGAATTATTTTTTTTTTAATTTTTTATTTAAGTATTTTTCCATGGTTACATAATTCATGTTCTTTCCCTCCCCCTTTTTATCTCCTCCCTCCCAGAGCTGGCAAGCAAATCCACTGGGTTATACATGTATTATCACTCAATACCTATTTCCATATTATTCATTTTTGTAATAATCTTTTAAAAACCAAAACTCCACTTTTAATACCCATATAAACAAGTGAAAAATCAAATATTTTCCTTCTGAGTTTCTACTCCCACAGTTCTTTCTCTCCATGTGGATAGTGTTTTCTCATAAGTTCCTCAGGATTGTCCTGGATCATTGTACTGTTAGCTGTAGCAAAGTCAATTACATATGATCATCCCTCAATGTTTCAGTCTCTGTGTACAATATTCTCCTGGTTCTGCTCATTTCACTCTTCATCAGTTCATGGAGGTCTTTCTAGCTTGTATGGAAATCAAATAGTTTATCATTTCTTATGCACAGTAGTATTCCATCACCATCACATACCATTTGTTCAGCTATTCCCCAAATGAAGAACACCCCCTGATTTTCCAATTTTGGGAGGGTAGACAGAATTACTGACATTCATGTTTGGTCAAAGGAGTATTCAGTGAATCCATGTTTGAAATCATACCTACCATTTATATGATACTTTAAGTTCTACAATGCACCTTCAAAATATTATTCATTTTATCTTCAGAACAACCCTGGAAGACAGGTGTTGTTATTATTCCGATTTTATAGATGAGGAACCTGAGACAGAGAGATCTCAGCATCCTGCACCACTGTCATAATGCCTATGACTTATTGTTCAACTAGAGCATGAATTTTTTTCCTTGATAAAAGTGAGATGTGATTTGTGCATGTTCTTACCTAGCTCTCCAGGACAAAGAAGGGAGATAGTTTACATCTTTCCATTTGCATAGACATCATCTGTTGTTCATTTCAATCATGCCCAACTCTTCAGGACCCCATTTGGAACTTTCTTAGCAAAGATACTGGAAAGGTTTGCCATTTCCTTCTCTAGCTCATTTTAAATATGAGGAAACTGAGGCAAATAGAGGTAAATGACTTGTCCAGGGTCACAAAGCTTGTAAGTGTCTAAGGCCAGAGTTGAACTCATGAAGAAGAGCCTTCCTGATTCCAAGATTGCATTGATATAATAAGAGGTGAACATAGTGTTGTGGAAGAGTGAGTTTGTAGTGGGAAAACAAATACTGAATCTTCCCCAAAGAATAGCAGCTCAAAACCTGTCATCTGAAGGCATGAAAGTGTTTAAGGAGTTTACAAAAAGTGTGGTCAGGACTATGGAATTAGCCCATGGTGGTGGAATGGCATTGCAGGCATAACTGAAATGGGATTACAGCTGGTCTCCCCCACCCCTCTCCAAGGTTTCAGGGAGCTGGATTTTAATAAGTGTGAGGGATTCTTTCCTCCCATCCTTGGGAATTCTCTACCCTCCCTCAGATTATTCCTCCCTTAACTATTCCAAGAGAAGGGGCACCAAAAGAAGAAGGGGGCATGTGCAGAGGTTGGGGATTTTCCCTACTCATAAAGATATTCCCTTAATTGCAAAGATCCCCAGTATGCATGGGTGATGTTCCCTCTTGTATCCTATTTGTCAGGTTTTCAAGGTTGTTTCAGTGTTTGAGTGTCCTTTCTCAGTCTTGCAAACTCTTATCAAAGGGAAGAAAATCATAATGTCCTCCCAGTTAGCTCAGGTACTCCCCTCTCCCTTGAGGCTTGGAATATCAGGTAAATCCTTATCAGCTAGGGGAAGATCATTGAGTTGAAATCTGCATTCTATTTGGCAATATTGACTAACTAGTAAAAACCACAAGATCTAAAAGCACATTTTAAATAAGGATTCCAAAGCATTATTTAAAAGTTCCATTTCTCATTCTTTCCTGATGTACAACACATCAATAGATATATGCAATCTGAGAGGAAAGACCCTTTCAACAGACCAATTAAGCGATGCAGGATAACTGAAGCTGCTCTCCTGGGAACTTCTTTCTTTACCAAAATAGTATTAGAAGTAGGAGACAACTTGGTAGTTCAGTGGATTGAGAGCTAGACATTGAGTCGGGAGATCCTAGCCTCAGACACTTCCTAGCTGTATGGTCCTGGACAAGTCACTTAACCCCCACTGCCTAGCCCTTACCACTCTTCTGCCTTGGAACCATACATAGTATTGATTCTAAAGGTAGAAGGTAAGGGTTTAAAAAAACAATATTAGAAGTAAATAAGAAAGGGGAATTTTTTCATCCAGCTAAGGCTTCTGACCTAAATAATGTACACCCTTCTTAACTGAACAAAATTGCTTTATGTCCCAGATGTGGAAGACCCATTTCCCAGGATGACTGCTTAGCTACGTGTCTTCAAATCCTTCATATACTTTCCTGCTCACTGTTATTAAATGTATACTATAGCTGATAAGACTATTCTACCTCTCTTCCCTAAACTGTGATAGAACCTGATAGCCTAGACCAAAACAAATTTTTTTTTACTTAGAATCATGAAAAGTTTTCAAAAAATTAGGGCAGTTTCAAAATGGAATAGGTTCCCTCAGATATTAGTGAGTTCCTCCCTTATAATATACATTAAAATGAGTACTAGGGGGCAGCTGGGTAGCTCAGTGGATGGAGAGCCAGGCCTAGAGACGGGAGGTCCTGGGTTCAAATCTGGCTTCAGACACTTCCCAGCTGTGTGACCCTGGGCAAGTCACTTGACCCCCATTGCCTACCCTTACCACTCTTCTGCCTTGGAGCCAATACACAGTATTGACTCCAAGATGGAAGGTAAGGGTTTAAAAAAAAATGAGTACTAGATGATTACTTGTTGGAGATGTTATAGAGGGGAATCCAGGTTTACTGATCTTCTTGCTGTACCTTATACTGGCTTGCCCCCACACCTAGGATATTCTGCTCCCTTGACTCCATTTCTTGTTTCTTTAGCTTTGTTCAAGGCACACCTGAAGTTGTACTTTCTATAGGAAGCTTTTTTTGGTCCCCTCCACTCAGTTTTGAGGACGTTTTCTTCTCAGATTGCATTTCGTATAATTTGTTATCTAAACTACTTAGACTGGCTACATGTATGTTACCTACCCAATCAGGATAAAATTATAGTTTTTTTATGATAATGACTATTTTTATCTTTCTTTGTATCCTCCATATTTAGTACGGTGCCTGTCACAGAGTAAGGCTTAGATAAATGTTGGTTGATTGATGAATTTGTTGACTAATCAGGGATGTATTAGATTAATGCCTTTGATAATTAAATTAATGGTTTGACTAAATATGTGAGAATTCTAAAATAATATAGTGGTCACCAATTTAAAATACTGTAGCTCAACTCAAAATGACTTTTAATAGCTTTTATTTACAAAAGAGGTGGAAAGAGTAAAAGGAGAAAAATACGAAAAGAGGGTAAAGATGTCTAGCCTATCACACTAAATATTGCTCCAGTGCTAGGCTAAACCCACCAGGGCTTGTTAACCATCACCCCAGAGGACCGAGTGTTCTATATCCTCCTCCAAGAAGGGAAAGTCTCTCTGGAACTAATCTCTCCAGAAGCCAGGAAAGGAAGGCCAGCTACTCACTCACCAAAGAAACAGTCCAAGAGCCAAGGTCCCAAGCTGAAGCCTAGGTCCAAGTCCAAAGTCACTTCCAAGAGGCAGGTCACCAGCCAAAGCGCCAAGCCTAAGATTCAAGCCAAACCCAATCCAAAGATGTTCAGGACTTTTTATAGTCCTTTTTCCATGTCACTTCCTGTCCCTTCCCCTTTTCACAGGAGCCAATCACAGCTTCCAAATTGCCTAGCACTGTTCAAGGGGGCAGTGTCTGTGGGATCCATCTCTCATCCTCTGAAGGTGTCAACTCTTATCAAAGGATTCTGAAGTTTCTGATTGGTTGGGTTAAAAGGGTGGAGCTCTCCTAGTAAGTGACTTGTGAATTCTCTTACTTGATGGCTAACAAGGTGTTAAGTAGGGTTTCTTAGATTGATTAACTCAAAATTGACAAAGAGAATAAAGAATTCTCTTTCACACTAAGATTCTGTGATTTTTTATAGAGAAAAAAAGAGCAAAGTAGGAATCAGTCAATAAGTATTAAGCATTTAATGTGTGCCAGGTCCTGTGCTAAATTCTGGGTGTACCATTTTCTTTTTATCATTGATTACCACTTTCCCAAACACTCCAAACTGTAGACAAATCTCATTGCTTTCCTTCTTGTCTCCAACAAAACTTGAAAAAATTTTCTTATGTTTTACCTCATTGTGTTCTGCATTTTCTAAGTGTTTCCTAAGTTCTTGGCAATCTCAGGAAACAAGTTCTCTAATTGATTTCCCATGGCCATATCCTGGATTAGGCTGAATTGCATTCCAGATCAGCAGCACTCTTCATTCTACCATGGTTTCTTATTTTCACCTCTTCCCGAACTCTTATCCTAGGAGAAAATAAAAGAACAAGCACCTACTAAGCACTAAATGCTTTGCAAATATTACCTCATTTGAATCTCACAACAATCCTGGAAGGCAAGTGCTGTTTTTAATCTTCATTTAACAAGTGAGGAAACTCATTTTTGCTCTCTAGATACCTCTACTTCTACTTCATCCATTCTCTTTTCTAATTATTGTTCTTTCCTTCCATTCCATGCATAGGTTTTTCCCTTTGATCTGACATTATTGGCTCTCTTTCAGATTATCACTCTTTCTTCCTTCCCCACCCATTAGCTATTGGCTCCTAAGGCTTAAAGTTAGCTAATTAGCTAATTGAATCTTAGACTACATTAAGAGAGACAAAGAAACCACAGACATATTTTAACTTATCTAAGCATATTTGCACAAAAGGAGGCATCCTGACTTGACCTCTCTAAACTCTAGAGAAATCTTAGCCTCAAGACACATTTTTGCTGAACATTAAGCTTAAAATTTAGAGTCACAAGGCTGTTGGCTTTACAAGAACCCATTAAAAAATTTCCTTTGATTTTTTGGTCCTGGAGACTGCTAAGAAGTCATACACAAAAGTGATTCTTTTGTTTACATGTAAAGAAATGAAAATTCTTCTAGACAAAGGCACTAGCCAAGATAAATGGAAGGGGCATAAGATATCACTGAAATTCTTTCTAAGTGGTTCCAGTAATCAGGATTCAAGAGAAGCCAACAAGGTACTGAAAGAAGAGTAGAAGACATTCATATCCTTCAACCTTCCTTTCTTCCTCTCCTCTCCACAGTTAGGAATTATGTAAAGAAAAGAATGGAAATGCCTATTCTACATTTGACTGGAAATATTCAGAAGGTTAGAATAGTCCTAAAAGTTCCTGGAAATTTCTAAGATACTAAGGAAGATCCCTGAAGTAGTCATAGTCAAAATTAGATTTTCAGGGAAGTTCCTGGATTTAGAACTTCTAGGTAAATTCCAAAATAATACTATATAATAGAATTCTCACAAACTAGCTCAGCCCTGGAAAAAAAGCTCGGAGCCACATTAGATGCATGTCTTTCAAGGCTTCTACTGGAACAGATAAACAGGTTGCCATGGAACAACAAGGGATATGGATCAGAGGTACCCAAAGAATCAGTTATGCAGAGATCATAAAATAAATGTCTGCCACTCATTGTCCTCTTGCAGAGGAGTACCTAATGATCAAACTATTAAAATAAATTGTCTTTGCCAGAGCAATCTCAATGTAAGCTGGACAAAATAGAAAAGAAGTCTAGGTGGCACAATGGATAGAATGCCAAGATTGAAGTTAGAAGACTTAACTTCATGAGTCCAAATCTGGCCTCATACACTTACTAGTTGTGTGACCCTGAGTAAGTCACTTAACCCTGTTTGCCCAAGTTCCACCTCTGTAAAAAGAGTTAGAGAAGGAAATGGCAAACCACTCTAGTATCTTTGCCAAGGAAGCCCCAAATTGGGCCACAAAAAGAGTCAGAAGTAATAAGGAAGGAAGGAAGGAAGGAGGTGTTGGAGGAGGAGGAGGAAGAGGAGGAGGAGGAGGAGAAGAAGAAGAAGAAGGAGGAGGAGGAAAAGGAGGAGGAGGAGGAGGA
>NC_058133.1:344011411-344029338 GCF_016433145.1 Gracilinanus agilis | reverse complement strand
GGAGGAGGAGGAGGAGGAGGAGGAACAAAGAAAAGAAGGAAAGAAGGAAGGAAAGGAAGGTTTTGTCCTATATTATTTTTTTTACTGTCCTCCATCATTACCAGACTTAGATACTGGGTCCTATGTCTCACAGAATCCTATCTCTTCCTTCACTGATTCCTATGATTCAGGGTCCATCTGCTGAAATGAACCTCTCCTTTTCCCAGTTGTTACTGCTTATTCTCTCATCCCCATCTGACTTGATCCTATCCTTCTCTTCGCTCTTTTTTTCCCCTGTTCTCACACTGCTGTAGGAGGAAGACATACAAACATATATAAACTTGGTCCATAATGAACTCGAATAATCTAATCTCAACTTGACCCTCAATGCTACAAGAAATCTTTTTATTTTTCTCTGATTGGCTATTAACATAATTCTTGAAGCTGCAGCTGTTCCAGACCTTTTTTTCCCTCAATATCCCAATACATCCTTCTGATCTTTCCTTCTCAGCAAAGGACCTTACCTCCTCATTTAATAAATAAATAAACTGAAGCCAGTTGTGATAAATCCCCTCTTATCTCCTATACTATGTCCCAGGCTCCTCCACACTGTGCCTACTTCTTTTATCCAGATTTTGAGGTGACCTTTCCCCTTGTTTGTCCTATATTATTATCTGGTCTCTCAAACACCAAAATGTTACAGCCCTATGTTTAAAGACAGAACATATGATAAACATCATTACAGATCCCAAATATCCCCTTAACTAAATTTCAGCCTAAGAGAATGTTGTTGTTTAACTCAAATCAGTTTCCTCACTCTGGATTTCCCTATACCAAGAAAATTAAAAGTTGTCTCTGTTTATATTCCTTTCTTAATTAAAGTAGAACTCAAAAGTACGAGTACATTGTAGTGTGATATACATGAAAATTATGATCAGACTTGGGACAAAGCACTTCACACACCAGGCAAAGTTTGAAAATGTTATCACTGAAAGTTTTAAATCTTCACTAAGCAAGTCAACATCACAAAATAAATGTCTGATATGGAAATGATCAAAATAATTCATTTAGTTCAAAATATGTATATTTTTTTAAAAAGAAAAGTTTAAAAATTGTCCCTCACTATATTTGCTTATCGGTTACATTAAATATAGTATCTATGTCCCAGTTCTATCTCGGAGTAGCATGGACCCTTCTGAATTTCAATACAAAATGGATTTAGCGGATAGAAAACAAGAGTGAAGGGATTTGGTGCTGCCTACTGTCCACTCTACCCAGAAGGGCTGAATTGAACATTCCTACATTCTCTTCTAATTTTCTATTTTTCCCGTGTATAAAAGAGATAAAACAAACTTACTTAGATTCTAAAAATTAACAAAATTATGTAAGAACAAAAAAACATGTAATACTTAAGTAGTTGAAAGACATGAATATTTCTTTCTTTTTCAAACCTTTACCTTCCATCTTAGAATCAATACTGTGTATTGATCCCAACGGAAAAGAGCAGTAAGGGGTAGGCAATGGGGGTCAAGTGACTTGCCCAAGGTCTAGCTAGGAAGTGTCTGAGGCCAGATTTGAACCTAGAACCTCCTGTCTCTAATCCTGGCTCTTAATCCACTGAGCCATCCAGCTGCCCCCAATGAATATTTCTGAAAAGATTGGTGAACTATCAACAATTATATAGGGCAACTAGAAGGCACAGTGGATAGAGCACTGGAAAAAAAATAGAAGAAATGTGAAATATTTCATTGTAAAAAACAACTGTGAAAAGGAATTTTTTTTATCTTAACTTAATCAATCAAGTACTTGGAATTCTCCACCCTTTTAACTTAGTCAGGAACTCAGGATCTTTTTTTTTTTTTTTTTTTTTTTTTTTTTAATAAAAACCCTTACCTTCTGTCTTGTATTAATACTGTGTATTGGCTCCAAGGCAGAAGAGTGTTAAGGGCTAGGCAATGGGGGTTAAGTGACTTTCCCAGGGTCACACAACTGGGAAGTGTCTGAGGCCAGATTTGAACCTAGGACCTCCCATCTCTAGGCCTGACTCTCAATCCACTGAGCTACCCAGCTGCCCCCTCAGGTTCTTTTTGATAAAAGTTCACACCTTCAAGAGGACAGGAGATGGATCCCACAGGCACTGTCCCCTGGGCAGTGCCAGGCAAATTAAGAAACTTTGATTGATTCCAGAGATGTGATGGGGAAAGCTGATGGGTGGAGAAAACTGTATATAAGTGAAAGCCTCTGGGACCCTCAGTCTTTTTGGTGGTTTGGTCTTTTGGCATCTCAGTCTTTTTGGAGGCTCAGTCTTTTGGCATTTCAGTCTGGTGTCACTCAGCTTGATTAGGCATTCAATTCTGCCTTGAATTCAATGTTGGTGGCTTGAGGAGTTTGGCTTCAATGACTCACTTGGGTTGAGGAAACCCTGGCCAGACACTGGCTCTTCAGCTCTTCTCCTGCCTTTGGTCTGGAGGCACTCAGATTTGGACTTAGGATATTTCACTAGGCAGTATTTTCTACTTCCTTCCTACATTTCCCTCTTTACTATCTCTACCCTGCTGTAATAAAAGCTACTAAAGCTACTAACAGTCTTGTAACTTGAGAGTTAATTTTTATAAACTGCAATCACAACAAATTTTTTAAGTCTTATATTTGTCAAACTCATTTTAATTATTACACAACTGACCTGGAAAAATTACTTCAGTGTAGATAATATTAGAATTATTGCTCTACATAAAAGTCATTATCAAAAAAAAAGCTTTTCAAAGTTCTCAAAAAAAAACACCTTTTAAGAAATTATCATGGAAAACCATGCTAATATTTTAGAATGAGAGGATAAAATAGAAATTAAAAGAATCTACATTCCAAATCACCTTTTGATAGAGATCCAAAAAGGATAACTCTCAGATATTAGCCAAATTCCATAACTCCCAGATCAAGAAAAAAAATTACAAGTAGCCAAAAAGAAACAATTCAAATACCATGAGTCACAATCAAAATAACATGAGTTTTAGCAGTTTCTAAATTAAAGGATTGGAGGGCCTGGAATATGATATTCAAGAATGTAAAGGAGCTAAAACTTTAACCAAGAATCACCCCAGCAAAACTAAGCTTAATCCTTAAGGGGGAAAAATGAGTATTCAATGAAATAGCAGACTTTCAAACTTTCCTGATGAAAAGACCAGAGCTGAATGGAAAATTTGACTAAAATACAAGCTGCCACCTCCAAAGAACTGCTGGAATTGGATCAAAGCATATGGTTTTTCACTTTGGTTTATTTAGGCTTTTATTTGGAGTTTTAATTTTATATGAGTTATTCTCCTACAAAATGAACAATATGGATGTATATTTTGTATGATAATACATGTATAACCCAGATCAAATTGCTCACCAGCTCTAGAAAGGGGGAAGAAAGGGAGGAAGGGAGACAATTTGAATCATATAATTTCAGAAAACATGTGGAAATTTGTTATTACACATAATTGGCAAAATAAATGCCTTTACAAAAATGTTGCAAACTTTTTACATGTAAGGGGGGGAATTAAATTTTAAAAATTTATCTCTGAATATACTACTCTCCCTCACCCCCAGTAAACTTTTTTTAAGGGGGAGGGGCAGGGCAGCCAGCTCACTGAAACTAAACAACACATATATAATCTGATACTATGTGCAGGATTCCATACTCAAAGTCCCTACATATTTATACCAGTTCCCTCCTAGTATTTTCAAAGATGCTTTTGATGTATAAATAATTCTCATAAAAGTTTATATAAACAGAAAAGTAGGCATGGTAATCAGTAGTTCTTGATCTTCTTTTGCTTGTCTTTTTTAGTAGAAATAAGGGCTATTTTTAAATGCCTTTGATTTCCACCCCTAAAAAATCAGTATGCTCTTTATTTATGAATTTGGTTTACCCAAACTGCTTTTCTCATTTTTGGCCCCATTAGTGCCATTTCATTTGTACTTTTTTTATAAGTATATCTCACTATTCTTGAGTGGAATTTGTTTTTTAAAAACTAATTATTTCTACTATATAGTTTTTGTCCTCATTATAGTTTTATCTTTAAATGTCCTCAGATGACTTTTCTTATTTGGGTTTCTTGACTAAGCTTTTTCTTAACATATTCCTCCCCCTTATTTTTATAAGGCAAATTGTTCATAATTTTCCATTATCCTGCCAAAAAATTTAATAAATAAGGTTAAAACTAGATTTGCCTTTGACTGTTATATCTATCAGTTTGGCTAAGAGAAACTAATGGAAGGCGAATGTGGTCACATTGTACTTTAAATAATATTTGGGGGGGCCAGCTGGGTAGCTCAGTGGATTGAGAGCCAGGTCTAGAGATGGGAGGTCCTAGGTTCAAATCTGACCTCAGACACTTCCCAACTGTGTGACCCTGGGCAAGTCACTCAACTCCCATTGCCTACCCTTACCACTCTTCTGCCTTGGAGCTAATACACAGTATTGACTCCAAGATGGAAGGTAAGGGTTTAAAAAAATATATTTGGGGCCAGCTAGATGACTCCATGGATTAAGAGCCAGGCCCAGAGATGGGAGGTCCTGGGTTCAAATCTGGCCTCAGACACTTCCTAACTGTGTAATCTTGGGCAAGTCATTTAACTCCCATTGCCTAGCCCAGTGGTTCCCAAACTTTTTTGGCCTACTGCCCCCTTTCCAGAAAAAATATTACTTAGCCTCCTGGAAATTAATTTTTTTAATTTTAAAAGCAATTAATAGGAAAGATAAATGCACCTGTGGCCATCACTGCCTCCCTGGATCACTGCAGCACCCACCAGGGGATGGCGGCACCCACTTTGGGAATCACTGGCCTAGCCCTTACCACTCTTATGCCTTAGAACCTTTACATAGTATTGATTCTAAGATGGAAGGCAAGTGTTTAAAAAATCTTTTTAAATAACCAGTGATTTTATTAGTGTGAGGAATTCTTCATAAGGAAACTCTTCCTATCAATGCAAAGAAACAGTTGTTATAATCTTAGAAAGTTGCTTGGGAGCACTGAGTGGTTAGATGACCTACCCAAGATCATATAGCTAATATATGTCAAAAATGAAGTTTGGTCCTATAGTGAAAAATTATCACACCAATATAATCTCCAATCTATTAAAAGGTCTATTGAGAGGGGTTCAGTCTCACAGTCAAGCCAAACTCTGGTTAAGATCCAGACCAAAGACCCCATGCCTTAGGAGATATCCTTTCTTATGCAAAGAAATCTAATGACACAGTGACAGAAAATGCAATCAGAATTACAATAGAATGGATGCAAAAATCTTTCACATAGGCATGTCCTAACCAGTGATACAAGTGCTGAATAAGCTGGAAAGTACAAAAATAATCACTATGGGTGGTAGCCTATGTCTATTATTATGCTTGACCTTTCCAAGGCCTCTGCAATAAAGGGTTAGGGTCTAATTGCTTTTTGCTGACAATTTTTGCGTAATTCTAGGAGTCAGCCCTTGGATGACTGATATTTGAATCCAAGAGCAGCCCTCCACCTCCTCTCTGACTGTCTTGTCATATACACCCAAGCGGTCCTCCACCTCCCCACTGACTGTCTTGTCATACCCAGAGCAGGGTGGTGTGGTGGGCTTAGTAGAAGCTTTGGGGTTACAGGCTTAAGGTGAAAATGTCTGTCAGCAAGATTTGGTACCACCCTAAGCTGTATTTTTCTTAGCTAATGCTTATAATTCATATAAAACAAACTATATTATTTGACTATGGACTCCAAACTAATGATTGTGTTATAAAAATAATCATAAAAGATAATATTATTATAATCATAAAACGGGGGTGGGGGTTCACACTCACAGTCCCAAGACTCTCTGATTCTGTTTTATTCACTGTATCACATTGCCTGGAGGCAACTGATATCAGCTAAACTTTTGAATGAAGTTATAAGTGATGTCAATGACCTTCCATTTATTTTCCTATTTGGGAGGATCAATAGCTTCTTTAAATAGGTCAGGTTGGGGTTTTTAATTGAATGACATATACTTTCACATTTTATTTCTCCTTCAAACTTTGTAATAAGTTTGCTCTGTTTAGTTGGTGGCCCAGCTGGACACAAACATCGGAACTTGTTCAGTAATTACTCCAATTCGAGTGATTAGTTAGTTTCCCCTTGTTAAAGTATTTGGTTAACATCATTTATTTGTCACTGTATCTAATGCTTTCTAATTCTTTTCTTGAAGAAGAATCTATGACATATAGGCATGAGGTTTATAAAGAGACTATAAGTCCTTTGTCTTTCTCATTCTTTACTCCAACATGTTCATTGTCATCTATGCCTACCTTTACACTGAAGCAATTGAATAACATAAACATTTTGGCTTAACGTGGATGGTCTTATTAAATTCATAATTAAATTTTTCTATCTCTTCAACTTTTGAAATCAATGTTGGTGCACGATGTACAGTTATTATCATGCTCCATCCCTAAACTTATTACAAATATTGCCATGTGAGCCGAAAGGAATCATCTTTCTTGTAGCTTCTGGGTACGCAATGGAAAAGAAAAAACGAAACACTCCAACTTCCTTTGTCTGTCCAAGGAGAAACTATGAACTACTCTACTACTTTGCTAAAACTTCCTTTTGTCTTCTTGTTTTGTTTATATCACAAATCTCAAAAGTGAATTTGGTTCCTCTAGTAGAATGTCCAGTATTCAACCACTGGATCAGAGTTCTAAAACTTATTCAATATTTTGGACTGTCTGAAAACTTTATGATATTTTAGTATCTTCTATTCTTATTTCTACCTTTCTGCCACCCCTACTGAAGAAGTAAAAGGGGATCATAATGGACTAACAGTCATTTTCTATCTTCATTTTTTCCATGGCCAAGGAATTTATCACCAAGTAGCCAGCCCACTGGTGAGAAGACTCTGTACTCCACTAGACTTGTCTTCAGACTATAGACAGTCTTATTTGTAAAAGGTTAAAAATTACTTGCACTTGTTCTAGAAAAGATTAGGAAACTAAGGTAAGGCCAATGTAGTCACACTATCCTTTAAAGAATATTTGGGGGTAGCAAGGTGACTCTGTGGATTAAGAGCCAAGCCCAGAGATGGAAGGTCCTGGGTTCAAATTTGACCTCAGACACTTCCGAGCTGTGTGACTTAGGGCAAGTCACTTAACTCCCATTGCCTAGCCCTTATCTCTCTAAGGCAAAAGCCTTAGAACAATTATATAGTATTGATTCTAACATGGAAGGTGTTTTTAAAAAATCTTTAATTTTTAAAGGACTGAAACTTCAATATGACTCCATAGTCTTATATGACAACCCGAAATGTTAATTTCATTTTAAAATTCAATACTTTTTTTAAAAATTAAATTAAAATTCAGTACTGTTTTGAAAATTTGTACCCTGGGGACTTCATTTCCCAACATTCTTTACTCTACCCAAAGTTCCCTTTTCTTGTGTCCTGGCATTGGTTTGTTTATAAATTTGCTGAAACCCAGACTTTAGGGGTTCTTCTTTGGCACCAGCATGGCAGGCTTGTGGGGCTCTGGCTCTTTCATCTGCTCACTCTGCTGAAGGAACCCCTTTCTCTCTCACTTTGTTATTATTAAATCCTATAAATTTAAGTACTTGGAGTATTCATTTTTAGTCTTACATTCAAAAGATCTATAATTTCCAACAACATATGTCATATATTAATCTGCCTTAGTAAACAGTTGTAATGGCCTTACCAGCACCCATACTATATAAATCATTTGCCTGGTCTGCACCCAGATATTTGTGGCAGCCACAAAGAGAAGACATAATCAAGACACTAGGAGAACACAGAAACTTGAAGATGAATTAAAGAGGGCCAACAGGCATGGTGATCAGAACAGAGCCAGGCAGGCTTTTAACTCCAGCTGCTTACCTGTGCTAAGACTTGACTTGTGAGGCAGCATGACCTTTTATATATGTCAGTTTTGATGGCTTTTCCCCCCCTTCTTTCATAAATATTTTATTATAAAGGATGACTCTGGAAATAGTTGCAGAAAAGGATACAGTGGGAAATAGAGGTAACATAAATGTAACTACTGGCTTGTATAGACATGCTCAATTTTCCTAACATAGAGCCCTCTGCATCCCCTACTATATATGTGGGGATATCCTCTTTTGATTGATTGTCTGAGTCTTTCAAACTGGTGAGACCAAGCCATGCCATCATTCCTACTGCCCTCTTTTCTCAACCAGCCTGAATGCTATGAACCGAAGTGGTAAGAAGGAAGAGTATTGTTTTCCCCTGCTTAGTTAGCTCTTCTTTACCCCCTCATTTTGTTTTGTGTTTTTCTATTCTATGAGAAGTAAGAGCCCACTGGGGTTTTGGTATGAGGACTCTGATGTATAGAAAACTGAGTTAAATGATTAACCTAATCCCCTTCTCACTAACCCTATCGCCCCTAGAGCCTGGGGAAGGAAAGTTAGATGGAGTTATTTCTGATATTTGTAATTATTCTTTTGAAGTAAACACTTCTTCGTAAAAAGCTCTATTGCGTTACATAAAAACCAAAAGTATCAATAAAACTTTATTTTAAAATAACAGCTAAAAGTAGCAAAACAGCAATCTTTGGGGGCATAATCCAGATCTAGGCACCAGAAATAAATGCAACAAATAAATGCAGCAAGATGAGCTGAGGAGTCATCTAGGTAGACAGCAGATATAGTGGAAGAAGGCACAGCAGCACTGAAGATAAATCAGAAGCTACAGTGAGCAGAGCTAAATCAGTCACAAGAATTTTTATGGCAAGAGGTATCGTTGTTCTTTAGGGAGGGGACAAGTGAGTCTCATCCCTTAATGTTCCAGCTATATTCACTCCCTCTCATCCTTGTTTGGATTGCTGGGCAAAGCAACTGGACTTGGGTTTGGGGAAAGAAAATTTGTTAGATGAAAAGATGAAGAGTTAATTTTAACTTTTATTAATCCATCAGTTTTACTATGCTCTTTATCTGATTAAATATTTGTTCTGACCACCCACGAAACTTTAAGTAAATAGGAAATAGCGGAGTCAGGATGGAAGAGAAGTTGGGGCTAGTGGGATGGGAATTATGTATCATAAAAAAATCATAATTATTGATTATATGATATGTGTGTGTACCAACCCCTGGACTAATGAGAGAACAGTGATACCATGCACAAAAGATTAGCAAAAGGTGAGAAGATCAATTTCTGAGGGAAAGAGAAGCTCAATGGTTACTGCTAGAGACATATCTGGTGTGAATGATACCTATCACAGATTGACCTGAGCCTTTAATTAAAAGTAAAAATTCTGATACTGACTATTGAAGAGAACTAGATATTGGTCACAGTGGTCACATGCTCTTTATGACTGCCTATGAAAGAAAAAAATCATCCGTGGCCAACCCTGGTCATGAGACCTTCTGTACTTAGGTTGGTTATCTAGATTAGGTAGGTAATACATTACCAGTTTTACTTGCAAAGCTTTTTTGATATGGAAGCACTTCCAGAGTTTATGCCCTCTGGTACAGCCTTTGAAAACTTTGAAGTTTTAGTTTTAGCCTCTATTACTACTTATGGTACCAAAATGTACATTAATAATCTATTCCATTCTCTCATTTTTGGTGTAGCAGTTGTGACCCCTGAGTTCCTAAAAGCTATGTTGTTGGAATATTATTTCTGGAAAATTCTACTAGGCCAATAGGCCAATAACATGGAAAGACATACTGAAATACTCTATCTACTGTTCAAAAACATGAAGATTAAGATGTCATTACTTTAGACTGGGTACAGCTACCAAAAAAAAAAAAGATTAAAATTAACCCTTAGTCTTAAATTGGCTGTGATAGTGATAAAAATAGTGGGGAAAATCACATAGTTTTAAAACTTTCTGAAAACTTTGGGTTTGGGTCATTAAAAAAATTGGCATCTCTTGTTCCTATAACATTTTCATTTTTTGAATTTTCCTTCCCCTCCTCTATTCAGTGATTCATCCCTTATAGCAAAATATAAATAAAGTCAATAAATATTTATTAAGTACCTACTATATTCTAGAACAGGATGGCAAGCCTATGGCACAGGTGCTAAAGATGGCATGGTGGAGTGCTCTCTGTGGACATTTGGCTGCCCTGCCTACCCCCCCACCCCCAGAGTTCATTACCAGAAAGACAGAGGGACTCAGGTGGAGCTGCTCACCTCCCCCTCTCCACTGTGCCTGATGACATTTTTTCCCATGCCCTGCCCCTCTGCCCAGCAGCCCAATGGGAACCCACAGAGGGTAAGTTGGGTGGCTCACAGGTGGCAGAGCTGGAGGGGAGCAGAGCGTTCAGGCCACTCCCCTTCCTCTCTCTACACTCCCTGAGAACATTCCTTACTTTACCCTCCCCTCTCCACAGCAGCTCAATGGAAGCACTTCCTCCCTCCCTTGTGTGGGGTAAGGTAGAGAGGGCAGGGTGCACTCAACACTCAATGGGGGGAGGGGCATAGCAGCCATCTGGGGGGATGGGTACAGCACTCAATTGGGGGGGGTGGATGGGGACAGGGCCTGGTACTCCATCTTTAAAAGGTTCACAATCACAGTTCTAGGCACTGTGCTAAATTCTGCTTTTCTGGGGCTAAAGAGAAAGAAAAAAGCAGCACCTGCACTCAAAGAACTCTATTATAATGTGGATCCATTCCAATTTTAAAATATAAAACATATATTTGTAATATTATAGGTAATAGATTATTGTATATTACAATATAGAATATATTATATGTGTGTTATATAAAGGATTACATATATGTAAACATGGTCTATAATGGGGAAGACAACTTTTAAATGATTATGTAAATGTGATATATGCAGAATAAAATGGAGATAAAATCAGAGGAAAGGCATAAATATTAAGAACAGTCAGGAAAAAAATTCTTACAGATAGTGAGATCTTAGTTGAGACTTGGAAGGAGTCAAGGGAAGCAGGAGGCAGAGGTGAGGAGACAGAAAATTCCAAGTATGGGAAATAGCCAGTGAAAATATATAGTTTGGACACAGAGTGTCTTATGTGAAGAAAATTGAGGAGGTCAGATTCACTAGGTCATATAGTAAGGGGAGGGGAATAATAAACAAGAGGACTGGAAGAATAAGAAGAGGGCAGGTTATGTAGGGCATCAAAAGTCAAACAAAGGGTTTTATATTTGATCTTAGAGGTGATAGGAAGCCTTTGGAATTTACTGAATAGGGGAGTGAGAGGGTCAGACATGCACTTTAGAAATGTGGAAAATTAATATTGAATTGTGATATTGAATTATGAATTAATTTTCTCTTTAGCCTTCCCCTTCCCCCTCTAAGAACATCTTGGTTCTAAGTTGAGGCTGAAACACTTTTTCCCCCAGGGCTATAAAGCTCAGTTGGGACTTCTTTTTGTTAATATCTTTGTTAAGGATAAAAAAAGTTTAAGGGCAGAGCCCAGCAGCCATTTGAACCATTGGGTAGTCTAGAAAAAGCCAGTGAATGCTGCAGCCATACTGGAGTGACCTAGACACTTGACAAGAAGTGAGGAAAGTGTTTTGGAGTCCTCTTGAGACCTGCCTCTTCCTGGGATGAAATAATGAGGGAGGAGCTGAATCTCCAAGCTCACCTCCTCAGTGGCTATTTACTAATCAGAAATGCCTTGGGATAACTAGGAAAGAACTGAGTGGTGAAGTGTTCCTAGGCTTCTTTGCCTCTTTCTTTATCCTTTTCACTTTCCATGGTGCCACTTTGGATTATGTAAGGAGTTTAGATTGTCTTAAATATTCAATTAACTTAAAATTAAGAAATACTTCCTCTTGAGAATTTCAGTCATTGCAGAAAGATAACTTTTATAGCTGAATGAAAGAAGAAGAAAAAACTGGTCAGGAAAACCAAATGACACATCAACCAAGTCTACTAATATATACAATTTTCAATATTCTTCTGCTCTTTTCCTTGCCTTACCCAGCTCCAGCCTCTAAATAGAAGAAGTGCATTTTCTGAACTCTACTGAAGGATTTAGCTTGATCATTATAGCACTAAAGTTTTTAATTCGAATTTGTTATTCTTCCTATCTAGGGCAGCTAGGCAGCACAGTGGATAGAGTTCCAGGCCTGGAGTTCCAGAATCAAATCTGGGTCTCAGACATTTACTAGCTGTATGGCCCTAAGCACGTCACTTAATCCTGTTTGACTTTGTTTCTTCATCTGTAAAATGAGCTAGAAAAGGAAATGGCAAACCACTTCAGTGTCTTTGCCAAGAAAACCCCAAATGAGGTCACAAAGAGTCATTGGACACAGCTGAACAACAACATTGTCAATAATTTAATTGTTTTGTTTGTTTTGCTTCAATCCATATTAGCCTGTGATCCTGTTTACTTTATATCCATAGGCTCTTATGGTCCAATTATATTCCATTATTTTCATGGATTATAATTTAGTTTAGCATTTCCCACTCAGTAGATATCTCTAATCTTTCCAGTTCTTTACTATGATGAAAAGTGTTACTATAAATATTATTTGGAGGTTTATATGGGCCCTTTCTTTTTATCTTTGAACTCCTTAAGGTAAATAGTTACCAATGGATTTTAGGGTCAAAGCATGTAGATATTTTAGTCACTTTCTGAAACCATTTATATTGCTATTAGTGCATTTAACCTGAGATCTTTGACCAGCAACAAATATGGTGTTATACTCATAGAAAAATAACTAGAATTCATGTTCATATTCTTGCTACTAATAAAATGGAAAGACAGAAAGAAGGTAAAGGTATAGGTTCTCTACAGAGACAAATTTGTGGTGTACGTTTATAATAGAATACTATTGTGCCATAAGAAATGACAAACAAGATGATCACAAAAAAAATCTGGAATAACTTATATGTAGTGATGCAAAGGGAAGTGAGCAGAACCAGGAGAATATTGTACACAGTAACAATAATGTATGATGGTCAACTCTGAATGATTTAACTATTCCCAATAAGGCAAGGAACCCTAGGACAACTTCAAGGGACTCAGGACAAAAAAAAGATATCCACCACCATAGAAGGAACAGACAAACTCTGAATCCAGATTTATTTCCTCCATGAATTTTTCTCTAGCATTAGCAATATGTATCTTTTTTCACAACATAACAAACAGTGAAGTATGTATTATAGAATAGAAGTATAACCTATATTGTATTACTTGCCTTCTGGGGGAGGGGGAAGTGATGAGAAAGAGGGGAAGAAAAATAATGAAATGTAGATTTTGGGACCCAGCTAATGTGAGAATTTGTTTCTCTTAGATAAGCATATTTATTATAGTTTATTACATATTTATAACAAAACATATGTATTAGTTATGTTACACGTTATGTTATATTACATATAAAAATAAATGGTAACTCAAAAAATAAAATTAAAAAATTGATGCCCTGGAACAATGGCCCAGAAGGCTTCCAAAAAAAGAAGGAATTTTTTTTTATCAAAACTTAAAAGGAAGTGAGGGAGTCAGTAGTCAGAGCAGAGGAGGGAGAACCTTCCAGGTCTGATGAAATGAACTGAGGTATAGTTTACTCTGCATTAATATATTTCTCTCTGCTATAATCTTTCCATATTGTCAGGTTTGGGGACCAATAAATACATGGAGAACATATACTAATCTCCTTGGAGAAAACATTCATTAGTAATATTTAAACATATCTATCTGTCCAGCCTGGTGATTTCTATTCTCTCCAACAATCTGAACTTTATTAAGTTGCCTGAGACTCTGAAAAATTCAGTGAATTGACCATAGTCTGACAATATTAGAAGTGGAATTTAACCCAGGTCTTCCTGACACCACAAGCTTAAATGCAGGTATTTAAAAGGTTGGGGCAGTCCTGCTAAGTTAGAGCCTTATAGAAAAGTATCTCTTGCTAATCTTATAACTTGCATTTATATAGTGCTTTAAAGCTTGCAAAACACTTTGCATTTAGTATCATTTAGTTTGATCCTCGCCAGAATCATAAGAGATAGAGGATATTAGTTTCTCCATTTTACAAATGAGGAAACTGAGACACCAAGAAATTATTAGATCTAAAGAGTAACACAACAACTAAATGTCTGAGCCAGGATTTGGACTCAGACCTTCTTAATTTCAAGTCTAACACACTAACGATTATGTAGTCTAGTTCCTCTATGAGAAATATCCAAATTCAAGCAATAACACCTTGCTCTTTATGCAATGAAAGGGAAGGCCGGATCAGCACTGACAGTGATACATCAGATCTATTTCCCTTTGAAAATAAGGATAGGCATAGGGAATATCTAGATCCAATTCAATTTTTTATCTATGCTATGTTAAATTAATGGTGCCACTAGGTACCTGAACACTAGTATGAATATTCATATATACTACACCAAAAAGATCTTCCAGATGAACTAACTATAAACCTCCAATAATTTTACGAATCTGATCTAGGTTACAATGCTTGTTCCCCAAAATAGCACTAACAAGGATATGCAGTTCATTATCTGTCTCAGAAAATTAACACAACAGGATAGTTCCACATTGAGTTGATGAAGACAGGTTGTGCTCCCAACTTCAACCAGAAGCCATTAGAAGCAACCTAATATAATCAACAGCACAGTCCTAAAAGCCATAAATAGATTTAGGTACCTTAGGAGTGTCTTCCTTGATAATATATAATTAGATAACAAGATAGTGTGTATTATGTTCAGAGGTGGACAGAACCGTTACTAAAATGCTGTACCTACTTCTGAGCCTCAAAACTTGAGATAGGGAAATCTTAAAGGAGGCCTAGAAAACTACAAGAATTATTAAAGACAGGAAAACAAGAGGCACAATCAATATTTAAAGGAATTGGTATTAAACATATAAAAAGGGTGTTTGTCATAAAGAAGACCCTAAGGAAGCAAGAAGTAAGCAAAACCTTCAGAAATAATTTTGAGTTAGATCATAGATATAGAATATAGTCTAACTCCATTTTTCACTTGGGAAAACTAAGATCCAGGGAAGTTAAGTGACTTACCCAGTCACAAAGTGTGAAAATGGGATTGACTCTCCCCTTGCCAACTTTTAAATTTAATCAACCAAAAGCATAGACACCCCTACTTAACACTAAGTAGAGGAGGTCCTCAAGTCACTTACAAAGTGAGTTACAACTCCAGAGGTAACTGACCACCCCCTGAGCAGTGCTAAGCAAATTTAAAGACTGCAATTGGTCCCCGTAAAGTGGAGGAAGGGACAGGAAGTAATGTTAAAAAAGGACTATAAAAGATGAACTTCCTGTGCAAGAGGTCTTTGTCCTGAATTTTTGGGTTGGAGGATCTTGGTCTGAGACTGTGGCTTGGGGCTATTTAGACCTTAGGAGGATCTTGGACTGCTTCTGGTAAGACTACTCCTAGATCTTCTCCCTTTGGAGCTTTGGCTTAGGTGAGTAAAAAGTTGGTCTCTCCTTTCCTGGCTTCTGGAAAGATTAGTTCCAGAGAGGCCTCCCCTTCTTGGAGGAGGCCTTGTGGGTTGAACCCTTGCTTAATTCACCACCCAGTCCTCTGGCTAAGGGGTTAATGAGCCCTGCCTTGGCTAAGCCATGGACCCAAGTAACATTTAGGGTAATAAGCTAGACTTCTTACTCTACTCTCTTTTACATTTCTCTACTTTCACTCTTTCATTTCCTTGTAAATAAAATTAACTAAAAGTCATTTTGGCTTGAGCTATAATATTTTTAAATCAGTCACCACAGTATTATTTTTAAAGTCTTGTATATTTTGTCCAATCATAAAATATAATTCCTTACAAAAGGGACTAATAATTTGAGGCAGGGATTTTTAACACCAGTTCTCAGATTCCCAAGTCACTGTCATCTCCTTTGTATTTCACTGCCTCTTAACTTTATGAAAATCAAGATTATTAACCAAAAGAATAGCTGATCTTATTAAAAGAATTTGTGAAATTTATTTTATTATTTCTTTTTAAAATATAGTGAGCAACCTGATCGGCATGTTTAATTGTTCAGAACTGCCAAACTAGAATGAGATGGCCAAAGCAAAGAAAGGGTTATCTAATAGCAATGACCAATAACTTGCCCCAACTCAATCCAATAGCATCACTTCACTATATAACACTACTATGAAGGTGCAGGATGAAAACCAATTTGTATCATATTACAGTTATTTGTTTTATCCCCTTATTAAAGTGTAAGTTTCATGAGGGTTGGGACAATTCCTTATTCAAATTTTGTCTTTTGTCTAGTGCAGTGATTCCCAGAGTGGGCACCACAGCTCCCTGGTGGGTGCTTCAGCGATCCAGAGAGGTGTGATGGCCACAGGTGCATTTGGGGGCAGTGAATAACTATAAGGGGGCAATGATAGTATGTGACAGGGGGCACTAAGTAATATTTTTTCTGGAAATGGGGCAGTAGGCCAAAAAAGTTTGGGAACCACTGGTCTAGGTCTATGTATCTGCCTCTCAGCTCAATAAGTCTATCCATAAACTGAGAGGGAGCTTTGTCATCTGATTGCTTAAGATTCTCAAACTTGGTCCATGTGCCTGGCCTATCAGAACAATCTCTCATTGCTTTTATTTACTTTTTTAATTTATTTTTATTTTTTTTAAAACCCTTAACTTTTGTGTATTGGCTCCTAGCTGGAAGAGTGGTAAGGGTGGGCAATGGGGGTGAAGTGACTTGCCCAGGGTCACATAGCTGGGAAGTGTCTGAGGCTGGATTTGAACCCAGGACCTACCATCTCTAGGCCTGGCTCTCAATCCACTGAGCTACCCAGCTCTCATTGCTTTTAGCAATGCTTCTCTAGTATGGCATAATTATAAATATTTCCCTTCATCATTAATATCCCATTTAGGATCTTGCTCAGGCCATTGAACTGCATTTTTCCCCAGGTTTTATTAACAAGAGAAATAATTATATTTTTTTCTCTTTCTGTCAAAAAGACTTGGAACAAATTTTGCACATTTTGATATGAAGGATCATATGTATGAAAAATGTTGTCAAGCTTCTTTATGATCACAATAGGTTCATCCTCAAAACTAGAGGTATTTTGCTTGAATTTCTTAATATCTTGGGGTGTAAAATATGTGTGGTGCATTAAGCTCACCACTTCTCCATCCTTATTTAAGGTGGGTACTTCCCTTAAGGAGAAAAGACCTTTAACTGAATTTGTTCTCATCTCTTGGTTGAATGTTTTGTGCTGATACAATGTAAGGGAAGGGGTAGGGGGAGGAGCCAATGAGGTGAGAGGGCACAGTTGGTCTGGGGATGGGGAGAGCTGGGAGCTAGGATAAGGGACAGGGTAGGTGGGGTGACCAGGAGCTGCACATGTCAAGAGAGGAGGTTTTCCACGTGGGGCATAGTTGGGGAAGGATATTCTTTTCGTATCTTAAGAGCACTCAAGAATTTTTCAAAATTTTCCATTTGGGTCTGTAATTTAAGCAGGCTAGATTTCTGTTGTTTATTCTTGAGAGCAGTAAAAAAAGTGGGAAATATCCAATGAAAATAAGGACTCCCAGGAACAGAAGTAAACAGAGCCAATCTGAACTTATAAGCTTTTCCAACTGAATAAAGTTCTCTGGGAGAAAAAAACTGTTCTTTTAGATTTTCAACAATGTTCTGTAACATCTTTACTCCTCAGATAAAGCTCAATTTTTTTTTTTTTTTTGCTTACAAGGTTTTGCTTACAGGATAAACAAAAGACAACTACTTGAAGATTAAAAAAATCCTTTCAGGAGTTTACAGAAAGACTTGAAAAAGTATTTTGCCTTCCCCTCCTCCCTAGGAACAAAAATGCCAGGGAGAAACAAAAGGACATTTGAATATGAAATACAGGTTTCCCCTTGATGTTTTGGATCAGGAGAAAAAGAGAAAAAAACCCAGAGCCAATTTCCAAAAATTCTGGCTTCAAATCCACTGACTTACTACTCCCTTCCATTCCCCCTATTATGCTGCAATATAGGGTGTAGAGAGTGGCAGAGGAGATCCCCCCTTCCCCACCC
>NC_058133.1:343890777-343996479 GCF_016433145.1 Gracilinanus agilis | reverse complement strand
AAATCTCTAATAATTAGAGAAATGCAAATCAAAACAACTCTGAGGTATCACCTCACACCTAGCAGATTGGCTAAAATGAAAGAAGGGGAGAGTAATGAATGTTGGAGGGGATGCGGCAAAATTGGGACATTACTGCATTGCTGTTGGAGCTGTGAACTGATCCAGCCATTCTGGCTGGCAATTTGGAATCATGCTCAAAGGGCTATAAAAGAATGCCTGCCCTTTGATCCAGTCATACCATTGTTGGATTTGTACCCCAAAGAGATTATAGATAAACAGACTTGTACGAAAATATTTATAGTGGGGCTTTTTGTGGTGGCAACAAATTGGAAAAGGAGGTGTATGTCCTTCAATTGGGGAATGGCTGAACAAACTGTGATATATGCGGGTGATGGAATACTATTGTGCTAAAAGGAATAATAAACTGGAGGAGTTCCAGGCGAACTGGAGAGACCTCCAGGAACTGATGCAGAGCGAAAGGAACAGAGCCAGAAGAGTCCACATTCAGAGGAAGGCCTGTAGGAGAGGAAACATATAAGAAAAACAACTGCTTGAACGCATGGGTTGGGGTGGACATGATTGAGGGTGTGGACTCGAAACTACCACACCAATGCAACTACCAACAATTTGGAAATTGGTCTTGATCAAGGACACATGACAAAACTAGTGGAAATGTGCATTGGCCATGGGTGGGGGGAGTGCGGGGGGCGAAGGGGAAAGGAGGAGCATGAATCATGTAACTATGATAAAAAATGAATATTAATAAATGTTTTTTAAAAAGGGGGGCAATTGAGGGAATTACCCCAGTGATAAATTCATTAATTGAGCAAGGAATACTAATTTCATTCAAATTTGAATATAATACACCCATCCTACCTATTAAAAAATGCCAAAATTAGGGCCCAAATGGGAAAATTGTCTATAAATCTTTCCAAGATTTAAGGACTGTGACTAACCATGTCATAAAGAGTAATCCTCTGGTTCCAAACCCAAACACAATTGTCTCTTCTATTCTTAGCACAGTCACATACTTTACTGTTATAGACATGCTTAGCATTCTTCCCAATCACAAATCATAAGAATTCCAAGAATATATTTGCCTTCATCTGGAAAGTTTCCCACTCACTTGGTCTAGTATGCCCCAAGGGTTTGTAAACAGCCCTATATTTTTCTCACAACTTTTGAGTCAAGATACAGATAATATTAAATTTAAAAATAGCCATTTAGACTTTTGGGTTTAGATGACTACAGAGTAGTTGTAGAACTCTTACTCTCCTCACCACCGACCTATATATGATACCCCAAAAGAACAAAAATACCAAGATCAGATGAAAGGAGGGATTCCACAATAGGGTGCAGCATCAGAGGTACGTGATATTTGGGCATTTCCACACTATAAGGGGATAAAATAATTCCCACCAAAATGTGAGCTGATCAACCCTCCCCCACTCCACCTACAGTGCCAGAGTCAGAGCCAGTGCTCCAGAATTAAAAACAAGCCAGACTCAGCCAGCATGCCAGAATTAGAGCAGTGTAGGGCAATCTCTAAGTTCTTGGCAGCTGAGTAAGAAAACCCCTGAGAGTAGCTAGACTTGAAATCAGAGGAGGCTGAAGAGTGAAGACCTTGGGTGTAGAGAGAAGAGAGGGGTGGCACACTACAGAAGCTGCACAGATTTGAAAAGAAGCCTCAGGCAAAAACTGCTCTGTAGCTCCATACACAGAGAGCCTGCCCTCTTCACTCAGACTTCAGAGGGAAGGAAAAACTAGCATAGTGATGACTATCAATGCCCAAGAAATACCAAGCACCAAAAAGAATAAGAGAAAGCCACTGATCCTGGATAATTTTTACTGAGAAAAATCCAGACCACAGAGAAGACAGCAGAGGAGGACAAACAAGTCAACACATCCAAGCCTTCCCATAAAAATGGAAATTGGCCACAAGCTCTTGAAAAGTTCCAATCCGTGATCATGAAAAAGATGGAAGAGATTTGGCAAGAAAACTGGGAAATAGTTCAAAAAGAAAATAAGTTTTAAAAGCAAAATTTCACAATTGGAAATTGAGGTTCAGGAATCAAATGAAATGATAAGCAAATTGAAGACCAGAAATGACCAGCTGAAAGCCAGGAAGAGCAGGATAGAGCAGACCAAAAAGGAAAATCAAAATATTACAGCTGAAAACCAGTCTTTAAAAACTAGAATTGAGCAAGTAGAAGCCAATGATCTCACAAGACAACAAGGATTAATAAAACAAAGTCAAAAGACTGACAAAATAGAGGGAAACATGAAATATCTCACTGAGAAAATGACTGGCCAAGAAAACAGGTCTAAAAGAGACAATTTGAGAATCATTGGTCTTCCCCAAAAATCAGAAACCAACAGGAAACTTAACATTATACTACAAGAAATTATCCAAAAAAACTGCCTCAAAAGGACAGAAGTTAAAGCAGGATGAGCAAAGTGGCTCTCCCACTGAATGTAGTATGAAAGGTAGGCAAAGAAAAGGGATTTCCATATTATAAGGGGGCAAAAGTGCACAAGGAAAAGCACCCCCAACTACTGCACCAGTGGCAGAGTCAGAACCTAGGCAATCTGAATTCTAGGAGGCATGCCACGCTAAAGAAAAAGCACTACCCAGTTACCCCTAGAGGCTGTAGGTCCTGGCAGTGAGCTTTGAATCTCACCAGAGATAGCACCAGACTCACTCAGTGGCAGGAGTAGAGGTTAAAGGGCAGTGGATGGAGCAACAGTGGCAGGGAAGTTAGCCTCAGGACAAAACACTGGGAAGTAGGCTCTATCTACAAATAAAAACAACAAAACACCATAGACCTACCTCTAGAAATCCCAGGCCCTGGATGTGAGATTCACAGCTCCAGAGCACTGGCCTCACATGGCAACAGATAGTAGCAACAGTAGCAGCAGGCAGCAGGCAGCAGTCTGTAGCAGTGGAAGTGCCAGAGCCCTATAGTACTGAGCTCAACTAAGACCTCTGACAAGGAAGAGAAGATAACCCCAAAGCAAATCTCTGTGAGACAGAAGCTAAAATAGAAATGACAAACAACATATAGGACTTCCAGTCTCCAGCAGGAAAAAGAGTAAACAACAGTAAAGAAAGCTCTTGACCCTGGAAAATTTCTATGGAGAAAAAGAACAAAAATAAGAAGTAATAGGAGAGGGTGAGAAACAAGCAATTGCATGCAAACTCTCCAAAAAATGGAAACTAGTTGCCAGCTCTGGAGGAACTCAAAAAGGTGTTCAAGAACCAAGTAAGACAGATAGAAGAAAAATGGGAAGAAAAGTAGGAAAAAGAAATGAAAGTAATGCAAAAAAATAATAATAGCTTAAAAGGCAAAATTGACCAATTGGAAATAGAAACATAAAAATCAAATGAAGCAATAAGCGCATTAAAAACCAGAATTGACTAGCTGGAAGAATAGGCAAAGAACTCCAATGATGAAGAGTGCCATGAAAAGCAGAAGAGACCAGATCAAAAAGGAGAATCAAAAGATCATAGATTAGAAATCAGTCTTTAAAGACTAGAATTGTTAGAAGTTAATGATTTCAAGAGACAGCAAGAAAAAATAAAACAAAATCAAAAGAAGGAAATAATAGAAAGAAACGTGAAATATCTTATTGAAATAACAATGAATCTGGAAAACAGATACAGGAGAGACAATCTATAAATTATTGAACTACCTGAAAGCTCTGGCTAAAAATAAATAAATAAATCCTGGACATCACATTACAAGAAGTTTTCCAAGGAAACTACCCTGAATTTTAAAATTTTTTTTTATTTTTTCAAACATGTTTTCATTTTTACATGATTCATTTTCTTTCTCTGACTTCTTCCTTATCCCCTCCCAGAACCGACAAGCAATTCCACTGGGTTGTTATCACTTGATACCTATTTCCATATTATTGATTTTTGCAATAGAGCAATCTTTTAAAGTCAAAACCCCAAATCATAAACCCATATATACAAGTGATGAGTGATAAGTCATATGTTTTTCTTTTGTGTTTCTACTTCCATAGTTCTCTCTCTCAATATGGATAGCATTCTTTCTCATAAGTCCTTCAGGAGTGTCCTAGATTATTTTATTGCTACTGGTAGTAAAGTCCATTATATTGGTTAGTTCCACAATGTTTCACTTTCTGGGTACAATGTTTTCCTGGTTCTGCTTATTTCACTCTGCATCATTTCATTGAGGTTTTCCCAGTTCATAGAGAAATCTTCCAGATCATCATTTCTGATGGCATAATAATATTCCATCACCATCATATACCATATCTTGTTCAGCCATTCTGAATCAAGGGATATCCCCTCATTTTTGAATTTTTTGCCACCACAAAATGTGTGGCCATGAATATTTTCATACAAATATTTTTCATTATTACCTCCTTGGAGTATAAACCCAGTAGTGGTATTGCTGCATCAAAGTGCATGCAATCTTTTAAAGCCCTTTTGCCCTGATATTCTTGAACAAGAGGGCAAAATAGACATTGAAAGTATCCATAGATCGCCCCCTACATTAAATCACCAAAAGACAATTCCCAGGAATGTTATAGCCAAGTTCAAGACCTTCCAGGACAAGGAGAAAATACCGTAAGCAGCCCGAAAGAAAATAATTCAGATATCATGGAGCCCCAGTCAGGATTACACAGGATCTGGAAATCTTCACACTAAAGGACCACAAAGTTTGGAATATGATATTTCAGAAGTCAAGAGAACTGCACCTACAATCAAGAATCACCTATGCATCAAAACTAATGTCTTGTTATATATTATATACTTTCAGGGGAAAATAAAACATTAAAATATTAATAAAATAGAAGACTCCCAAGCATTCCTGAAGAAAAGACCAGAATTAAATAGACAATTTGATGTTCAAATACAAAACTCAAGAGAACCATAAAAAGGTAAATAAGACAGAGAAAAAATTTAAGGTCGAATTGATTATACTCATATATGGAAAAATTATATCTGTAACACTTAAAAATTGTTTTCTTTTTCATAGTAGATAGAAGAAATATAATCATGTGGAGGGTGTGGTATTGAGCTGTTTAGAATTATAAGTAAAAAAATAGGGGGGGGGAAGAGAATTTTACTAAGAGAAATGTGAAGGAACAGGTGAAATGGAGTAACTTATACCACATAAAGAAGCATGTGGGTTGATGGGGAGAATTCTCTCACAAGAAGGGAAGGATGAGGGTGGTGACAGAAAATACTTAATCCTTACTCTCATTGGAATCAGTTCAGTGAGGGAAGAACAGCCAGATTTATTAGGATATTGAATCCTATCTTACCCTTTAGAAAAGTAGAAGGGGAATAAGGAAGGGTGGTGTAAGGAGGGGAGTAATATCGGGGAAGGAAAAGTTGGGGGGAGGGGTGTGATTAAAAGACCCTAAAGAAAAGTAGTGGGGGAAAGTAAGAAAGGAGGGGGTAGGAAGGAAAGTAAAATGAGGGTCAGGGCCGCTTAAAAGCAAAACACTGGTGTGGAAGGAAATAGTGAAAGGAGAAAGGACAGGATTAATAGAAGAATTCAAAATGATGGGGAAAACATAGATGGTAATCATAACTGTGAATGTGAATGGGATGAACTCACCCATAAAATGGAAGCAGATAACAGAGTGTATTAAAAACCAAAATCCCACCCTACATTATCTACAAGAACATAAGGCAGGTAGACACACACAGGGTAAAGATAAGAGGCTGGGGCACAATTTATTGGGAAACAACTGAGAAAAAGAAGACAGTAGTAGCAATCAAGATTTGTGACAAAGCTAAAGAAAACATTGATTTATTAAGATGTAAGGAAGGTAATTACATCCTGATAAAAGGCAGTATAGACAATGAAGAAAAATCAGTAATTTGACACATCTGCACTAAATTGTAAAGCATTCAGATTTTTTTTAAACCCTTACTTCCCAGGCAGAAGAGTGGTAACAGCTGGTCAATGGGGATTAAGTAAATTTCCCAGTGTCACACAGCTAGGAAGTGTCTGAGGCCATATTTGAACCTTGGACCTCCTGTCTCTATACCTGGCTCTCAACCCACTTAGCTACCCATCTGTCCCCCAACCCTCACCCCAACTTCCAGATTTTTAGAGAGGAAGCTAGTGGGGCTTAAGGAGGAAACATATAGTAAAGTGATACTAGTAGGGAACCTCAACCTTCCCCTGTCAGATCTAGATAAATCAAGCCAAAAAAAAATAAGAAAAGAGTAAGAGAAGTAAATGAAACTTTAGAAAAATTAGAGTTAATTGATATCTGGAGAAAAGTGACTAGGGATAAAAAGGAATGTACCTTCTTTTCAGTAGGAAATGGTACATATACAAAGATTTACCATGTAATAGAACATAAAAATATTGCAAACAAATGCAGAAAAGCAGAAATAATAAATGCAACTTTTCCAGAGCATAATGTAATAAAAATTATAATTAGTAAGGGTTCATGGAGAGACAAATTAAAAATTAATTGGAAACTAAATAATCTAATTCTCCAAATCTGGTGGCTTAGAGAACAAATCATAGAAACAATTATTGATTTCATTGAAGAGAATGACTGTGAGGAGACAATATATCAAAATTTATGGGATATAGCCAAAGCAATACTCAAGGAAAAATTTATATCCCTTAGTGCTTATATTAACAAAAAATGGAAAGAAGAGATCAACAAATTGGACATACAACTAAAAAAACTAGAAAAAGAACAATTAAAGATCCTCAGATAAAGACCAAATTGGAAATCTTAAAAATCAAAGAAGAAATTAATAAAATGTAAAGTAAAAGAACTATAGAACTAATAAATAAGACTAGGAGTTGGTATTTTGGAAAAGCAAATAAAATAGGTCAAGTATTGGTTAATCTAATTTTAAAAAAGGAAGAAGAGAACCAACTTCACAGTATAATGAATGAAAAGGGCAATCTCACCTCTAATGATGAGGAAATTATTAAGAGCTATTTTGCCCAATTATATGACAATAAATATGGCAATTTAGGCAAAATGGAGAAATATTTACAAAAATATAAAATGCCTACATTAACAAAAGATAAAATAAAATACCTAAATAATCTCACATTAGAAAAAGACATTGAAAAAGCCATCAAGGAACTCCCTAAGAAAAAAATACCCAAGGCCAGATGGATTCACAAGTGAATTCTATCATACATTTAAAGAAAACTAATCCCAATTCTCTATAAACTATTTGATAAAATAAGCAAAGAGGGATTCTTACCAAATTCTTTTTACGACATAAATATGGTACTGATTCCTAATCCAGGAAGACCAAAAACAAAGAAAGAAAACTATAGAACAATCTCCTTAATGCACATAGATGCAAATATCTTAAATAAAATACAACCTAGAAGACTACAGCAAGTTATCACAAGAATTATTCACTATGATTAGGTGGGATTTATACCAGGAATGCAAAGATGGTTTAATATTAGGAAAACCATCCACATAACTAACCATATCAGCAGCCAAACTGATAGAAAGCATGTGATTATCTCAATAGATGCAGAAAAAGCCCTTTAAAAAATACAACACCCATTCCTATTGAAAATACTAGAAAGTGTAGGACCTTTCCTCAAAATAATAAGCAGTATTTATTAAAAACCATCAGCAAATATCATCTGCAATGGGGATAAGTTAGAAGTATTCCCAATAAGATCAGGAGTGAAGTAAGGATGCCAATTATCACCACTACCATTTAATATTGTACTAGAAATGCTAATGGTAGCAATTAGAGAAGAAAAAGAAATTGAAGGGATCAAAGGAAGCAATGAGGAAACTAAACTATCACTCTTTGCAGATGGTATGATGGTATACCTAGAGACAATCAACTAAAATACTAGTAGAAATAATAACTTTAGCAAAGTTGCAGTATACAAAATAAATCCACATAAATCATCAACGTTTCTATATATTTCCAACAAAACTCAGGAGGAAGAGTTAGATAGAGAAACTCCATTTAAAATCACTCTGGATAATATAAAATATCTGGGAATCTACTTGCCAAGACAAATTCAGGAATTATATGAACACAACAACAAAACACTTTCACACAAATAAAACTAGATCTGAACAATTGGAAAAACACTAATTGCTCATGGGTAGGAGGAGCTAATATAATAAAAATGGCAATTCTACCTAAATCAGTTTACTTATTCATTGCCATGACTATCAGACTACCAAGAAATTTTTATAGAATTTAAAAAATATATAACAAAGTTCATCTGGAAGAATAAAAGATCAAGAATATCAGGGGAACTAATGAAAAAAAAAATGTGAAGGATAGAGACCTAGCAGTACCAGATCTTAAACTGTTTCATAAAGCAGTGATCATCAAAATAATTATGACATTGGATAAGAGACAGAAGAGTGAATTGTTGGAATAGATTTGGGGTAAATGACCTCAGCAAGATAGTATATGATAAATCCAAAGATCCTAACTTTGGGGACAAGAACTCACTAGTTGACAAGAACTGCTGGGAAAATTGGAAAAGAGTATGGGGAAAACTAGATTTATATCAACATCTTATAACCTATACCAAGATAAATTCAGAATGGGTAAATGACTTGAATATAAAGAGGGAAATTATTAGTAAAATAGGTGAACATTGAATTATTTACCTGTCAGACTATGGAAAAGGAAAAAATTTAAGACCAAGCATAAGATAGAAAACATTAAAAATGTAAAATGAATAATTTTCATTATATTAACTTAAAACGTTTCTGTAAAAACAAAAGCAATGCAACCAAAATTAGAAGGGAAACAACAAAGTAGGAAAATTTTTATAACAAAAATCTCTGTCAGAGGTCTAATTTCTCAAATTTATAAGAAACTAAGTCAAATGTACAAGAAATCAAGTCATTCCCATTTGACAAATGGTTGAGAGTACTTCCTGCTTTCCCTATAATACTACTAGTATCAATGCCATGATCCAGGACAATCCCAAGGGTCATATAAGAAAGAATGATATCCACATCTAGAGAAAAAATGGTGGGAGTAGAAAAGCAAAAGAAAAACATATGATTTATCACTTCTTCATATGGCTATATGATTTGTGGTTTGGATTTTAAAAGATTGCTCTGTGTATAAATAGAGATTTTGAACCTTGGACTGCATCCCCCAGAAGTCCCTTAGTATTTCCCAAAATTCTCTTTAATCTCTCCTGCACCTCCACATTTGCATGGTCAAGTTATTGTTTCATAAGTTCTGTAGCTCCTCCCTCTCTCTTTTGCTCTGGCTAGCCAGCTAGGTTAGTTTAGCACCTTTTCACTCTAGTTTTTTATGTTAGTTTATTATTAATATAACTTTATTAAAATGCTTAGTTATTGAATATTAATTTTCATCTTTACAAGAGAAAATAAATTATGTAACCATGGAAAAATATAAAAAATGGAATTTAAAAAATTAAATTAAAAAGAATTAAAAAAAAAAAACCTTACCTTTCCTTCCATATTGGAATCAATACTATGTATTGGTTCTAAGGCAGTAGAGTGGTAAGGGCTAGGCAATGGGGGTCAAATGACTTGCCCAGGGTCTATGGAAAGGAAAGAAGGTTCCTGTTGTTTGAGAGCCTCCATTAGAGGAAGAACAAACAACTACAGCTGCTGAGAAGGGGCTGATACCTTAACTTCAGGGGGTCACCCCTGAAGATCTTTTCCATCCCTTGACCTTCCCAAGAAGGACATTTGCTATGTGTTAAAGTAGGAGAGAGACTTTGATTATATAAGAAGAGGATAGATAAGTTGGAGCTGAGCCATCTTGGCTCAACTGAAGAAAAACAAGAAACCCCAGTAGGGTCTCTTCGCCCCTCAAACTTATCCCCTTTTTTGATTTACTATAATTATTTAACTACTTGAGAAATAGAAAATCACAGTCAGATTTTAAAGAAGAGAATAAAGAACGAGAGGCTGGTGGCTAAACTAGCCATTAGGTGAGACAATTAGAGCCAACAATAATAGTCTGTTTGCCAGATAAGGGGAACTCCTGGCTTTCAACTATAGTGAATCCTCCCTGTTACCATAAGTAGAACTGCTGACTTCACCAGACCACCTTCTGTGAGAGTGAGCTGATAGAGGGAGGCTTGTGGATATTGGGGCCCCATGCCATGCTGACCAGGGTCCCCACTTACCTAACCCCTTAGGACAGGGTTTGCCCTTTCCCTGGAAGCCGGTTCCCAACCCCAAACTACCACCATTTCAGAGAATCCCCTTGGTTTGCCACAGTAGTAGGGGACATTGAGAAGGGAAACCAAGAGTCGGATTTAGTCACTGGCCATCTCTCTGTGTCGTCTCTCCTCTCTCCAAAATACCCTTCCTCACCTCCAAAATACCCAAACTTTATAGTTCACAAAGGCGGGAAGTGTCTGAGGCCATATTTGAACCCAGGACCTCCAGTCTCTAGGCCTGGCTCTTAATCCACTAAGCCACCTAGCTGCCCCCTAAAAAGACATTTTTTAAAAATGGAGAATTGATTTTTCTTTTTGGCCAACAGAAGAATGGAACAGTAGGAATTAACTCAGGCATGCTGATGTGGGAAGGCATTCTCCCAGTCATAAGCCTGCTGGCCTCATTTGTAAAGTACTTCTGTTCCTCTCTAACTGGATTTAAAATTTTCACTTTGACCCCTGAAATCCTACCAATTATAGATTCATTTGGATTAGGTAACATTCTCTTTAAAAATGCAAATGTCTTTGAGAAGTTCAAGGAGGTAACATTAATATTAATCAAGTTCCCCTGTTCTAATATTTACCATGTCAGCTACACTGAAAAATATGAGTTTTGACTAATAAGAGTTGCAAACTTTTAGGGGTATGGAAACAAGTCCAATTTCACCATAAAGGGTTATAGGAAAAGGGTGATGGAGAAAGGGGTTGAACATGTTTTCTCCCCTTTTCCTATTAAATATGATATATCATAAACAATGTCAGACTGGGAATTAAGAAACATGAGTTCTAGTTCTAGCTCCATCAATAACTGGCTATATATTCCTACTGTTACAGCTCACTGTGTTCATAGTCTAGTTCTCAGTTCTTATCTGCAAATCTTTTTCAAGGCCCCTGTTTTGCTCTAACATCTTTTGAGTTTATAAAATGTCATTATGGGAACTCATCTGCTTCTTTTAGCTCAGTTATCCCTTGAAACTCAGATACACAGACCGAAAAGTCAAGGGATTGCAAATTGGAATATATATTTTTAAGGAAAGTCAATAGATTACTTTTTGCATGCTAAAGCATAACTGTAGCTTATGAGAAATTCCCTTTTTAAGCAGTTCCTGCATTTCTGGGGAAATCCAAAAGAAGAGAGGTCCTTTCCACTGCATATTTATTTTCCATTTACAAAAGATAAACTTGACTTTTCTGAAATTTTTGGTATACTATGCTGTAAGAGTTCAGGCAACCCTGCATTTTGGAATTGAGAGATGGAACTGAGGAGGGGGAGAGAATGATAGTTGGCCTGAGTGCGAGGATTTCTGGGAAGAGAACCAATGGATTTTGGGGACAGCCAAGGTGGGAGGAGTGGATTTTGGGGCTGCAGCACCATCAAAGCGAATCTGAAGAGTTTTCCTGGGACCTTCAGTGAAGACGAACCTTTCTAATTGATCTCTATCAGTTTCTGACCATAGTGGAGAATATCGAACAACAGATTCTTCACCTTGGACCAAGGGGGTTTGGATTTCTCTGGGGAGCCAGCCCCCGGGGGCTCACAAATCTTGCCTTGAACATTGCCTTGCTATATTTTCTCATTAGTAAGCAATAATTCTAGGTGTAAGAGTAGTACTTGGGGTTCGGATCAGAGAAGCTGGGATTTGGGGAAATGCAGAAGAATCTCTGCTACTATCCTGCCCAGTGACAGACTGAAAGGGGATTTTAGGAAATCACCTACACGCCCTTTCCCTGACACCCTCTTCATTCAATTCCTCAATTAGTTGTTCCTGAAGAGAAGTCCTCTTCTCTTTAGTTTCATTTTAGTCAGATCTGTGTAATTGAATTGGGAGGGAGACAGAACGTGTGGGTTGTGGGAGGAAGGAAAACAACCCTTCATTTTAAGGCAGATCCAGCTGGGAATCAGGGAGGCTTCTGTGGGTACAGCCAGCAGGAACAACTTGTTGGGTCCCATTTATTTCCCTTTGTAGAGAACACTATCCTCTAACTTCCTAACCCTGGTACGACCATCTGGGGAACCCCAAATTTCTATAAACCCCCATTTTGTCTCCCTAGTAAGGAGGGGTGGTTTGTGGAGAAGTATTGGCCCATATTTATCCACCAGGGGGTTATCATACTACACCCCATCACTCTCTCACCCTGCTTCTTACAATGCAAAATTTAATTTATTAACACTCCTTTCTATGAAATGTATTAATAATTTTGGCTTTACCTTACATTATTCAATTTGATTAATTGGAGCCAGAATTAGGAGAGGACAACAGTAGGAAGAAAATGGGCCGAATTACATTTTTTAATACCATATGGCTGTAAATCATGAAATAGCACCATAACTTCTGAAGAATTAAAACTATGGGTAACTCAAACAGTACCTAAGAGGTGTTACCCCAGTGTTAAACTGAGTGAAGTATGTTATCAAAGATGACTTACTTGCAAAAAGTGGCATATTGGAAAGAGTTCTTGATTTGGATTTGGAGTGAAAAGATATAAATTTGAATCCTGCCTCTTCTACTTATGTGTATGTGAGCTCAGGCAAGTTACCATGTTTTGGGTGTCCTAATTTTCTCATCTGTAAAATGAAGGGTTGAACTGGATGATTTCTTAGGTCCCCTTCTAAAAATAAATTTATGATTTGAAAATCTTTGATTAAAAAAGGTCATTTCATCATGAAGTAAGAGCAAAAGACAATAAATGGGCAATAAAAGTATTTGTTAATACTCATGAAATGGAATCCTAAAAGAAGATCACTTGTAGAATATTTATGGGAGTACTGTGACAAGAATAACAAGATAAGAAGGCTATAGTCTAGTTATACTTGAACTGAGGGAGAAAGTATGAAGGTGAATCAAAAGAGTACATGGAAGAATGAATCCAGGGAAAACAATGAACATGAGGTTAGTTTAAAGGATCACCTGAAGAAATGAAAAAATAATTTCTGTAATAATTGTACTTTGCTCTCCTCATAACCTCAACAAAATTGGGGTATTTAGCATTCATCTAATAATTCAATGAATCAAGGACATTTATAAATAATTTCCCTATTTTAAAGGAAATGTTTGCTAGATGGCAGGGATTAAAGAGGGAAAAACAGGGAATATATTGAAGAAGAGCGGATTTAGAATAGCCAGGAAAAAATTACCTGTCTTAAAGATTACATATTGGTTTATAGAGGCAGTACAGTGGATAGATCCTTAGGCCTTGAGTCAGAACAACCTGGGTTCAAATTTGGCCTCAGACACTTCCTAGCTATGTGACCCTGGGCAAGTCACTTAATCCAAATTACCTATCCCATACCAGGCTTCTGCCTTGGAATGGATAATGATTCTAAGACTTAAGGGGTGAGAGAGAGACAGACAGAAACAGAAATTTACTGGGTTGAGGTTGCTTTGAAATTTGAGACTAGAAAGTCTCTTTTAGCAGATTCTTTTTAAGAGCATGAAATTCGTGTATTATTATTTTTTAAAACCAGATATATGATTTAATCTTTGTAGGAAGCTAGGAACAGATGGCCTTCGCTCTTTAATAACAAATCTTATTTTTTATTTTTTCCTTTAAAATTGCTTAAATCTCATTTTATGCAGAAAGTCTTTCCCATTCCTAATCTCCTCCTCCCCTGGCTTCAGGTACATCTTCTCTTGTGTGACAACTTTTCATCTACTCTGTATATAGCTAGTTATAGTTATAACATTGGGCTCTTATTAGAATGTAAGCGCCTTGAGGGCAGACCAACTTAGTTCGTAATAAGTGCTTAATAAATGCTAGATGACCGAGGAACTAAACTTAGATTCGACTCCCAGCTGTACCATTTTATTTCCTATGAAATTCCAGACAAGTCACTTCATGTTTCTGGCCCTCAGTTTCTCCATTTGTAAAAGCAAGGGGTTGGTTGTAAAGAGGCCCCTTTCGGGTCTAAATCTATGATCCTAAATAGAGAGAAAACTTCTTGGACTTGAGGCGGAAACAATTGCGACACGGATACTTTCTAAGTTAAAATGATGTTAACTGTTGGGGCTCTTCCTCCCAGCAGAGTGAAAAGCAATAGCGCTATTCGTAAGTGCGCACGCGTAACTCATTCACTTTCTAGTCGCAGCTCCGCCTCCAGACCACTGATTGTTGTCATTCTCATTCAAAGGGGAGGTAGGAAAGAACGGAGTCCCTGGGAGACCTGCTCTCGCGAGATTTTCTGGTCTTCCCAGCTGTGGAGACGTTCTGGGTATGCGAGCTGGAGGAGCCCGAATTTGGGGCGGAGCCGCCCGAATTTGGGGCGGAGAGGGCTGACCGCCACTCTAAGCCCCGTCTCCTATTGGACGCGCGAGTGCGCGGTGGCGGGAATTTCACTTGTTCCGGCCCCGGCGAACTGCAGAGTTGGTTCGGCTCTTTCCCTGGTCTCAGGTGGATCGGCCAGCGTGGTACAGGGGTGGCCAGGTACTGATTACCCGCTTCTCTCCCCATGCCCAAGGGCAACCAGATCGTGCCTCATCTCCCCATCCTAACCCCTTTGCTGCGGGGCATAAAGCCCTGGGAGCTGCCTCTTAAGAGGTGGGAGTTGCCCAGCCCGGAAACGTGTAAAGGCCGAACCTGCCTACCCCCCTATTCTTTCCCCCCTCCCCTTATTGCTCTTTCCATCCCCTGCAATCCTAGAAGCCACTGATTAGGACCATCTGCTGTAATAATTCGCCTCTCCATTTTACAGAGAAGAAAACTGAAGTTTTCTCTAGCTCAACTTGCCCGGGTCACCATTCCTAACCAGTTTGGAAAGTTTCCTTGGAAACTCTGGCTCACTTTTCATTCCCCAAGTTGAGGCCAGGCTGCTTGCGCGATTAAAAACCACTTATTTCAGGGAACTGTGTAAGCAATGGATGACCACCCCATAGCCTCTTCATTCCTTACTGAAAGTTTGGAGCTAGAACTGGAGACGGAATGGTGTCGACCTCCTTGCTTTTCTTGTGCCTCTGATGGAAAGAAAAATTTTTCTCCAGATTCCTACCTAGCAAGTGGATCTCTGAAGAGGTAAGAACTGGGAGCTTTGTTCTCTCTCATTGGTTCATTTGTGTCTTTATTGTGAACAGCTATTTGATAGAGTTTATGGGAACCTGACATTTCTTCATATCTAGATTTTGATCCTGCTCTCACCTTGTTTACTGAAGACATTTGGCTTCATATAATTAAATCATGCTTCTTGGCGAAAGCACTCCCCTAAGATGGTTCAGGAGAGTCAAAAACTGATATAAGGTAGACTTTTCTGAATGATCTGAGTTTGGTGGTGGAAGGTAGGAGATTTGAGGCTCTTGTAGTTGAATATTAATGTAGAGTTGTTAAAATGGAACTTCCTTAGAAGGCTGCTATATTTTGGCATAGGTTCTCCTCCCCTCTCCCTTTTATTTTCATAAACACACATACACACACACAAAATCTGTTCATGTATGAGAAGAAACATGTATTCTTTTTATATAATATATACTACATTTTTATTTCAGGCTATCCATACATATGAATGGAAACATTTAGGTATATACATATATAAAATACATGAAAATGAAATGAATTTAAAAAAACACATTATAATGTGTGCCTCCACTTAAGTTTTGAATTTTAAAATAATCATAGAGGGTCTTACTTTCACTAAGATATGTTGCTCAACATTTTGGGTCTCCTTTTTTGAAATTGCTTTCACTTGTCAACTCAAAAATTTAACTTATTATTTTATAATAATAAACTTTTTATAATAATAAACACTTTTGTTATCTTTTTCTTTTGAACTTTTCCCCCCCGAATTAACAAGCATTTATTTTCTCTCCATTCTATCACCATCCTAACCCCATATGAAAAGCAAAGGCCTTGTAAAAATATATATTGCCAAGGAAGACAAATTCCCTCTTTGGACGTGTTAAAAATATATATTTCTCATACTGTTGCATCTTGAGTCAGGCACCTCTCTTAGAAGATGGGTAGCATGCTTCATCATTCCTGTAGAATCATGGTTGTTTATTTCATTGCTCAGGGTTCTTAAAGTCTTAAAAAACTTTTTATCTTCATAATGTCAGTGTATAAAATTGTTACACTGGTTCTGTTCACTTCACTAGTCATCATTTCATACAGTTGTTAACAGGTTTCTCTGAACCTACCTCTGGTCATAATTTCTTATAGCTGAGTAGTTCTCTATAATATTTGTATACTTTTTGTATAATATTTGTATAATATTTGCTTAGCCATTCCCCAATTGATAGGTACCCTCTTAGTTTCCAGATAATTGCCACTACCAAGAACTACTATAAATATTTTTGTATATATGATCCTTTTCCTCTTTCTTTGATTTTTTTTTTTTTTGCAGTAATAAGCCTATTATGGTATCAGTGAGTCAAATTGGTATTCATATGTTAGTGAATTTAGGGGGATGGATCCAAATTGCTTTCCAGAATGAATAATAATTCATAGCTCTTCCAACAATTTCCTACTTTTTTTGTTGTTTGCCAAAGGTAGAACCATAGTGTTGCTCTTTATTTTTATCTGTTAGTGATTTGAAACATTTGTTTCATTTGGTTATTGATTGCTTAGATTTCTGCCCTTGCAAACTGCTTCTTCATATCTTTTGACCACTTATCAATCGGAGAATGACTTATTCTTATGAATTTGAATCAGTTATTTATATATTTTGGAAATAAGATATTTAATAAACTCATTGTAAAAATTTTCCTATGTGATTGTTTCTAGTTTTGATTTGGTTTTGTTTGTGTAAAAAGTTTAAACTTATGTAATCAATACAATATATTATAGCTTTTATCCATAGCTTTAAAAAGTATTTCTTCCTTAGGTCTCTATTAATTAGATGATGTTTTATAGTTGTCATGCATTTATTCCAATGTGATCAATCACTGTATTCAACAGGCCTTGCTCAGAATGTCTTTTAACTTGATTTCAAAGTCAAATATACTTCCTAACAAGACCAAGATTAGCCATCATTAATCAAAATTATGCATAGTGACATAATTCAGTTTTTAAAATATCATTTTATAGGGATACCTTACAAATTACTAATTATGGGACATACATTGACCTACAGCACAAGAGGCTTTGTATTACTCCAGGGTACTTTTTTTTTTATTTTTTATTTTTTAAACCCTTAACTTCTGTGTATTGACTTATAGGTGAAAGAGTGGTAAGGGTAGGCAATGGGGAGTCAAGTGACTTGCCCAGGGTCACACAGCTGGGAAGTGTCTGAGGCCGGATTTGAACCTAGGACCTCCCGTCTCTAGGCCTGGCTCTCAATCCACTGAGCTACCCAGCTGCCCCCCTCCAGGGTACTTTTATTAGTTTTATAACATTTTATGAGATGGATACTTTGTTGTCTGATACTTTATTAATTTGAAGGCCTTGTTTTATTTATTTTGTATCTCTCAGAACCTTACATATGGTAGATGCACAATAGAAGTTTTGTCAGTCAGTCATCTAGTGTTTTTTTTTAACATACCTACTATGTGCTAGTTTCTGTGCTAAGCATTGGAGATTTAAGGAAAGCAACTTTTAAAAAGGAAGCCCCTCATCTCAAGGAGCTTACAGTGTAATGGGGGAGACAACATGCATACAACAATGTACAAACAATTTGTATATAGGATTCATTTCAGTAATCACTGGAGGAAGTCACTAAGGAAAACTGGGAAAGACTTCTTGCAGAATGTAAGACTTTAGATAGCTGGGACTTGAAGGAAGCTGGGAGACAGAGATGGGGAGGGAGAGCATTTCAGGCACAGTGGACAGGCAGTGAAAATGGAGTTGAGATATGGAGTGCTGTGTGCAAAGAATAACAAGGATGCTGTCACTGAGTGAACTAATATTATACCGCAATAATAGAATGTTTTATACTGCAGCATGTGGCAGTAATTTCTTTGAATTAGATAACAAAAAGTTACAAGTTACAACTGAACAAATGTTCATATTTCAGATTGATGCTTAGCTTAGATCCTTTGCCAACCAACTTTGAAGAAGATATAGTGGAACTCTTTGGCTTCCAGTGGGTGACTGAAATTGCTTTAGTGAATTCTTCTAGAGACCTCTTTTCTTTATGCAGGTATGTTTGTTTTGTTTTGTTTTTGCTATTGTAGTTTTTGGGAGATTGAAAGGGAGTAGCAATAGTGAATAGTAAGTGATGCTCTTTAGAAACCAGAAAGGTATAAAGAACTTATTCTTTTAACATTTTAAATTATAATGAATATATATAGTAATCTCATCTATGAAATCAATGATCTGTATTATCTTCTTCACCTTTTTTTTTTTTTAAACCCTTACCTTCCCTCTTGGAATCAATATTGTGTATTGGTTCCAAGGCAGAAGAGTGGTAAGGGCTAGGCGATGGGGGTTAAGTGACTTGTCCAGGGTCACACAGCTGGGAAGTGTCTGAGGCCAGATATGAACCTAGGACCTCCTATCTCTAGGCCTGGCTCTCAATCCACTGTGCTACCCAGCTGCCCCCTCTTCTTCATCTTTCAACAGAAGTAAATTTGACCAAATATTCCTTTTAATAGATTTTGTTAATAAACCTATTTTTTTTATAGCTCTTTATGTTTGTTTGGTATTCCAAGTCTAAGAACTAAAGAGCCCTGGATTTAAAATCAGAAGACATAAGTTTAATTCTATTTCTGCTATTTTATAACTTAAATGACCTTGTGTAAATCACCTATTTCTCCAAGCTTTCTTTTTTTATCTGCAAAATATGTGTTTGGATGTGATGTCTAAGGTCCCCTTAAGTAATCTTATGGCCCTCAATTATCTAAAAGAGAGGAGGGAATTAAAGAAGGCACTTTACTTATCTAAATATTGAGCCCTTTTGATGACTTGTGGCTTAGAATTTGAAAAATCTCTTCCTGGTTGTTTAAAAAAAAAGATGACATATAGCTCATCTACTAGATAATACTTTGAAATTGTTCTTAAAGACTTTGTAGAAAGTTAAAGAAAGTGACATACCATCCAAAAACCACTGTAAGAAAGTATTTCTAATACATGTAAAAGAGGATTAAATAGGGAAGGGAACTGAAAACGAAGGTTGTTTTAGGAGACCTTAGTTATAGACATTTCTTTGGGGCAAAGATATAGAATGAGAGAGGATTTTCATTGAAAAAATATAGACAAAGAATGTATTTTGGCTGTCCTAGGAATTAAGAGCTAAGTAAAATTAAGATTGAACATATCAAACTGGTAAGTTTCAGACTTGATGTCCTAAATTAGTAGTCCCTTAAGTTGTAGCATATATAGTCTATAAAATGTTGGACCCGTTCAGAAATACCTATGTGTAGATCCTGCCTTCCACACTTAATTTCTGTGTAAACATGGGCAAGTCACAAATTTTCTGGGCTTATTCCTTCATCAATAATGTGGACAGAATGATACCTTTAGTGCCTATCTCAAATAGGGTGATTGTTTTATAGGACTCAAAGGAATTAACATATAAAAAATATTTGGAAACTTTAATGAACTATATTCATAATAATAATAATTTATATATGCATCTATGTGTGTAGATATACACATATAATTATATGCTTACATATGTATATACACACACTCATACATACACTCTTATTTTAATCTTGAAAAACACCAGTTTCTCTTTATATTTCCCTTTTTTGAGTTCTAATTATACATACTGCCTTATTTGGTCCAGACTTCATTATTCTAAGGTGTAGAAACTCATTATAGGAATGCAAATCACCTCTATCTGCTGGTCTCAGAGAGTTCCACCATGCACTGAGAAGTTTGTTGACTTAATTCATGATCACATAATAAAGGAGAGGCAGCACTTGAACCTATTTCTTCCTTACAGGTGGCTTTTTATCCACTCTACCTTGTTGCTTCTCACTCTACATTTTAACACTTTGTTATATAATTGTTTTATTGTCTCATTTTATGTGTAAAAGTTTTGTAAGCACATTCAGGGCAAACATAATCTTATACTGTTAATGGAATTTGTACATTATAGTTAAGACTTTAGATTCCTTTTGGCACTAAAATGAAATGATTTTATAGTTTTGTACCTGGAATTCTTAATAGAATTTCTAAGAAGGCCAGAATGTCAGTATAAAGAGAGAAAATTCTCTATCTTATAGGAAAAACTTCATTACCTCATTATTTGAAATGACCCTTTGAGAATCACACAGTGATTGTTTTCCTTAAATACTCAGTAGGTTCTGAATTTATGAGATGTTCACTAAAAACATTTCTAAAGGAAAAGTCTGATGTAAATATAGGAGGAACTAATCTGTAGTATTATATTTGGAAGTATTTTCGAGATAAAGTTTTTATTATATAAAATATCAGAACTAAATTTTTCCTTTTAAAATAGGCAACAAATTTACAAGTTGGAAACACTATTACAGACCTCTGGTGATTTGGGTAAGTTTAAAATGTGTACTAAATATTGCAGAAATCATTACTTTGCCATAATATGGTATTTCTAGATTTTTTTTTCCAAATTGGGGTTTTGTAGTAATAATTAAAGTGATAGCATTCTTTTTCCCAGTCTTCAGAAGATGGAAAAAAAAAAGATACCTAGTTTCTGTGTTGTGAAAAAACAAATTAAAAAAATTTAGCTCAGAGGAAGGAAAGAAAGGAGGAGACATTTATTAAGCAGTTACTTCCTGACATTGCTAGATACTTAAAAATATTTTAATAAGCCTGAGAAGTAGGTGCTGTTATTATCCCCGTATTAAAGATGAGGAAACTGAGATAGACAGAGGTTAAGTGACTTGTCCAGAGTGACATAGCCAGCAAGTGTCTGAGACTGAATTTGAATGTCAGTTTTTCTAACTCTAGACCTTTTGCTCTATCCACTACACCATCTATCTGCCTTTACTTATGGGAAATTTCATTTGCATAGCTCTCTTAATCCCTTTTCTTTTCTGATCTTCTCTGGACCTTTTATTTTGGTAGGAGATGTAGTTGATTTTTGAGGGGACAAAAGTGATTCGAACATTTGATGTAGAGGAAGGATAGTGTGGAATGGCAGAACACATTATTTAGCTGTTACATAAGATAACTGTCTCCTATACAAGTAAATAGCAAAAGTTTGGTCCTGCTATTACATATAGAATGGATAGGCACCTTATCCCTGTGCCTCAGTGTAAAATGTAGAATGAATCTAAGTTATCTCAGACCAGACCTGTGATATGCAAGCTCTGGCAAGTCCTAGCACACTGGAAATGGTTTGAGTTTGAATTTTTTAAGTACATTTCTTGTTTGAGGACTAGCCTAGGTTGAATTAAGAGAAGTACATCTTCAAATTGGCCTCATCATGATTTAATTTTTATTTTGAACACAACATCTCATGAAGACTCTCCAATAAGATGTAAAGGGGTTGTGATTTTCATCATTAGAAGATGTCATCCCTTATCCCCCCCCAAAAATGAATCCTTGAAATAGGGACTTTTAAAAATTGTTTTTTGGCTTTTTGCATTTCTAATGCTTAGGGAAATTATCTGACAGAGTAGGTACTTAATAAAATGGCTATTGATTTGTCTTGAAATAATAAAGAAAATTATTTTTGCTATTTTATAAATTATTTGTTATTTTATTTTGAGGACAGCACAGCAATTTCTGTATTTAAATACGACATGCCTACCTGAGTGGTAGGGATCTTTATATAATAATAGTTCTCTAATCACCAAGCATATAGTTGTTTCCAGTTTTTTGCTATTACAAATCAAATAGGTATGAATATTTTATACAGATAGATACTCTCTTCCTTCTATGATATTTTAAGATAAAGTCCTTCTTATTAAGGCAATCTCCAAGTTAAGAGATCTGATCAGTCTTGTGACTTACTTGTTGCTCTATTGGGCTTCAAAATGTGTTTACTAGACTATTGCCCCATCAATAATATATTAGACTATCTCATTCCCCATATCATTGTCAACATCTAGTTTTTAAATTTTTTGCTATTTTTGCCATTCTGGTAGGTATAATGTAGTATCTTTAGGCCATCTAAATTTGGGTTGCTCTGAGTATTAGGGAATTTAAGCTTTTCATTAATTTCATTAATAGTTTGTGTTCTTCCTTAGAAAATTGTTCATTCTTTGGCAACTGATCCATTGGGGAGTGTTTTTATTATAGATGTGTAGCAATTATTTCTTATTTCTGAATTCCAGCTAGTCATCAGATATTTTTTTTTTATTTTAAACCCTTAACTTCTGTGTATTGATTTATAGGTGGAAGATTGGTAAGGGTAGGCAATGGGGGTCAAGTGACTTGCCCAGGGTCACACAGCTGGGAAGTGTCTGAGGCTGGATTTGAACCTAGGACCTCCTGTCTCTAGGCCTGGCTTCTCAATCCACTGAGCTACCCAGCTGCCCCCCAGATATTTTTATTGGGGGAAAAGTTTTCCTAATCTGTCTTTTCTTTACATTTAAACAGTATTTTTTATTTTAATTTTTAATATTCTGTTTAATTGAGTAATATCTATAATCCAATCTATGACTTTGTCTATAATTTATTAATTTTTTTGATAAAAATGTTTTTTTCCTTTCAATAGTCTAGGTACACATTTCTTCTAATTTTTTTTATTATTTAAAAAAATTAGTAATTCAATACCTCTTCTTAATAAACTCATGGACCAAATGACTAGAACTGCTTTAATGAGCTCATGGATCAGGGACCTTTTTAAATTCTGGAGAAATAATAGGGGAATAGAACTAAGAACTAGTTCCTAATTTCAAACTCTCAGGACTATTGTAAGAGGCAAATTTATATATATGTATATATATATTTGTATATTTAAGGTGTGGTCACCAGGAATCAATCAGATCTAGATTGATTCCATAATAAAAAAATAGACCCAAGTCAGGATGGCTTTTATGGAAGTTTATTTACAATTAGGAAGGTTGAAGGTAGGGAAAGAGAGAGAGAAAACTCTGGGTGAGAGTTAAGAGATTAATTAAACTAGGCTACTAGCCACAAGGCCTTAGCAATTAGAGAGGCAAAGAAGCCTCCTTGAGGTAGAAACTCTAGAAACACCAAAGTAGGGGAAAGGAAGTCAGCCTAACTTACCCACGTGACAATTCAGAGGGAAGCTGTCTGAGGTCTCACCTCCTTCTACACCAAGTTCAACTGCCAACTGCTTCAACAGGAAGTTACCATCATATCTGAAAGACAGCAGCTTTTGTTACTTCCTGGAGGTCCACCTCTAATTCAAGTGGACAAATGGCAGCCCCAACACTGTTTTGGACTGCCCAAAGGGCAGTCCCTTGTTCTTGATTTGTTACTTATTGTCACGTGTGGGTAACTCATCTCCTCTCCCCACTAAGGGAGGTGGGGATGACATTATCTCTGGTGGCTAGAGTTTTTTAACTATGAATGAGAGGTGAGCTAATTCCATTTACACACTATCTTCACTATTTGCCAACCATCAAAAGTAAATGGTAACAAGAATTATTGCTAATGTTTTGAAACTTCATGATATCATGCATAGTGTAAGAACCAAAAGAGATCTGAGAGGCCATTTAGTCATTTTGCAGATGAAGAAAGTGAGGCACAGTGAGTTAAGTGGTCCATCCAGTGACACACACAGTTGTTGTTGGAGTTTGTATTTTAATTTAGGATTGCTTGCCTCCAAATCCAGGGCCTTAATCTGCATCTAATGGTGAACTACAAGCTCATTGGTTTGTCCTATTCTACCCATAAATGACAACCCATTAGTACCATGTTATCATTTGCATCTGTTATCCATGTTCTCCCAACACATTGTGAACTGGCCTCTGGGTATCTTAACACTGAATTGATATTGATTGTCATGGAGGGTAGCCTTCTGTTATCCCTTTGACTTGTTATATGACCATTAATCTTCCATTCCTTTTTCATCTTTGATCGTTTTCTTTTAACTTTGCTTATTCTGCTGTTTTTCTTTAATAAGATGTTGCAGCTTATGCAGGTACTGATTGCCCTTAGTGTGTATGTGCCTTGCAAAATTTAATTCTTTATAAGTTTGTGTTTCATCAATCAAAACTATGCAGTATCACTAGAAGGATATTCAGAATAAAAGGCAGGACTCTTTCATAGAAAGACTTGGGTGTCTAACTACCAAGACAACTGATTTGTAAATAACTTACACATCCGTTGCCAATCATTTTCTGTTTGCTAAAATCAGTTTTATTTTTTGTGTGTGTGTGTGTTCTTTTGTGTTTAGCATGTTTAGGACTTCTAAAACTTCTTCTTGAAGAAAGTATTCTTTATATGTAGAATTAAAGTTCTGGTATAGTCTGAAAACCTTTGACCTATCAATATTTTTTTTTTATTTTTGAACCATATATTCCAGTATGTTTCACTGCCATCTCCTGTACCCACTTTTGCATTGAAGTCACCAAACATTAGGGTTTTAAACTCTTTGTGGTCCCCCTTTTCCCCCTCATATTTTGGAATATATGTTAATACACACACTGGACTTATTTGCTGAATGACAATTTTACAACTGCTTTTCATAGACAGTGCAGTGTGCTATAACCAAGTGTCCCATGAAATGATATTTCTTTTATCTTTAGGAATAGGATAAACCCAACTTTAAACTTCTTTATTTATCATTCCTGGGGAAAACAGTTAGTCATCCTTCCATTTCATGGCTGTTTGTTTTTGTTGTCTGATTTAATTTGTAGTAAGAATATCAAGATTTACAAGATTTTATCCCTTCATTTAGTTTTATTTCCATTCTTGGGTCACTGGATAAGGATCTCACATTGATATGCAGCAGTTAAGTAAATGTTTAGAGGAAGTTAGAAAAAAAAAAAGCAAACCCTGTAATTCTTAGACTCCTCTGCTGTTCTACCATTTGGTTTCTGTCACTGCAGAAATGGAAGGGGGGCTACAAAACAGAGAGATACATTTTGTATTTTTCTGTGTTTCATGGATTTCTTTGGCCAGAGAATTAACTGCCAAATGATTCTGTGCTGGAAATGAATCTCTCCATCCTTAGGTTGACTTAGATCAGCAGTCTATATTTGAAAACTTTATAGAATGGCTAAGCCTTTGCTAGCATAGGTTGCATGTCACTGTGAGACAACATAATAGAACTTTGTGAAGAGCGTTAAGTTTATAAAACTTTTTACATACATTTGACCCTTAATGAATGTTCTACTAAAGGGTTAGAAAACGAATTATTTTCCCCATTTTACAGACAAAGAAACTGAAGCTTACAGACAACGTTACATAGCTAGGAAGTACGTGAAAGAGGCAGGGCTGAAAGCAATTCCTCTGACACTGACTCAGGTTAATTTTCATTTATGTAGAATTTATCAACTTTCTTCATTCTGTGCCTAAAATTAATGCACAGAAATTCTTGTTCATATACTCTTTTAATATACTACGTAGTTCCATTGACCAATTAATTAGTCCTGTTTGAAATTTTGAGGGCCTTTTTTGTCTTTTAACAAAAATAAATCTTAAAAAAAATTCATATCCAGCATTCATGTTATAACAGATAGTTTTTCAATACTTGATCAAACCTGGCAAGTTTTATTTACATGGACATCATTATTTATGGAGTTTATTTATCTTTATCATGGAATGAATGAAATGAGAACTCTACAAAATACTTTGTTTGATTTAAGCAATAAGACATGACAGGCAGCCTATTTATTACAGCCTTGTGCATGTGTTAGACTTGGGTTTAGATTTAAAATCAGAAAATTTCAGAATTTGAGGGAAATTAAGTCACTTAGTGTCACAGAAGTAGTAAGAGGGAAAACAAAGCTTGAATTTAGGTATTTGACTCTGAAACAAGTGCTATTACCACTACACTTTGCTTTATAACTAGTTAATTGCTGACATTGTACGCTGATATTAAGTGTAATCTCCCTGGCAGTTAGGGTAAAAAGGGAAACATATTAAGTTATATTGTTTTATGAAAAGGAGCACACTAAAGATTCTGGCATGGAATTCTAGGTTTTTATTGCATAGTTCTTTGTGTAGGGATGGTTGGTGATAATAAACATGTCTTCAACTACTGTTTTGAGAAAACATGGAAATAGTCTTCAAATGATCATGAAATATCGGTACTTTAAAAGATGAGAGCATAACTTTATGTCTTAACACATTGAAGACAGTTCTGGGGGAGAAAATTTTAACAGCTTAATTCAGTACTCCCTCCATCGTTATACATTACAAGCCAGGCATACTATCTCCCACTGTATGTGTCTTGTCATGTTTGCTTTTAAATCCTCAGCAACAAATCTATAGGGCCCCTATTTGGAGCTAAGAAAATATTACCTAATATTTTGCTTTCTGATGACCTAACTTTATAATATAGAAAACATAGAGGAGTATCTTGTTTTATTTTTAAATTTTATTTAATTAATTAAATTAGAATATTTTTCCATGGTTACATGATTCATGTTTTTTCAGAAGAGTATATTGTTAAAATGTCTCTTAAATACTATATTTCTCATATGAACTTTTGGCAAATTCTGGATTGCTCTCTCTTTTTAGCTCTGTGTGCCTCTATTTTGTATTTGTTGACTATAGAGGGACTAATATTAATAATTTATAATTCATGTAGTTCTTACTATGTGCTGGGCTCTTTGCTAATAAACAATTTTCAATTTGATCCTTACAACAATTTTGGGAGGCAGGTGCTATTATTATTATCTTCATTTAACAGATGAGAAAACAAAGGCAGGCAGAGGTTACATCTTATCCAGGGTCACATAGCTACCATGTATTCAAGACAAATTCAAGGATTTGAATTCAGGTATTCCTGACTCTGGCTCAATGAGTGCTCTGTCCATTTCACCATCTAGCTGCCCATAAAACATTGGTACCCTCTGGGTAACTGGTAGAACTGACATTCTGTTTGAAAAAGTTTTAGGAACCTTACTTATATTCTTACTTAGATAGGAGAGTCATTACACTTCTTGGAGGTAGGCCAGTGAGATGGTTATGAGTAGGGGCAAAAAGTTTCACTCAAGGGAACTTTGATTTAGCTCAACCATTTGTATAGGCATTCAGGTGATTTCTGAATAAATTGAATTCAGGTCAATAAACATTTATTAAGTATACATTATGGCTCAAGGCATTGTGGTAGGTTCAGGGCATGAGAAGCTGGAAAAAGTGATAAGATTCCTTTTCCAAAGACTTTTATAATCTAAAAGGAGGATAAGAAAGAGAGGCATGGTATGTGATTATGATGGAATACTTCTGGGCCATAAGAAATGAGCAGACTATTTTTAAAAAAACTTAGAAAGAACTACACAGGATAATGAATAGTGAAATGAGTAGAACCAAGAGAACATCATACACAGCTACAGAATTAATACTGAAAGAATAAATTGTGCATGTGACCTCCAGAGAGTGACCTGAAAGGTAAAAACATGAAAGACTTAATTTGTATGAACACATCTATCTCCTGGACAATGCTTTCTGTGATGCGGGGAGGGTAGTGAAGGGTTGGGACACTTGTGGATAAATTCTATTACTAGAATTCTATTACTATTTTAGAAAGCGAATGGAATATTCAGAAGGAAACACAGACAAACAGGAAGACTTTGAAAGTTTTGTGTGGGATTTATTATATAGTTATATAGAAAAGTGAGCCAAACATAAAAGAGATTTATGATTTCATTTATGTACAATCTTCTTTTCCTTTGTATATGGAAATGTTTGTTTTATTTGGTTTTGTAAAATTCAGAATAAAAAAAACTAAAATTAAAAAATTATCGGAAAAAAAGAGAGGCAGTGGCAGAATAGATACTGTACTGTACTCGATTTGGAGCCTCCAAATCCAGGGTTCAAATATAATTTCCAAAATTTATAAGCTACCTGACCACTTATAAGTCACTTAACCTCTTTGAGCCTTAGTTTTCTTATCTGTAAAACAAAGATGGTGTTTTTGTGAAAAGTATGAAGCATAGGAATTATTTGGTCTTTAAATGCTTCATAGAATTATTTGAAACGCCATCTGGATTAAGTTTTTTCTTTGAGAGTTCGTAAATGTTTTGTTCATGTCTACCTGAGACTGGTGATTTGGAGGCTTATATGTTTTGTTAATCTGAATATTTTAATATTGTAAATATTCATCCATTTTATTTCTTGGTATATATTTATATATTGTAGTTCCTGATGATTTTTGAGTTTTCTAGCTTATTTTGGTTTTGCTATTTTGTTGACTTCTAGTTATTTATAGTTTCAGGTTGTTTTTTTAAAGTTTTTTGCTCAATCAGCAAGAACTTATGAAGTGCCTTTGTTGTGTAAGGCAATATGGTAGGTGCTGGGGATACAAAGACATATGACTAGTTTCTGATTTAAAGGGCCTTATATTCTCTTCTGTTAACATGTGCAGAGAGAAAAATTTTCCTTTAAGGACAGCATTAGCTGTATCCTTTTAAGTTTTGGTATGTTTTCTTATTGTTGACATTTTTCTGATATTATTTCTTTGACTACTCATTACTTGAAATAACATTTTATTTCCTTTTAAATCTCTTGTTGGTTGCCTTATTGATTCCAGGGTTTTTTTTTTTTTTGTTGTTGTTTATGCTCTGTAAAGAATATATTTACTATTTCTGCTTCTTAAAAATTTACATAATGATATTTTATACAGGTGTGCTGATGCTGAAAAATATACTTAGTATTTCCACTTGATAATCTCCAACAATCTGTAATAACAGGTTTTTTCTACTTTCTGTTTAGATTAATAATTTTTTTTCTTTCTGTTACACTTCTTTCAGTCTTGCAGTTTGGTCATGCTGCAGTCAGTACACACATAGTACTTACTTTATGTTAGGCAATATGCTAAGCTCTGGGGATTCAAAGAAAGGCCAAAAGTGTCTACATTCAAGTAGATAGCATTTGAATGGGGAAGAAAACATTCAAGTAACTATGTATATATAAGATCTCTACAGTGTCAATTGCCTTTGCTTCAGAGGGAAAACACAAGGCAGGGAATATTGGGAAGAGAAGCTTTCTGCAGAAGGTGGGAGTTGAGCTGAGTCATGAAGGAATTCAAAGGAGCCAGGGATGATGATAGGGCTAACGGAGAAGATTCCAGAAATGTGGAAATGAAAGGCCACAGAATGGGGAGATGGAATATCATGTATAAGAATGGCAAAGAGGCAAGTGAGAAACAGGATTTCAGCCAAAGAAAACATAGAGGGGCAGTAAGAAGGACCTGCCCAACTGGGGTAAGAGATCAGAGCAGTGAAGTCTGTAGCATGAGGAACAACCTGCTACCAGATGAATTCAGCTCCTTGACATTTAAAGTTAGAGTTGTTAAATTATTTTTCTTCATACAGTCCTGTCATATTATCCTTCTTTTTAAATAATCAGTACTAACTCCCTGCAATTTGCTTGAGAAGTTACAATCCTCATATTTTCCTTCCTCCTAGTTCATAGCCAAATCTCTGTACCTCTCTCCCCTACTTTTTTTTTTTTTCCAATTAGTGTTAGGTAGCTCTTTCCTGTTTGATTTCAAGCAGTCCCCTTCCTATTTACCCTGTCCTCAACTCAAATACCCCTCCTCCCACTCCCTATAGCCTTCCCTTTTTGTATGTAAGAAGTGTGGTTAAGAAAACAATACCCTGTCCAGTCCTGTGATGTATTCTTCTATGTCTATATTTTTTCCCACTATTCTGCTAAGCATCTTTGTTTCTACTGTCACCTCTTTGCATGAATGACTTTGACTTGAAAAATAATGATTTCTAAACACAGAGAATTCTCTCTTCCTTTCCCCTTGCCAAGACCATTATACCATGTATATCCAAGACTATGTAAGGATTGGATTTGTGCAAGGAGGATGGGAAAAAGGAGCCAGAGAAGGCAGTTGCTGACAGTTGAGACCAGAGAGAATTCTGGGATTTTTCCCGGAGGAAGAGGAGGAGGGGAGGTCTTCGGGTGGAGGACTGAGAGAGGGAAGAGGTGGACATCACAGCTCGGATCCAGTCCTGAGGGCTTCCTGAGGATCTTTCTTTGGAAATTGAAACCCTGATTCCCTGATCAAAACCATTCCATCACATCTCTCCCATCAAGACTTCAACCATCGGATTAGCTTAGTTTTTGGACTCCATTTTGGGAGCAATCTCTTAGTCTCTTTCTCCCATTACCCATTACCCAACCTTGCTGAGAGACCCCCTTTTAGTCAAAACTTACAATTATAGAAAAGGATAGAAACAGAAAACTAGAAATAGAAACAGAAGGAGAAGGGGTGAGGGAAGAAGCTTAGGAGTGGGAACCCCAAAGGTTCCCTCCCAAGTGACGGACCCCATAGAAATAGAGAAGAGGGCACCCCAAAATCCCTCTGCCCTTCACTCCTCTTCCCAATTCCTGAATTGCAAATAATAAAAGCCATTCAATAGTCAGATAGCATTCCGGAGTGCCTGAGAGATGAAGGAGAGGAGAACCACAGCTTAGTTTGGCTGCCTCCATCTTGAAGCCAGACCACCTGCTGTGAATTTAACTGATGGGGGGGAGGTTTGTGTGAACCCCATCCTTATTCAGGATCAGATTGGGGTACCACATACCTCCTCTTATAGGGAAGCCTCTCTCCCCCCCGACTCCTGAGGGGCAGCACCACCATCCAGGTCACCCAGTTTCAGGGTGACACCCCCTTAAAGTTTCTCTGTGTATATTTGGCTCCAGGGGAGAGCTGGAAGAAAGACTTACCTCATAGACTTTCTCTATCTCCCTTCTATCAAACATCGGAAACTGGCTCTTTTAATTGTTACAACTATAGGCCAGTGATGGCAGACCTTTTAGAGATGAAGTGCCAGGCCCCACCCCCACTGCACCCCCCCAGACTGAGTGCCATGTCTGGCCCCCCCAGAGACTGTGTGTTATGCCTCTCCCCCATACCAAGTGAACTCTGTCCCCCTTTCCCCACACAGGAGAGGGAGAAAACACTCCCATTGGGCTGCTGAGTGGAGGGGCGGGTGAAGTGAGGAATGTTCTTAGGAGTGGCCTGAGTACTCCACTCCCCTCCAGCTCTGCCACCTGTAAGCCACCCACCTTACCCCTGTGCACTTCCATTGGGCTTCTGGGAAGAGGGGCAGTGGGAGGGAGAGGGGAGCAGCTCTACTCAAGTCCCTCTGCCTTTCTAGTAACGAACTGCAGGGCAGGGAAGGAGGGAGGCTGTGTGCCCAGAGTACTTTGTGTGTCATCTTTGGCACCTATGCCAATGATTCGCCATCACTGCTAATGGCTATTTCTTGATTACTTCAGGGACCCATAGAAACTTAACTGGAGGGAAACTGGTTGCCTCAGAAGGAATTATTGAAAGTTGTTCTGTTCCCTCCATGTAGTAAGTACTCATTATGCTCTGGAAGCAGTTTGTTGTAGTGGATAGAGAGCAGGTCTCAGAATCAAGAAATCCTGGGTTCTGGTCCTATCTCTGGCATATCCTAGATGTGTGACTTTAGGTAAATCACTTAAACTCTCGTTTCCTCTAGTAACTGAGTTGTAAAAAAACTTCAGATCTACTTTGGTGGAAAGAGTTTCTTTCCTATGTGTTTCTTTTACCAGTGAAATCAGAGGTCCTGACATTATACGTGATTCTGCTAGATGAATTATCATTGTAATTAACCCATTTTCCTTTGCTTTTCATCTTGTTGAAGAGCAGATTTTGGTGATTTGGATTGGCATTTTTTAGTGTGATCCATATCTTTCTGGCTACAAGAAGTAGCCTGGAATCTAATCTGGAGTCAGAGAGCTTTGGTTCATAGCCCAGCCCTGCCCTCTTGCTAACAGAGAAACTCTGAGCAAGCCACTTAATCTCCATGGGCTTCATTTTCCTCATATGTAAAATAAAGAACTTAAATAGTCTGTAATGAAGTCTTTTCCAGTTCTAATATAATCATGTGGTTCCCTTCCCCTACCCACCTTATCCCTCTTTGGTAAACACTGGCCCTTCTATGGAGACCCCATGTATTTTTCTAATTTTGATGTTTTTTAATTGGGTTCTAATGTTTCTTGTTGCATCTACATTTTTGGATTATATCTTAACCCTTTTTTGCATGATGACCACTGTTTCATTAAACATTTTCCAGCTTCTATTAAAAAACATTGGTTTTCTTTTTGAGTTTGGTTTTAAATGATTCTTTTATGAGACTCTTCCATCACTGGGGATTTCTGTGGTTTTTGCCATTGTTCTTCCTGAATTTCTTGCAGTATTGCTTTATCCTTCTGGAGATTTTTCCTCATAATTTATTACTCCTTAGAATTTATTCATTATATTTTGAGCCTTTAAAAAATTCTTACTCATTTCTCTGGTCTTTGTTGGCTTTCTTTAGGGATTTTCTTGTGAGAATGTTTTGCCTTTCCTCTCTTTTTTTCCTCATTCTTTTTCTTATAATTTATTTGGTATATTTCTTGCTGTTTTGTGGTAATAAAGGAGAGCTGAATTTACATCTGACCACTCTGATTTTTTGTTGGAAATGTTTTGTGGATAATAACTCTGTTGGAACCATAGCTGTGTGTTGATAAGCAGGAATAATGAATTCTCTGAAGTGGTGAATTATTTTAATTTCTCACTACTTATTTCCATTGGGCTGGAACTTGTTGCTATAATTTAAATAATGATGACTTCAAATAGTGCAAATTAGAATACATGTGACCACTTGTTAATACTTAAGGGAATTCATTAATTGAATTCATACAAACCTAGCCTGTACCTCACAGGATTATTTTGAGGGTCAAGTGAGGTAATGCATATGAAGCACCTGGAGCATTATCCAAATGTCAGCGATTATCCTACATTATATAGTTTTTATCTAAGGTGTGTGTGTGTGGAGTGTGACTAGAGCAGAGGAGAGATTCAGATAATATGTTTCAGTAGCATTGGAGGAGATGGAGAGCACTTTCAACTTTGACTCGGAATGAGGCAGAAGGGCTTTGGAAATTCTAAAGAAGTGCCCTGAATTAGTCCTTGAAGGTAAATAAAAATTTCAGTATGTACAGATAAGAAAAGAATATTTCTAGGTGTAGTTGACAAATGGGGGAACTATCAGGACAACTTTGGAGAATAGTTTATAGACCTTTTTGCATGGAGTTGGGCTACTGTGGTAAATACGGTCAGAGTTTTTCTTTAAGAGGTACTTATAACTTGCTCAAATACTCAGAAATTCTTACTTGATATCTTTGGTTTTTTTCATTATAGTTATATTTGCCAGTAGCATACAAGATGGAGTGTTACATGAAGTTAGCCTGGAAATATAGAGTAGAACAGAAAGGTCTTAAATGTCTAGCCAAGAAATTTGAATTTTATCTTTTTGGTAGCCATTGAAGGTTTATGGGGAGAGGAAGGGAATGATGGCCAAACTTGTTTTAATGGAATTATGTTTGATGTGGTCTGAAGGATGGAAGTATAGAGACTAGAGACTAGTAGGGCAGAGATTACACTAGTCCAAATGAAAGGTAATGAGAGAATAGTGCTAATCTGAGTGGAGAAAAGGGAACAAATGTAAGAGGTAGAATAGAAATAGAATCAATAGGACTTGGGACCTTAGTGCATGTGAGAGTGGGGCTGAGGGAGAGAAAAAGAGTAAGAAATGAATCATAGATTTATAGTTAGTTAGGAACCTTCGAGTCCAGGGAGTCTAATCTCTTCATTTTATGGATGAAAAAACAGATCCAGAAAAATTAAATAATTTGTCTGTCATATAAGTGGAAGAACTAGAAATTGAATCCAGCTCTCCTGACTCCAAATTCATCATTGTACCATAAATAGAAGTAAAGAAATTAGGATAAGGGATAGGTTTGTGGGGAAGATAAATTCTTTTGATTAACTTAAATTCATTTTGTCATGATCTCCTTGTAGTCCAATAATTCTTAAATTGTCTCTCCTGGATCTGTTTTCAAGGTCTGATGTTTTGTCAATGAGTTGTTTCATATTTTCCTCCATTTTTTCATTGTTTTGATTTTGTTTTATAGATTCTTGCTGCCTTGTGAAGTCATTTGCTTCTAGTTATTGGATTCTAATATTTAAAGACTGAATTTCATCCCTGGCTTTTTGGTCATCCTCCTTCTGGTCTGATTTTCTTTGTAGGTCATCTTTCATCTTCTTTGCCTCATTTTCAAGCTGGTTAATTTTGGCTTTCAAGATAATATTTTCTGTTTCCAGATGACTTATTTTGCTTTTTAAGTTCTTTTACAACTGTCTTCAGCCTCTCTTAATTGTTTTTTGAATTGTGTTTTGGGTTCTTCCAAAGCCTGTGTCTAATTTGCTGGAGTTTCTGTGTTTTTGCTTGGTGTTCCTTGGTCCTCCTCTGTTCCATTTGCTATTTGTTCTTACCTGGATAGAAGCTGTCGATTGTAATTTCTTTTTTCTTTTTCTGTTGTTTACTCACATTTTTTCCTTCTTTCCCCCGTCATTGGCTATAGTCTTGCTCCTCTGATTATTTGCTGGATCTGTATTTTTGGGCTATACTGTCCTGAAGGGGCTTTTTCACTGCTCTACTGATAGACTAGGTTAGGCTGAGATGAGTTCTAAGGTCAGATCTTCCCAGGCTGGCAGCAGAAGCTGCAGGTGTAGGTGAATGTATAGGTGAAGGGAGCTGTGCTTCCAGCCTGTTAGCAAGGTATTCTGTAGTGGTTACAGCCTTTGTCCTGGGATCAGTCAGCTGGATTCTTACAGCTAGTCTCAGCCCTATCTAAGGGGGAGGGCTGTTGGAGATTGAGCTTCCCTGCCCTCTGAAGGGGGGGTCTAAGCCTTGACTCCACCTCCCTGATTAACTTAAATTCAAGGACAAATGTTTTATTAGTGGTTGCCTTGACCATTAAATTGATTCTGAATTTTGAGTAGGCCCCTATCCTTATGTTTCTTACCAGGATATGTTAATTCCCAACAGATACTTCTTAAATCCAAGCAATTGTATAAATTGAGTCTTTGGAACAAAGTGACTTGTTGTCAAACATAACATTTACTGCTTTAGTATAGATAATATTTCGAATATTATTAATGAGCAGCTTCAGGCACATCTTAAAGCTGCTCTTAGATTTAGATAAAATCATGTCTTCTGTATGGAGAAAGATGGTTGTTTTCCCAATTTCTGTCTCTGGAGGCCTACCATCCTGTGCTAAGTTAAGAAAGGAGTGGGAGGTTACAGCTCTGTTATATAGTTTTCAGAATGAAACTTTCACCTGTCAGTGGTATTCTGTAATTCTGGGAAGAGTGTTATGAAGCAGGTTTTGAAGGAGTATTAATAGCCTAAGATCTATCCTAAGATTATTCAGTTTGGTTCATAGATGGTTCTTGTCTATGGAATCAAAGGCTGATGAGAAATCAATTAGCACTTTTTAAAAGGCTTCTATCTTAATGATATTGTTGTTCTTAAATTAAACAGGTATCACTTGTTGGGAGTGGAAAATGTTAGTTTAGGGACCTAGACCTTTATCATATCGATGTGGACTTTTGAGGTGAATATCTAGCAAATTGATAAGTCCCTAGCTTTGGAGAGTTGGAGTATTTTCCATTGTAAAAACAGGGTAGATTATCCTTTGAGTTCATTCCAATGGAACTAGTTCCTAGAAGGCAGGGTAAGGGGTTTAGTGGTGAAAAAGAAAGGGGGTAAACATTTATATAGCCCTTACTTTGTACTATGCCGTCGTGCTAAGCACTTTACAGATATTTCATTTGATCCTCACAACAGCCCTGCAGTTAGATGCTGATAGGGAAAATACTACTGGTTCCCAAAGTGTGTAGATTTTCAACAATATGGCTAATTTGTTAATTGGAATAACAGTCAACAAATATTTATTAACTACTTGCTATGTGCCAGGTCCTATTCTGAGTTCTGAGCAGACAACGAGAGGCAAAACAAGCAAACCCAGAACTCATGTCCTAATGTGGGAGATGGCATGGAAATAATGAGATGCACATAAGATATATGCAGAGTAGACAAAAATAATCTAAAGAAGGAAAATATTCACAGTTGGGAGACCTGGGACAGGCCTTTTAAAGAAAGTGGGATTTGAGCTGAGCCAAGAAAGAAGCCAAGAGGAATGGAGGTGAGGAGAGAAAAGATTATAGGCTTAGGGGTGGAGGACAGGCAGAGATGGGAGTTGGAGTATTTGAGGAACTGCAGGAAGGTTAATGTCACTGGATTGTAAAGTGAATTGTCAAAAACCCACATAGGAAATAACCAGGTTGGGAGGAATATTAAATGTCAGGATTTAAAATTTGATCCTGAGCTTCTGTTATATTAGAGTTCAGTGTATGTGTGTATGCGTATGTGAATGTATATTTTGGGAGGTCAGGCATTGAAGTGATGTGATCAGACTTGCTCTTTAGAACAACTTTTGAGATTAATACTGTCTACTTTATTTACAGGCCAGGCATCAGCTTTACACTCTGAAGCAAACAATATCAGGCATCACTGTGTTATGTTCCTTCATTATGTGAAAGTTTTCATCTTTAGGTAGGATGTCAGATATATTTTTTAAAAATTGTGTGGCCCAATATGCATGTGTGATTGATATGTAGTGGATAACAGTGTCTTATGGGTTTCCAGGTATCTGAGAATACATGAGACAGAGAACGATGTTCCACTTCATCCATATGAGGTTTTGGAGGCCCAGCTTCCCTCAGTATTGGTCGAAGAACTTCATGGATTGATCCTATATACTGGCCGTCTGTCTGAACACCCCAGTGTTACCCCAGGAGCATTTATAGTACAAAACCAAATAAAGGTTTGCCTTGTTTTGTTCATTGTTTCAATATAGTTTTCACAGCAGGGGAAAAAAAAAGAATTTTACAAAATAATTATAGCAACATTGCCAGGTCACTCTTCCTTCGTGGGAGTACATTAAGAAAAACTGTCTTTGAAATCAGCATCCTTTTTTGTATATCAGCAAGTAACAGTGTAATCTGATCAAAAAGTTTATAGAAACAAAATTAAACAAAAGATGTACATGCATGTTTGCCTTTTAAAGCTATTGTCCTCCTTCCCTTAAGGTGCTTAGATAAAGCCTAGGAGAACCCATGGAAATTTCTCATTTTACTATGGAGAAGTTTATAGACTTCATTAGCTGAAAAAGTGTTTGCATACACACCCACTCTCTCATCTGTGATTTTTGTGAACTCTGTGATTTAGAATTTTTTTATGTTTTAATAATACTTTCAAGTTGTACTGTTTGTGATTTTTCTTTTTAAAGAATTGTCTCAGCTTACCCTCTAAAAGCTTTATTCTTCTGTATGAAAACCAGAATTTCCACAAATGAGAGATTAGAATGACATAGATTTTTTTCATGAATACATCTCATGTAAAAAGAGAATTAGGCACTATTATAAAGTGCCAGTACTGTTACCAAAAAAGAAAAAAATTTACCCCTTCTAGAACCTTGAAGAAAATTAAAATTGAATTCAGCAAAATGCATTATATAGTGGCAGCTAGGTGGTGCAGTGGATCAAGTGCTGACATGGAGTCAGGAGGATTTCATGAAGTTATCATCTTTCATATCTGGCCTCAGACATTTACTAACTCTGTGACTTTGGGCAAGTCATTAACTCCATCTGTAAAATGAACTGGAAAAGGAAATGGCAAACTAACTACTCCAGTATCTTTACCAAGAAAACTCCAAATGAGCTTACAAAGAGTTGACTGAACAGTTTCAAAATACCTTAGATTTTAGACATCTTAACTCTAGTACTAGACCTGAAGAAATCACATAATCTGATCATTTATTTGCCTTCATGCAGGTATAGTGTCAGTATTCCTTTTAGCATTCAAAGTAATCTCAAAGGGAAGGAAAATTCCACAGTTATTTATTGCAGGTCTCCTTTTGCCTGTCAATTTGGCAGATACAAAGAAAACTAAGATTCATACTTGTTCTCGTGGAGCTTATATTCCAGTAGTTGTGATAAGATATGTATTCAAATAACAGTGACATAAATTAAACTACAAGTACTTAAGAAAGGTACTAAGGATCAGAGACAGATTATTTCTAAGTTGGGGGACTCCCTCTTTCCTGACCCTGCCTCTTCAAATTTCTTCATTTTTTATCCTCTTTTCCTCCTCCATCTCTGCCATATTCCCATAGAATACACTGAACTTGTCTCTTTCCCCAAGTACAAATGTTTGTCCTTGTGTCATTAAAAAAACCCAGAATATGTAAACTAGCAACAGAAATAAATGGAAATAAGTCTAAAGTCATATAAGTGAGTAGGTGTGACCACCTGTTACTGATCTTTTTGGAATGGACTGGGCTGGTCCTGGACTATTGGGCTTAGGGTTCTGTTGATATTAGGAAACCTCCATCATCAGTGCAGCCCAACACTAGCACCTCAGTGGGATGGAGTGGATCAGATTTTAGGGTTGGAGTCAGGAAGGCTTGAGTTAAAATGTGACCACAGATACTTTATTAGCTGTGTGACTTTGTGCAAGTAACCTAACTCTGCCTCAGTTTCCTCATCAGTAAAGTGAGGGATTCGCACTTTGTGTGGCAAAATGCACTTTGCAAGGTTGTTAGGTGTTTTGAATGAGTTGATTATAAAACACTTGACACATACCTGGCACCTACCAAGTGCTCAATAAGTGCTTGTTTTCTTCTTAAAAGTTTCCCAGAGGGGCAGCTGGGTAGCTCAGTGGATTGAGAGCCAGGCCTAGAGACGAAAGGTCCTAGGTTCAAATCCGGCCTCAGACACTTCCCAGCTGTGTGACCCTGGGCAAGTCACTTGACCCCCATTGCCCACCCTTACCAATCTTCCACCTATGAACCAATAAACAGAAGTTAAGGGTAAAAAAAAAATACTTATTAAAAAAAAAAAAGTTTCCCAGAGCACTGAAAGGTTAAGGGATTTGCTATGAGTTACAAATCCTGTTTGCGTGGGACTTGAATTCAGGTCTTTCTGAATCTGAAGCTACTCTCTATCTACTGTGCCACATGGACTCTTGACTATATTGTGTAGGCAAAACTAAGATGATAAGTTGGCTTGAAAGTCAACAGAATAAAGTTTGGTTAAGCCTCTTACTCCCAGTTAATGTATTCCGTTTTCTAACCAAGCTAGCCTACTCTCTGTTCTCTATACATGATATTCCATCTCTTTCTTCCAAAGCTCTGTATAGGCTATTCCCCAGGCCTGAAATGCTCTTTCTCCTCATCTCTTCAGGGTTTTAAGAATCTTTAGCTCCCCAGCTTGTTTACCATCACCCACAGGAGACCTTTCCTGGTTTCTCCTATTGAAATATTCTCCCGTCACAGAAATTGATTATTAAATATATTATATATATATGTATATAATACACACACACACACACACACACACACACACGTGCATTTTTTGGGGGGGAACCCTTACCTTCTAGAATCAATAGAATTGCTACTAAGTATTGGCTCCAAGATAGAAGAGTGGTAAAGGCTAGGCAATAGAGGTTAAGTGACTTCCCCAGGATTACACAACTGGAGAGTATCTAAGACAGTGATTCCCAAAGTGGGCACCACCCCCCCCGGTGGGTCCTGCAGCAATCTAGGGGAGTGGTGATGGCCACAGGTGCATTTAGGGGCGGTGAATAACTGTAAGGGGGCAGTGATAGTATGTGACAGGGGGCGCTAAGTAATATTTTTTCAGGAAAGGGGAGGTAGGCCAAAAAAGTTTGGGAACCACTGATCTAAGGTCATATTTGAACCCAGGATCTCCTCTCTCCAGGCCTGGCTCTCACATAGACATTTGATAAAAGCTTATTGAATTGAATTAAGTTGAATCGAATTAAAGAAAAAGACAAAAGTGAGAAAATATTTTTTTTTTGGAAGAGCAAGATCCCATTCCTCAAGACATTACCTCACCACTTAAAGAACAAAGAACATTGTTAGCAACAACAACAACAAAAGTCAAGCACTCAAAATATACCTTTTTAGGGGTATGATCACATAGTCACAAGAACTAGCAAAGAGTGTAGTACTGTCAGATTTTTTTTAAATAATACATTTGGTAATGTAACTATTTTTATTGTGGTGTTAACAACCTTTAAGTATATATTTTGAATTTCACACTAATGAAAATCCTGACAAGATGAGGATAAATTCATATCAAATTAATGCTGTCCTCTTAAAAATAAGAGCTCGTAGAAGTGTTTAAAGTCATAAAATGACACTTCAAAAACCTGATAACAGTTTGGTTTCTTTCTTCACTTAGATTCTAAAATAAGAACAATGAAAACTAATGTGATTTTTCTGAAGTTTTTGCTGATTTGTACCTTTAATAGAACCAAAAGTTTGGAAGGGGACTTTCAGTAAACTTGTCAGTTTTGTTCCAATGCTTTTAGAGCTACCTTAAGCCAACCTAGTGAAGTGAAAGGATATTTTCACTTCAAAGTTTTACAAAGCTGTTCTAGTGGTAAATGAGACAAAAAGTTTGTCTATGTTTCAGAATTGTAAACAGTTAATTGGGTTTTCATCCATGGAAAAATATGGAGGTATTAGTCTCAGTAATAGTTGATAATTCTGTCACCGGATATCTTTCACAGCTCTTTCCACCATCATGGCATTTAATACATCTTCGTTTGGATATCCATTGGCTAGTGCTAGAAATTCTTCACATCCTGGGTGAAAAAGCTTCAAGTAAGTTCAAGGAGTGCTGATTGTGTGTCTTGCCTTTCCTTTAATTTCTTAATATTCCTTTTTCTTACTATCTTGCTGAGTTATGTGGATTTGTTATAAGATTGTTTTTGGTTCTTCGTAAGGGAAAACTAGAAATTCCAACCAATATCATATTAATATTAAATTAACTCATAATAATATTTAGTGTCTACTTAGTTCTAGATCCTGATTATTATAGTACTTCAAAAATATTTGATTTTATTGTGGGTACTCCCGATGATAGACTGAAATGCTTCTAGGAATTATCATTTGATGTTTATGTTGCTACTCCTGAAAAAGTCATTGTCCTGCCAATCTAATGCCATAATTATATTGGATCTTGGCTGATGAATATATGGTCCATTGATACTGGGCCTGTACTCAAAAGAAGCATCCTTGGCTTGGCAGTAACTGCCAAAGTTGGTCCCAAGAACCTTCAAGCACCAAAGTAGACCTCTATGCCACAAAGAGGCATTGTAATCAGAATTTAATTGACAAATTACCACAGTACTTTGAAATGACATTTTTTTCTGTTAAGAAATCATCCTGTGTTTTTCCCTTCTAGATGGAATGTCAGTTTCCCAAATAGTTCCTTTTAACTGTAGTGGCATAGTCTTGAGTTTGAGAAGATGTACAAGTTTTGATGTTCTCTTCAACATCTTTTGACCTCATTTGGACCTCCACTGTCTCCACATTTTCATATTCTGATAATATATCATTCCTGGTTCAGTCTAACTTTTCTGCTTTAAAGGAGGCATAGAGGTATATATTTTATGACTTCAGTTACTGTCTGCAGTGATCTTTGAACCCAAGAATATGAAATTTGATATTGTCTCCATTTTTCCTCCCTCTTTTTTCCAGGAATTCATGGAATTAGTTGCCATAATCTTAATCTTTTTCATGTTAAACTTCAAGCCAGCTTTTAGACACTATTTTTGTTCTCATCAAGAACCTCCTTAATTCTTCTTCACTTTATCTCATTATTTGCAAATCTGAGATTGTTACTGGTTCTCTTGACCAATCTAATTCAGGATATAGATTCACCTAATTGGCATTTTTGCATGATGAGTTAAATAAATAAAGTGACAGTATACAGCCTTACAATACTCCTTTTCAAATCTTAAACTAATCAGTTGTTCCATGTTTAATTCTTATTTTTTTTTTAATTAGAAAAAATTTTTTAAGCCCTTAACTTCTGTATATTGGCTCCTAGGTGGAAGAGTGGTAAAGGTGGGCCATGGGGGTCAAGTGACTTGCCCAGGGTCACACAGCTGGGAAGTGTCTGAGACCGGATTTGAACCTAGGACCTCCTGTCTCTAGGCCTGACTCTCAATCCACTGAGCTACCCAGCTGCCCCCTCTATGTTTAATTCTAACGGTTGCTTCTTGACCTGCTATATAGGTTCCTCAGAAGCCAAAGACGATCTGGTACTCCTGTCTCTTTGAGGATGTACCACATTTTATTGTGATCCACATAATCAGAGTGCTTTAGTGTAGCCAGTGAAGTAGAAGTAAATGTTTTTCTGGAACTCCAATGCTTTCTCCATTATCCATTGAATGTTGGCAATTCGGTCTATAGTTCCTCTGCCTCTTGGAAAACCAGCCTGCACTTCTGGTAAATCTTAGTTCATGTTTTGGTGAAGGCTAGCTTGCAAAATTTTAAGCATAATCTTTCTGGCATGTGAAATGAGTGCAGTTGTTTGGGAATTTAACATTCTTTGGCATTGCCCTTCTTTAGGATTGAGATTTAAACTGATCTTTTTTAATCTAATGGTCACTGTTGAGTTTTCCAAATTTGCTGGCATACTGTGTGCAGCACTTTAACAGTATCATCTTTTAGGATTTTAAATAGCTCAGTTAGAATTTTTTTACCTCTACTAGCCTTATTGTTAACAATGCTTCCTGAGACCCACTTGACTTTGTTCTCCTGGATGTCTGCCTCTAGATCACTAACAATGCCATCATGGTTTTCAGTGATGTTAAGATCTTTCTTACTTAGTTCTTCTGCATATTTTCCACACTTCCCCTTATTCTACTTATATCTACCTTTCTTATCTTTTATCATGCTTATTTTTGCATGAAATATTCTTTTGATAATTCTGGTTTTGTAGAAGAGATCTCTTGTCTTTCTCATTTCTTCGAATTGCTCATTTAAGATAACTTTATCTCTTCTTGTCTTCTCTGGGAACTGTTGGGTATATCTTTCCCTTTCTTCTTTCACTTTCCTTCTTTTTTTTTTAGCTATTTGTAAAGCCACATCAAATAGCCATTTTGCTTTCTTGCTCTTCTTTTTCTCTGGGATATTTTTTGTTGCTTCATTCTGTACAGTAGTGTGGACCTCTGTCCATAGTTTTTCAGGTACTCTATCCACCAGATCTAACCCCTTAAATCTATTCATCAATTCCATTTCATATTCTTTTTTTTTTTAAACCCTTAACTTCTGTGTATTGGCTCCTAGGTGGAAGAGTCATAAGGGTGGGCAATGAGGGTCAATTGACTTGCATAAGGTCACACGGCTGGGAAGTGTCTGAGGCTGGATTTGAACCTAGGACCTTCTGTCTCTAGGCCTTACTCTCAATCCACTGAGCTACCCAGCTGTCCCCTCCATTTCATATTCTTAAGGGATGTTATTTTGATCATACTTATGTTGTTTGGTTTTTTTTCCCTACTTTTCTTCAACTTAAGTCTGAATTTTGAAGAAGAGAAAAAAAGCTCATGATCTGAGCCACAGTCAGTTCCAAGTGTTGTTTTATTTGACTTTAATATTGTCTCTCCACCTTCAGTATCAAAGTATATAATCAATCTGTTTTTGATATTGACTATCTTGTGATATAATGTAGAATCATCTTTTGGGTTGTTGAAAAAATGTTAGCTCTGACCAGCAAGTTATTTTGAAAAAAACTATTAATCTCTGCCCTTCTTCATTTTGTACTCCCATGGCCTAACTTGCCTGTCATTCCAATTATCTTGATTTCCTATGTTCCGATGTTTCCAATTTCCAATGGTGAATGTGGTATCTTTTTTTTTTTTTTAACCCTTAACTTCGGTGTATTGTCTCATAGGTGGAAGAGTGGTAAGGGTGGGCAATGGGGGTCAAGTGACTTGCCCAGGGTCACACAGCTGGGAAGTGGCTGAGGCCGGGTTTGAACCTAGGACCTCCTGTCTCTAGGCCTGACTCTCACTCCACTGAGCTACCCAGCTGCCCCTAAATGTGGTATCTTTTTTGGGGTGGAATGGCTGTTATTTCTACAAGATATTGTAGTTCTTCATAGAATTGAACATCTTTGTTCTCTTCAGCATCAGTGGTTAGAGCATAGATTTGTACTATTGTGAAATTATTGATGCCTACATCTTTTCAGTTTGCTTTCATTTCTGTAACTCAGCTTGGGATCAATGTGCATTTTTAAGAATGGATTATAATTTTTTTCTTTGAATCTATCTATCCATTCATTCATTCATTCATTTGTTTATTTAATTTTGAGTGTTTTCCATGGTTACATGATTCATGTTCTTTCCCTCCCTTCCTTTTTCCCCCTTCTGGTAGCCAACGAGCAATTTCACTGGGTTTTACATGTATCATTGATCAAGACCTATTTCCATATTATTAATATTTGTAATAATGTGATCGTTTAGAGTCTAAATCCCCAATCTCACCCCCATCAAACCATGTGATCAAGCAAATGCTTTTCTTCTGTGTTTCTGCCCCCACAGTTCTTTCCCTGGATGTGGGTAGCGTTCTTTCTCATAAGTCCCTTAGAATTGTCCTGGATCATTGCATCACTGCTAGTAGAGAAGTCCATTACATTTGATTGTGCCAAAGTGTATCGGTCTCAGTGTGCAAAGTTCTCCTGGCTCTGCTCCTTTCAATCTACATTAGTTTCTGGAGGTCATTCAAGTTCACATGGAATTCCTCCAGTTCATTATCCTTTTAGCACAATAATATTCCATCACCAACATATACCACAATTTGTTCAGCCATTCCCCAATTAATGGACACCCCCTCATTTTCCAATTTTTTGCCACCACAAAGAGCATGGCTATAAATATTTTTGTATGTCTTTTTCCTTATTATCTCTTTGGGGTACAAACCCAGCAGTGGTATGACTGGGTCAAAGAGTAGGCAGTCTCTTAAAGCCCTTTGGGCATAGTTCCAAATTGCCTTCCAGAATGGTTGGATCTGAATTATAAGTTTTAAAATATATTTTATTCCCCTCCATTACATGTAAAAACAATTTAGAACATTTTTTTAAAATTTTGAGTTCTAAATTTTTTCCCCTCCCCTCCCCTCTCCTCCCTCCCTGAGATGACAAGCAATCTGATATAGGTTATACATGTGTAATCACGTAAAATATATGTTCATATTAGTGATTTCTTAGAAGAAAACTCAAAATAAAACAAGAAAAAAAGTGAAAAATAGAATGCTTTGATCTGCATTCAGATTCTACCAGTTCTTTCTCTGGAGACAATTGGCATTTTTCATCATGAGTCCATTGATTTTTGTCTTGAATCTTTGCATTGCTGATAATAGTGAAATAATTCACAGTTATTCATTCTACAGTATTGCTATTACTGTATACAATGTTCTCTTGATTCTGCTCACTCCACTGCCTCAGTTTGTGTAAGTCTTTCCAGGTTTTTCAGTGAATTATAATTTAAAGTAGATGAAACATTCACAGCTCTTCATAATTTGACCCTTTCTACTTTCCAGTCTTCTTACACTTTCAGCCTTATCTCACCCTGACCATGTACTTAGTGATTAAGTGGCATTGACCTCCTTCTTGTGCCTCCCCTGAGATATCCATTTCCCAGGCTGAGCATTTTCACTAGCTGTCTTTCATGCCTGGAATTCACCCTTACTCTCCAGTTCCCAGCTTCTTTGACTTCCTTCAAGTTCTAACTAAACTCTTACCTTAATGTTAGTGCCTTCCCTTTGTTGAAGACCAACAGTTTCCAAAAAGAGGCAGCTAGATGGCACAATGAATATAGTGCTTGCACCTGGAGTCAGGAAGACTTGAGTTCAAATCTAGCCTCAGATACTTAGCAGCTTTAAGTTTAACTTAACTTTAAGCTTCTTCATATGAAAAATGGGAACAATCATGCACCTACCTTCCAGAATTGTTATGAAGATAAAATGTGATAATATCTACAAATACTTTGTAATCCTTAAAACCTATAAAAATGCTGTGATGATGATGATGATGACAGATCCTTTCTGTATCATGTACTCATAACTGTTTACATGCTATCTTTGAACTTTTTTGCCTATCTTTGTATCACCAGAGCTTGACACAGGATCTAGAATATATTAGGAACTTAATAAATGATTGTTGACTGATTGGCAGACTGGTTGGAACCCTTTTAATTATAACAGATATATTAGATAACTGTTAAAGAACTTAGGAAAATCTATTAATTTGCAGACCATGGAAGCATTTTTGGTAATGTTTATCAGTAATTTTGGCAAGGAATATGCTCCCAAACTGTATTTTTCTTTGCAAACCAAAATTATATCTAGCATAGTACTTGTTAGGAGCAACTGAGAATGAATATTGTTATGGCTTTCTGTTAACAAAATTTTATAGGCCAAGATATAGAATACTTTTTGAAATTATTTTACTTTTTAAAAATATTTTTAATATCTTAATTTTCTAGAACAAGTTGTGTATGGCCATCAGTTAATGAACATGGCTGGTGAGAATTTGACCAGTGTCAGCCTGTTTAAAGAGCATTGTGAAAATCTCCTTTGTGACTTGATAAGTTTGTCAGTCAGCAGATATGCCAAGGTAATTGTATATGAGTTTCTTTCATCCATTTGACAATCCAGGACTGTTTTTTGATTTAATATTTGTGTACTCCATCCATTTGTGGGGCAGAATTTAGTCCAAAATATTTAATTTGTCAATATTACAAATTTCATGATGTTTACTAAAGTACTGCCTGACATAGCTGAATGGGAAAAATATTTATATTAAAGACCAAGTATATTTGACTCATAATGAGGTTTAATGCTACTAATTAAAACAAAAGAGATCTTCCAACTCCCAAAAAGCAAAACAACATTCCTGTAGTCCTGTTAGGTAGTTAACTGGACAGTTATATGAAAGGTTAAAAGGTAATTTTCCGTTTAGTACTTTAGAACTAAATCAAGACAATTTTTTTTTTGAAGAATGTTAAATGTCTTTCTTTTGGCAGGTGATGAAAATAGTAGATTGAAAAAGTCTCCTTTCTCTTCCTCTCCCAAACCCTCTATTTTCCTCCTCTTTCTCCCTCTCTTTCCCGCCCCTTAACTACGCTGCATTTAACTACTTCTCACTCAACTTTCTAGATCTCTGGAGTCTATAAACTGCTGGCCAATAATGATCCTGAACAACAATAAAACCGACATGTTATTTAATGGAAAACCTTAAGTATCTAAACATCTAGGGTTTTGTGATTGCCACTAATGTTGAAATAAGTGAGTGTAGTCCTGTAATGATGTGTTCCTACACTGCTATCTAGTGATGAGATAAGTGAGAAGCAGTTGAACAAAGATAACTGACTGGCTTTAAGAGCTTTGGCTTGATTTATAAAAACTCTGAGGTCACAAGAGAGATCATACTTTTTATAGTATTACTGATTTTTTTCTTTATTACAGTAGATCAGCAAAGTTTAATGGCCTCGATTGTTTTCATATTGCAATCTATAGTGAAAAAAACTACATTCTGTTGACAATTTCAGGAGATGGAAGGGTCTTGGGTCTCAGATTTATAGATTGCTATCACCTAATTTCAAAGAACAGAGATGAGATTATCACCATTGAAGTATTGAAGGTTGCTTAATTTTAAATCTCAAACATAAGTTTAGATCTAAGCTTTGGACAGATCAGGAATTTATTGCCCTCTTTTTTACTTAGGATTTTTTTTTAGAGTTAGTGTCTTTTATTTCTGTGGTTAAGCTTTTATTCTTGAAAGCCAATGAGCATTAACCACATGTGTTTTTTAAAGGGTAATCCACACAAATATGTTTATGTTTAAAATGAAAATAATTCATTCTGTAATTAAATAGAGAACAGTAATGTAAACCACACAATTAAAATACCTACTGTCATGTTAAAAGAATGTCTGCCTCCTGTTGATTTACAGAAATACAGGTTTATGAAACACTGTAAGTTTAATTTAATATATGCATACTTGTGTACTTTTGTACCACCCATAGCCATTAAAGATATTTTTATATTGCAGAAGTATTACATGATTTGAAAATCGTTATGTCTTTACAAAGTGCATATGATATTTATTTTATATAAAAAGTTTGTCTTTTACTATTAGATAATAAATTAGAATCCTTCACATCTATCCCATTCTTTTCATTAAAAGTCTTTTTTCATTTCTGGTAGACTGAATAAATAATATTGAGGCCAATTTGATAAAAGCTTGACAGTAATGCGCACTTGATCTTTTGGTTATACAATTATTTTTGCTGGGTATTAGAGATTTCTCTTAGAAGTTATTGAATGGTACATTTTGCTTCAGACTGTCCTCTCATTGGGGACAAATTTTAAGTTATCAAAGACAGCATGGTATAGTAGTCAGATAGTTGGCCTTGGAGACAGGATTTCCTGATACCTCAGCACAGTGCCTGGCACAAACTAGGCACTTATTAAATGTTTATTAAATCCGCTTGAGTTGAAATGATTCCAAATCTTGTGTCTCCTATACACTGACTGTGATCTCGGCCAAGTCAGTTAACCTTTCAATGCCTCAGGCAGCTCAGTAGGACTATAAGTGGCTGAGAAGGGGCGGACTTACATTGACAGGAGTTTCTTCTTCCTGGAGCTTCTTATACCTGTGCAATCACAGGTCCAATCCCTATTCCTTTCAAAGTGTATTGGGGAGTCAAGAGAATATCATGTCTTTAGAAACAGGAGGAGAAAATAAATCCTACTTCTCTGTTATTGATTTTTTTTTTATCTCTTGCCTTCCTCAGGTTAGGCCCTCTGAAGCTGTAACAAGTCACCACTGCCCCTGCTTGTGCATCAAAGAATTGTGGGTGCTGCTGATTCAACTACTTGACCATAGAAGTAAAGGGTGTCACACGGAAGTAAGCCATAGCTCTTATTTTATGTCTTCCATTTATTTATGAGTATCTCATTGTGGATAAAACTTTTCTTGCAGCAACTCTGTGAGAAAGTAGGATGTTATTTATTTGAATGAAGAAATGGAGGTTCATATAAATTAAGTGACTTGGTCAGTTCCAGGTTATCAGAGGCAAGGCTTGAACCCAGGTTTTCCGATTGTAAGTCCAGTGCTGTTTTTCACCATACTGCTGTGATCAGAGGCAAGTTACTAAACCTCTCAGTTTCCCAGAGAAGTCTTTAAAATTAAAAGTTACAGAGTGTTAGTCTGCATTGGTAGGTGTTCTCCCTAGTAAAGAAATCACAGACCCACTCTAATTTGCACTTATTTTATATTCTGTTAAAATTTTAACAACATATTATGAGATATATTTAATGGTATTTTCCAGGCTACTTAGTCAGCTCATCTTGTACTGCTTACTCATGTGATCATAAGCAAATTAAATTTGAATGAAGATAGTTGCTATTATGCTCCACCCCTAGAGGAAGAAAAAGAGAAATTTTACTAGGAATTTTGATAGTATCCTCTTCTCTTAATCAACCATATACCTTTAAATACAATGATTTTAATGTGATAGTGAAGGATGTTGAAAAATTTGTTGGAGAATATGAGATAAAGAAACAAAAGAAGTCAAAAGTTTTTGTATGCCTCCAAAACTTGCTGCTATGAGCTTAAATCGTGAATACTTCTTCCATCAGAAGGGTTTGAATAGCATTACAAGAGAAGAAATTGACAAAAACAGCATGTTTAGGAGTCATTCTACCCATCAGCTGCCTGTGTGCAGTCAGATCATCCTTTGATTAGATTAGAAGTTAAATTTAATAACAAATTAGAAGAATAAATACAAGATAATGATATTACATGCAGGTTACCTCTGCTTGCAATCATAACAATTTCAACCATTTTTATCATATAAAAATAAGACATTGGTTCCAAAAAATGGATATGGGATAAAAGTATACAAATTGATTCTAATTATTGCATTCTGATTATTGCTATTTCTTAGTAAAATTTCAATAGAAAATAATTTCCATAACCAAGAGTCTTTAAAACCACCTGAATTTGTGAACTGAATTTGAGATACTTTACCAAATATACACAAAGAAAATCTGAGCTAGAGCTAATACAATTTTAAAGGCATTGGGTTTCACTTTCATATTTCTAAGTGTGCAATTCCTAAAGAATGGAAAAGATCACAGGATATATTACTACCAAAAAGAAGCCAACTAAGACTCACAGAATCTTAGAATCAGAAGGGAACTTGGGGGGCTGCCTAATTCATCAGTCTCTACCAAGCCATACAATTACCTTCTCATCCCTATAAAATCTTTATAACATATGTAAATATCGAGGGTCTCTGAAAATATGAAACAGGCAGTGTCTTGTGGTTCTCTCGAGGGTCTCTGAAAATATGAAACAGGCAGTGTCTTGTGGTTCTCTCTATGAAAAAATCTTGTCTCACAGTAGTCTGAGAGTCATAGAAATGATAAGATTTTATTTTTACTTATTGCTTGTTGATAATAAAAAAAACTGGGCCTGATAAAGCAAAATGCAGCCTGCACAAGTCTAACAAAGTTTTTTCTATGAATCTATTATAATCATACAAAAATCCTTGATAGATGCAACCACTGAGAGCAGTTTGTTAGTTATCCTTTAATCAGTTGAAAATAAAACAAGGAAGCTGTGTTGGCTACTCTTATGGAGGAGGGTCTGCAGAGAGTCCAAAAGGAAAAGGAATTTCTTCTATGTGGTAGATCACATGTCCCTTTGATTGTATTGAGATCCAGAATACTCTAGCATCTCATCAGTAGAATCTACAAGTACACAAAGGAGCCTGGCCCAGAAATGAAGTGAATAAACAATGTATGTGAATGAAAGAAAGAAAGAAAGCAAAAGCATATCTTAAGCACCTATTATGTGCTGGATACTGCAGTATATCAGATCATTTACATGCAGCCTACTGAATTAGTTGACTGGTATAGAGGCATTGGAAAAGCACTGCAGATGAATGATGAACTTGGTCCAGAATATTAAGGACAAATACAATAGGCCATCTCCTACCTTTGAGAATACATGACATCTTTAATGATCTCATCCATCGTCTTCACACCAGTATTCTCCTGATGATATTATATGGTTGTGAATCATGGAATTTTACAATCTCAGAAGGCTCATCATTGTAGGTAACTCAAAAGATAGTAGAAAGAAACAAGGTATTGGTCCTCAGTGCTATGAAATACATTACCGTAGACATGTATGATCAGAATAAGGAGATAGCCTGGTAATATATTGAGTGCAAAGGATAATAGATAGGTAGGTAGCCAAAGGGTGCACCGAAATCATTGATACTTTAAAATGCTCAGAGCAGGGCCTCCAGTGTTTTTGATAGATTTTATATGAGAGATTTATAGGATGTGTATAAGAAGCCTACAAGGTAAGAGGGGTAGATGAGTTTCAGTTTTCATTGGTATAGTTTAGTGCTCAAATCTGTGAGTTCATAGGTCCACTGAGGATGCTTTTTGATGCAAATTGATGTTCTACTTAGTTGCTAAATCTAAAAATAGGCACTTTTTTATTATTAAATTTCAGTTGTCATAATGATCATGTTAGCATTACAAAATATCACAATCAGTGGCACATGCTGGCAAAATAACTTGGAGTCAGAAGACCTGAATTCAAGTCCTGGCTTAAACATTTACTAGGTATTTGACCCTGAGTAATTTCATGTATCTTCCTTAAGCCTCAGTTAGCTCACCTAAAGGATGTCGATAATAGTATTTGTTTTAGCTACTATTCAGGGTTCTTCTGAGGAAACCTCTATAGAATTGGATAACAACAACAACAACAATAATAAACAATCTTTTCCTTTGTTAGGTGACAAACTCTAAATTAATTTTAGTTATAGTTTTCAACTATTTGCCATGTCTGTTTTTTTTTTTTTTTAGTCAGACAACATTTATTAAGTCTTTACCATGTGTCAGGCACCATTGCTATCCATGAGATTGATGAAAAAAGTTTTGTTTGCTGTCAAGAGGCAATTTTCCTGATTCCCTCTTGTGAATATCCAGCATGGATTATTTTTTCATTTTTATTTTTATTTTGAATATTTTCCCATATTTACATGTTTCATGTTTTTTCCCTCTCCCCAAACTCCCCTTAGCTGACACACAATTCCACTGAGTTTTACATGTATCATTGATTAAGCCCTAATTCCATATTATTGATAGTTGGGTTAGAGTTATCGTTTAGTGTCTACAATATTCCCATCAGCCCCAATAATATTCCCATCAGCCCATGTGTTCAAGCAGTTGTTTTTCCTCTGTGTTTATCCTCCCACAGTTCTTCCTCTGAATGTGGCTAGTTTTCTTTCTCATAAGTCCCTCAGCCTTGCTCTGGATTCTTGCATTGCTGCTAGTAGAGAAGTCTGTTATGTTCGATTGTACCACAGTGTATCAGTCTCTGTGTACAATGTTCTCCTGGATCTGCTCCTTTCATTCTGCATCAATTCCTGGAGGTCATTCCAGTTCACATGGAATTCCTCCAGTTCATTATTCTTTTGAGCATAATAGTATTCCATCACAAACAGACCACAATTTGTTCAGCCATTCCCAAATTGAAGGACATTCATTTTCCAATTTTTTGCAACCACAAAGAGCGCAACTATAAAGCCATGTCTATTTTTGCAAAGTATTTGTGTTTTGAATATATGTTTATATATAGTTATATATTTTTCAACAGAACTAGGTTCATTGACTCAGTGGGCAAGTAAATTGGTAATTAAAAGTAACTTTGAATATTTGGGTATTTTTGAATTGGGTAATAATACGTACAGTGCCTTGTCCACTTTTCAAATTGCAATTGTTGTTTCTCTTTTTTAAAATTTTAACATTCATATCTTCACACTGTATTTTAGATGTGAACAAAATACAGCGTGTTAGCCTGTGTAATTCCTGTGCTGCTCGCAGCCTTTTTCTTCTGTGGGGACTAGAATTTGCTTGCTTTTAAATAATGCTTTTTCAAAGCTACTGAATAATGAGTTGTTTGAATCATATTTTTATGACAATTTTTATTATAAAACTCAAAATACATGATCCTAGAAGAATGTTTTTAATTTAATTGCATTTGAATCACTTCTGTTTCTATAGCCCTTTTGGAGATGGATGAATAAACTACTAAAGGATCTTTTTAAAAAGCCAAATGATACAGAACGGCCTTCCATTCCTGTTGTCCCCTCCAAGGATCCATTGGGTTTTAGTTGGTGGATTATTATTCATCTAGCATCATTTTACCAATTTGATCGTAATGGAGTGCTAGATGAAAAGGTAATATCTTAATTCCTCTTGCTTTCATCTTGAAAGTGGATTTTAACTATAAAGTAGATGTTCTCCCTCTCTTTATCTCCTTTCATTGTGATGGTTACTGAGCTGTTTTACTTGACTCCTCAAGTGCAGGATTTATTTCTTTTTTTTTTCTTTGTATACATAGTGCCAGACACATAGTGGGCTTATTTTTATATGCTTATTGAGTATTTCTAAAGTGCAAAAATCTATAAGTTTGGAAATTTCTTCCTTTATATTGTAAAAAATACTCTAATTACAAATGTAAATACCTCAGTAAGGGAAAGATTGATATTTATGAAAAATGCAACTTGGTAAAATAATTTAAAGCCAAGGATCTGGCTCAAGTGCTATGAAAGCCCACCTTACTTAATATAAGATTGTAAGAGCCTTGGATTGGAAGTTTAAGTAATTTGTTAGGGATTTTGTTCTAGGCTTGCCAACCACTTAGCTGTGTAACTACAAGAAAATCAACTAATCTCTCTGGACTTTAGTCTTCTAATATGCAGAATGAAGGAATTGGACTAGATCATCAGTGAGGCCTCTTCAGTTTTTTTTACATGCTGTGCCAGTAATACTGCTAGCCACTTGGAAGCGTTAAGTACTTAAAATGGAAGGCACTGGCATTCTAAGAGGAAGAGGTTGTCAAGGCACATAGTGAACACCCTAATAGTGGCAGCCAAGGGCTCTGATAAAGTCATAGGTCTAAAGAGGACAAGGAGTTCCCTGTTGCTGAGGGATGAGTTTGAGACCCTCAGCCTTTGTTTTGATAGCTTGAGTCACAGCCCCATGTTCATCGGGATACTGAGGTGACTGCTGAGGGCCTTGTCCTAAGCTTGGTCATCAATGCATGGATCTGGGATGGGGAAGGCCTTCTTGTTGAATCTCAAGGCCTTGTTTTTGTCGAATTATAGTGTTTGCAATTAAAATAATGGTAAACAGAGGTAACAGAGTTCTGAGCATGAACAATTTATTATCAAGGCTAGCAGTTGCCAATAAATGGATCCAAGGCTTCTCAGTATCCAAGGACCACTCTAATAGTCTGGCAGTTCTTTTATAGTCATAAAAGGGTAATAAAACAACCAGGGTACACTAGTTGCAAGTCAAAAGATCAAAGTCATAAGATCTATAGTAATCTGGGTGTGATCAGGTCACAAAGGGTCTCCCTGGGGCAGCAATATGAGTGTTGTTGAGTAATGATTGGAAGAATCATGCTGTTTACACAACTTTGGAAAACATCAACTTGAGTTTACTGGAAGTCAGCATTTCATAGAGTAGGCTTGACCCTTCTCTTGAGAATGTTTCCCCAAAAATGGATGGTGAGTGAAATGACAAGAATGAAGACTACATGAGTAAGGGATTTAAGCTCACTGTGGGCCAATGACTAAGACTTAACAAAATGGAGGAGATGATCCATTTTAATATCATTAGAGCATGGCGCTTCTCAGGATAGCAGTCTAGTTGCGGTTGATGGGTCCCTGTTCGGAAACTTGATCCATGAAGCAGAAGGAGGGGGTCCAGGGGCTCTCCCACTGGGGCATGTGGGCCAGTTGCCTGACTCACTCACATTCCAGGATTGTTGCAAGGAAGTAGCAGTGATATTGCCTCTTTTTCCCTGTCCATGGAGGCACAAACACTTCTCAATTAGTGGTTAATGGACTAAAGGTACCTGTGACTCTCTGTTGGCTTTGTTGTCCATCTACTTGGCTTATTTGGATCTTGGCAAGAAGAGATGACTTTTTTTTTTTTAATTAAAAACCCTTACCTCTTGTCTTAGTATAATAAGAATTGGTTCCAAGAGAGAAGAGCAAAAAGGGCTAGGCAAACAAGGTTAAGCGACTTGCCTAGGATCATATAACTAAGAATTGTCTGAGGCCAGATTTGAACCCAGGATTTCCCATCTCAAGGGGAATCACTTGTCTGCTGAATCACCTGGCTGTCCCTAGAAGGGATCACTTTTAAGAGCCACAGCTGGAGGTTTCTTAGAAGTTCACTGACCCTTTACCCCTGACAGTTGATGGGTAGACTGCAGTGGTGCTAGAAGTAGTCTGCACAGTAACAGGGAGGCCCATTTGAAGAAAAGGGGGAAGAATGGCAGACTCCAGAGGAGACCATCCAAGAGTTCAAGTGATTCCTGACAGACAAAGAAGGACTCTCAGGACAGTGAAGAGTGGAAGACAGTCATACAGTCCAGAGATGGTCAGTGATTGCTCTACCAACTGGTGGTTTCAGAATGGCTTTGCATAGGGTTTTTATGGGTTGTTCTCCCAGTTAATCTTCCAGATTGTAGGTGGGCTTTCCTCTTTACCTCAAAATGAGAAAAGGCCATTTACACCTGAGCATCTGAGCCTTCAATCCTAGGGTGATGAAGGATGGTCAGTGTCCTTGATTTGTGGCCACCTTGGCAGTGGCCTTTGTGATCAGGATGGTAGCTTATCAGAATAATGTTAGGTGAAGCCAGTGCATGGACATTTTAGCAAAGTAGCTAATATATTTGTTTAGCAACTTAAAACTGCTTCATAAGCCAGAGTTACAAGTTAGGACACAAATATTGAGATAAAGTTTAGAAGATGTTAGAAACTTATCCAGTTTTTAAAGAATCATACAAAGAGACATTTTTGGTATACTTAAATTGCTTTTAAGATAATCCAATTTGATAAAAAAAATTTTTTTGGTCAGTACAAGCATTCTTTAATAGAAAAATCCCAAATATCTTATAAACCTATAAATGGGTTATTATTTTGAGATCTCTTTAAAATAGGGGTTAGGGAATTTTTAAGCAATATTTTGATGGTTTTTATAATGAAAAGAATCAGAGAAAAATGTTTAGTATTGGTCAAGGCCTCTTGTGAGGATTTATAGAAAGATATGAATAAGAATCTCATAAGACGAGAAGATGCAGAACTGTGTTCTATAGGTAGGTGGTACAGTGGATAGAGCACGGGATTTGGAGTTATGATAGTATGAATTCAAATTTTGCCTTAGATACTCTTTAGCTATTTGACCCTTGACAAGGCCCTTAACTTATAGACTAAATTTTTTCATCTCTAAAATGAGGATAATAATAGCATCTACCTTAATGGATTGTTGCAAGGATTAAACAAATTCAAGTCCTTTGCAAACCTTAAAGTTCTCTATAAAGGCATTATTGTTATTATTACATCTATAAAAACATCTTGGTTTTAGATGAACTATATAATTCCTCTTAGTTTTGTTCTACCAGCTACTTACAAAGGTAGATATAGTTTAAAAAAAATCTTTTGTCTGTGGTCATTCTGCTTATGTCTCTTCCATTTAGTTAGCTGTCTATTAAATTCTGTAATGAAAATTTTTATTTCATATCCCCAACTCCTTAAAAGAGAGAGATATCAGGAGTACTTAAGGCAGTTAATTTGTACTTTTCACTTTGACTCTTATGGAACAATTTTTGATAGTTTTGTTTGTTTTCTTTAGCAGAATTCTTTCTTCTGAAAAGGCGAGCCACTGGGTAACAGGAAGGATTATTCTTTGACTTTGAGAGTTAGTTTATGATTGTTCATTTGCAAGTTTGGAGACTGTATAAGCTAAAAACATGCTAGCTGTCATCTGTCTGTCTCTATTTGTCTATCTGTCTATCTAAACTGTCTCTCTCTCTCTCTCTCTCTCTCTCTCTCTCTCTCTCTCTCTCTCTCTCCCCATCTCTCACACTCTCTTTCTCTTTGTCTCTTCCCGTCTCTCACACTCTCTCTCTGTCTCTCTCTGACACACTCTATTTCTCTCTCTCTCTCTCTCTCTCTCTCTCTCTCTCTCTCTCTCTATCTATCTATCTATCTATCTATCTATCTATTTATATCTCTCTCTGACTCTCTCTCGCATCTAGACCTATCATTTCATTGGCGAAGGGATCTCCTAGTGAAGAAATTCAAATCTTCCTACCATTTCAGACCAATGGTTCTACAATCTATAGTCTTAGAAAACTGCCTGAGATAAGCATGTCACAGTCTGGATTTGAATGCAGATCTTTCTGACTTTTGAGTTGCTCTGTCATTATGATATGATGCCTCACATTTTTTCCTTTACATTCCCTCCCGTTTTTGAAAATCAGGATACTTGCCCACTTCTAGGCCTGCACTTTCTCCAGGACAGGTAACTAATAGAGGTTCAGGATTTGCTCCTCCAAGTTCTTTCAATACAATAAAATATAGTTTGTCTTAGCTAAGTGATTTTAGGCCACCAAGAACATTTTGGAAAATGAAATAATACATATGAAGTACTTTATAAATCTTAAAGCATTATATAAATTATCCTCAGTTACTTAGTTAGCAAACATTTATTAAGCATTTATTATGTGCTGAGCACTGTACTGAGGATGCAAAGACTGGCAAAAACAGTCCCTGCCTTTAAGGAACTCACATTCTAGTGGGGGAAACAACATGTTAGGCACAGACAAGACATTTAAAAAGTATATGGAAGTAATCTAAAAGGGAAAGCAGGACCAAGAAGGGCCTCCTATAGAAGAAAGAATTTAAGAGGTAGGGGTGAGGGGGCAAAGCATTCCAGGTATGGGCATAGCCCAGAGTTGAAAGGTGGAGTGTCTCATGAAAGCAACAAAAAGAAGGTTCATGGGGACAAGTTATCTCATATTTTGATTCCCAGGCAACCATTTTTTGTTCTATTTTTCTAGTCTGAAAATTATTCTCCTTGGTAGAGAATATAGAAACAAGATAGGGACTAAAGCAAATTTTACTTATCTCTATTATTGCTGGTAATTTTCCCATCAACTCCAATCCCCTTCATCCCTTGATCTTCATTGCTTCTAGCATAAATGGGGGGAAAAGTCACTTTTTCTAATGTCTTCTGAATTTATTGAAAACCTCAGCTCTTCTGGTCTTTAACTTTCCTTCTGACCTTGTTCTTATCTGATCATGGGATTTAGAGCTGGAAAGACTTTTAAGACATCATCTTTAATTCAGGGATTCTTAAACATTTTTGCATTTCACAACCTTTTTGGCAGTCTGGCTAATCCTGTAGACTTCTCAGAATAATATTTTTAAATGCATAAAATAAAATACCTAGGATTACAAAGGAAGCCAGTCATAGTCAAATTGTTTATTTATCAATTTAAAAAAAAGTCAAATTCACAGATTCTGGGTAAAGAACCCAGGCATGCTCTAATCTAATCTTTTGTCATTTTACAGATAAGTAAATTGTCTTAGGTAGATGAAGTGATTTGCCCAAAATCACACAGATAGTCAATGACACTATGTAATAGAACTAGGATTTAAACCCATGTCCTCTGACTCCAGATCTCTCATTTCTTTCTGAATTTACTCCTCTTTTGTACATCTTTAGTTATATGCCTTCCATCTATTGTATGAGAGGGTAAGGGAGAACAGCTGATATTGCTCTACAAAGCTATTTCTGTATCAGTTTATGAGAAGATTTAAATGACTTTCTTCCTGAATAAATAAGGAAAGTCAGTTACTTAGGTTTTGATAATTATCATAATAGCTAGAACTTATATAGCTCTATAAAGTTTGCAAAGCACTTTACAAATATTATCTTATTTGATCCTCATGATCACCTCCTTGGACAAAGTTTCTTTTATCACAGATGAAAAAACTGAAGTAGAGGTTCATTGACTTGCTCAGTGTCACCCAGCTAGTAACTGTTTAGAACTGAATTTAGACTTAGGTCTTCCTGACTCCAGGCCTAGCCTTCTGTCTACTATACCACCTACTTTTTAGTTAACTGTGTGCAATGTGCAAAGCACTCCAATCCTGATGATGATTATGATAATATTTAGCATTTATATGCAGTGCTTTGAGATTTGCAAAGCATTTAAAAATATTATGTCACTGATTTCTGAACATAGTCCTGGGAGGTAGATCCTGTGTTATTGTCATTTTACAGAAGAGGAAACTGAGGCACACACAGAGAGATTAAGTGACTTTCCCAGTAAATAGGTAGTATATGTGTGAGGACTGATTTGAACTCGAGTATTCCTGATTTCAGGTCCATCAGTATATCCACTACATCTAGGTGTTAAAGACATAGAAGACAATCTTCTGATGCACCATTTGAAGAAAGAGTAACTTTTAAGTGACCAGGATACCATTTATTTAATTTTCTGTTAAATAGTGAGTAATAACTCCAGATGTGCTTTTTGATGGGGAGAATTGCCTGTTTTTGGCATCATTATTAATACTATTAATAGTATGAATAATTTATTCTGATTCAGCAATTGGCTAGGTCCTAATCTTTTATGTTCCTGAATTTGCTCTTAAATTTCACAGGGAAACCTAGTGTGGAAACCATTTTTTCCCCCTAACAAATAATGACATTTATTTAGTTATCCAAATACTAAGTCTATTTTTCTCAATTTTTTAATAAAGTTTCAAAACTTTTTATAACTTTAATCGAAAAATCCCTACCTTTGTTAGGTGGAAGATATTCTGTCTTTTTAATTGCAGTGTTTTTGAATTTATTTTTCCCTAGAGTTGTTTTCTCCTTTCCTACCTTATGTTTCTCTTTACTTTCTTCATCATATTTTTCCCTTTTTATGCCCAGAGTTTTAAATTAGTTCTGATTCCCTGTTCTTTAGTTTCATTACTGTCATCATCATCATTGTTAATGTTAAAGTAATAATTATTGTTAATAGGCATTACTATTCTACCTTATATTTGTTTAGTACTTTTAACCTTTTCAAAATGGTTTCACATAAATTACCATTTCTACCTTTTGTCCCCTAAGCATTTTTTTGAAATAGAACAGATTCTTTTATACCCATTTGGTAGTTTCAAAAGGAGGTGGCCATAGTAGGGTGGAAAGGGTAAGGGATTTGAACTAGGAGGAGCTGGGTCTGAGTCTGGTATTTTCTCTTCCTATATAATGTTGGGAAAGTAATTTTACTTCTAAAGGCCTCAGTTTCTTCATCTGTAAAATGAGAGGAGTTGACCTCTTAGTTTTTTTTCCTGGCTTATGATCTTCTGATTCTTTAAAAAGTCAAAGTGGAAGATTTTCCTTTAATGCCATTGAATCTAAATATTAGGTTAAGAGTGTTAAAAGTCAGACAGAATATGACAGAATTTCCTCTTTTATATTTAGTAGAAGCAGACATATCTTAGTCCATTCTTTCAAAGAGATTAGCTTGGGTCTTGGAGATAATTGGCTCATTTTGTTATCAGTATCTTGAAAATTCTTCAAATTCTATTTTTTATGGATTTAACACGTTCAAGTATAAAAAGGAAATGATTATACAGTAAACATTCTTTATGCTACTAAACAGTAATCTGGTGGAAGGAGGATGATATGAAGTAATAATGGTTATTCATATATTCTTCAGGGGAAAAAAATGCCTCTGGTCTTGTTTCATCCATAGAGGTGTTTCAATTTTTTAATGTGGACTGCTTTGCCCTAGAGGTTAATGTGAAATCTTTACATTCTAAATAGGTTTTCAGCTGTGGTTAGTTATTTTTTTATTTTATAAGTTCCCATAACTTGGACATTTCCTATATATAGATTGAAACCAGAAAACTGTAGCCAATTTCTCAGTATAAGAATATAAGGAAACTTTGGTGTCTCATTCCTCATACTTCAGGTTTTAGATTTATCATACATTTCTGTTTAATGCTTCTCTCTTCTCTTAACCCAGACCCAGAGCATGTTATCCTCTCAAAATCCTGCTCATCTATTTTAAAACCAAATGGAGTGTAAAGAGGAAAATTCTCCACTTTTGAACATTGCAGGGGTCAGTTTTAACGCTGCTTTCTCTGTCCAGACCACAGAGAGAATTATTCAGGGCTAGGTGATATTCTTCTTGGAAATGTCTGAAATGAGTACTGGATAAAAGATGCAAAATGTAACCCTGAAAGGAGAGTAGAGCCATTCTCCCATATAGACTAGAAATGGAGGGCAAGGGAAGATCCATTTTATTTTCCTGGTAGAGATACAACTTATGCAAGACCTTAAGTGTGTTTCTCAGTTGTAGCTTTTATAGCAGTACAAAAACATCACTTCAAGTGGGCGGTTCCATAATAATTTTATACCACTTGGAAACCAGTTAGTCATAATTTTACATGTAGAACAAATACTATTGCTATGGGAAACTGAGTTAAAACTGCCCCCTCATTCCTTTTCCCTAAAAAAGAGAATTTATAGCTGATATTTTTTCTGTCCTTTATACATATTCTGTTTTGCAGTGACCCAGATGCTAGCTTCTTGGGATTAGAATGATACTTAGCTGTTTTGAATGTTAGCTTCTACACATCATCTGTCTGTTTTTGCTAGACAAGATGTTTGTATTACATCTGCAGAGTTCTAATTAGTGGAATAATGCAGCTTGGGGGAGGCATTAGAAATTTTATCAGTAAATATTGTACAAATGGAATAGAAGCATTTAACTAAGACTCAGTTCCTGGTCTACAAATTCTACTCAGTTAAATTATGAACTGTGCCATCCTTGTTTGTTATATACCCTATGCCATTGCCATCTCGTATTTTTCTTTGTAAAAATGTTGTTTATTGTCTGATAACTGATAGGGCTTTTATTATTTCAGTGCACAAATACATTTTTCAAAATTTAACATTTCTTCTTGGCTAAAATAAATACCCAAATTAAGCCACAACAGTCTTACCTGCTAAAGGTTTATGTGAAATGTATTTTTAAAAAAGTAATAATTAACTTAAGTCAGCCACGTAAATGAACATGGGCCTCACTATTTTTGCTTTTTCTCTTTATGTCCAATGTATAATTCTTGCTCCCATACTCTGTAAGTACAGAAAGCTAATGTCTCGAATCTTGCTTTAGTTTGAGTTGGTCAGAAGCAACCTACTTTTGTCTTATGAACAAATGATCTAGAAATCTCAGCTTTTTAGACTATAACCAAAAACCAAGAAGTAAGCATGCACACTTAAGAAAAAAAGACCTATGAGCAGTTAAATATATTTCACAAAGTCCTTACAATGTAGCACACTTTACTGAGGAGAATCACCCATCCTCTCAGCCTATTTATTCCTATTTTAAACACACCTTTGACAAGCTTGAATGTCTTAATTTCTCAGCTCACAGTAGACCAGCAACAGCAGTTTAGAAGGGGGAAAATCTTGAGATCTCTTTATCATCTCTGATAATCTGATAAGGACAGTTTAGTTGATAAGGAAATAACTACAGGATGTGGGAGTTGTCTTTTAGCTCCTACTTCCAGCTGTGGCTCCAGGAGCATGGCGTTTATCATATATGTTTCAAGACTCAATTCACACAAAAGAACCCCCCTGAAACTTTGCAGATGCGCAGAAGTTACAAATTATGTCATATTAAAACACAAAAAGTCTCATTGGCTTCAGAACAGACCAAGGCCAAGGCTGAATTTTGACTGGGTTCTTATCAGATAGCCAAGTTGGGGAGTATTTTTCTCAGGGTTGAATTGCCCCTGCTAAGGTTTTGGCCTTGGCTATACCAGGCAGCAGCATTCCTGGTCAAAGGGGAACAGTGTTAACCCTTTAAATTCTGGTTTGCTAGGAACTTAAAGCTTTTCAATAAGGCCACAATATTTTTCAACAAGAAATCATAAGGATCACAAAAGGGGTCAAAAGAGGAGTCTCAGATTTTTATCTGTTCTCTTACTGGCTTCCCACAGGCAAAGCTTTGGGAGACAGTCGTAATATCAGAAGACAAGAAGTCTTCTAATAGTAAGTGAGCAGAAAGAAAAACTTAAAAACAGACTCCACTTCAAAAAGAACAATAGTCTCTTCTACTTGAGTATATCCTGGTTCTATAGCATAGCATAGTAATTAATGTTTATATCAGTGACCATAAGTCATCAAGAAATGACTGAATTATATTTATTGTCTCCTATTTAAGAATCCAAGAATGCAGATAGTAATATATTCATACAGATGTTTCACATTTTAGAGAGATTCTATCATAGACAGATTCTTCACATTTAACTGAAACAAATTTTGCTTGTAAAAGGGCACATCTTTGTCCAACTTCTAATCAGGTTTTACGTGTAGTCTAACTAGTCCATATCGTAAATAAATAATGGCTGAAATTTTCATTGGTTCAGTGCCTCATTTAAGGTGAATTGGATTTTGGCGTTTCAGTTAAAGCAAAGAATAATTCTGTTCCTTGCCTCCTTTGTCTTCTGTTTTAGTAAACTTTTGTTCTTTTCACCTCGAAGAAATTAAGATAGAGGCATTAAATATGCATATAAACATCTTTATCATTGGTTGTGTCCCAGGTCTGTTTCTTCTTTTAGTAAGTGAGACTGTCACAACATTTAATTACAAATAACCAGTATTAAAATCCAACCATTGTAAACTGTTTAGTGCCTTGAGGTGTGTGGCATGTACCAGATTAAACAAACTTTTTAGTTGACTGACTGCAATTTCATGTAGCAATTTCATTGATGTGAATCAATCATGAAGTTTTTGTCTGATCCAAATCCAAGTGTGGAAAGATCTAGTTGTTTTTAGAAAAATACAGATCATTTTGAGAGAGCAGTTTTTCAGCCAATGCAATTGTATAGTTAGCTATTGGAAATTTTCATATATACATTCAAATTTGACATTAGCAAAGATCAAAATAGTTTTTTGTTATTAGAAAGATTAAATAAAATTAAAATAAATAACATAATTCCTAATTCCTTACTCAGTTAAGGATATGATTTTATTTTAGAATAAAGTCTCAGATGGTTAGTAATTTTTTCTTCCCTTTGATTCTGTCATATACAAATATGACATGATAGGTGAAAATATCAGATACACATAGGAATGTTTCTTCCATTGGTGTTGTACTGAGTTCTGTGATGATATAAATCTTTTAAAAAATAATAATTTGCTTTCCCTGCCTTAGTTTTAAAAATATGTACTATTAGAAACAGTGATTTGTGTAAAGTTTGGTTTTTTTTCTTTCCAGAAACAAATGAATTCGAATTGGGATTTTGTAGAGGAATTGCTGAAAAAGTCAACAAATGTTCAGGTGTGTATATTCAATAGCATGAAAAATGTTGGCATATTAAATTTTTGAACATCACATGGCATACATGCAGAAGAAAATACAAAACAAAGCCAACTTTTGGTTATTATAATTGAGGCATACAGATGTTCTTGATTTTTTTGTTTGTTTTTGCCAAAGTGAAGCTGGTGCTTATGAGATTAGTAACTACCCTTTAAAGATTTTTATTCTTGACACTAAGTTGTCAGATAAAGGATAAAGATAATTATCCCAGTTGGCTATTTTGACAAGATATATTCAAAATAAGGACTAGATGCTAAGAAACTGTAAGCCGTACATTGAATGTGTGGATATCAAGTCTAGGAGACATGATGGGCAAAGATAGTGGCATTGAAAATTCAGCTATATCCTCATCACAGCAGGAAGGTGACTTGCCTTGCTGAGCAATTTGTCTTACAGGCTTGAATCATACTCTTACTGATAAGGTTCTAGTTTCTGAGCACTCATTTCATACCTTATCATTTTTCTTTCTGCAGAGCTGTTAATGCAGTGCTTCATGGCCCAGAGGTCAGACTTGACCTCCTTTTAAAGTGGTTTTAAATATGCTGTTCATCACATTTTTAAATATGTTGCATTGTAGCTCTGTAAATTTGTTCTGAAGTTTTGTGGTATAATTTATGTTTTGTATAATGTCTTTGAAAAAATTAAAGAAATGAATGTTGTTTTTCATTTGTGTAAGAAATTGTTTAGCCACTAAGAAATAAAGACTTAAAAATCTCTGAGAGAATTAAAGCAGAAATGTGGTAGTTTAGGCTGTTTTCAACCACTACTTTGAAAATCCAAGTCTGTGAAACTCAGCTTAATATCTTATTTTGAGACTTTGAGGAACCCTCTTGTATTGTGTACATAAATTCTTTTAAAAATTAATATTTCACCAGATGAATATATAAGTATATTTAGTTGTAGCACAGATTTATTAATTATGTAGGTGAGAGCTTGGATGGAATATTAAAGAATCCTCTACTTGGAAGGAAAGAAATACTGCCTTTTTTTTTTTTTTACAATTTTCCTGCAGGTTTTGTTACTGACTTGTTACAAGTTTTTGTTTTTAAAAATGCTACTTTTATTTTATCATATGTATATATTCTCATAGCTTCCCATTACCTTCCCCCCAATTTTTTTCCAGTTTATAACATCTTGATTTTGAACATTTAAAATTCCCCTTATGTACTAATCTAGTTTTTAGCTTTAATTTTAAGACTTTGGGGAATTATTGGCATGTGATCATTGTGTCATTTAGATAAACAAGTAAGCAAGTTTCCTTACTGATGGCTCAAGGGATCTTTTTTGTGGTATTTGTTCTTTTGTTTTTAATATAGAAAGGCTTTCATTTAAAACCAAAGGAAAGGTTTTTTTTCATAAAATTAGATTTTATCATTACTTTGTTGGGACATATAGAGACAATAGATGAGGACTACTTTAAGATTATTTGTTTTGGTCCTTTAAGTAGTATGGGTTTTCCAAGTATTTCTGTAGAAATTTTGAAATAGGTAGAAACAAATATACTGGTGAGGAATAAAAATCTAAACATATTATATGTGACAGTATGTAGTCATCCCTGCCTTATAGCAATAGTATTATTTTACTAAGATTGTAAATCACTTTCTATCAGTCTTAGTGATTTATTATTATTATTTCCCTTTAGAATATGACTAAGTGTTGCGTTTTTTTTTTCCTAAGGAAAGGCACTACTATATCGACCATGAAAAAAAGATTTTCCTCAGTTGGAATGTCTAATAATATAATAAAGCTTTTATTGACACTGCTGGATTTTACTTTTATAATACTATATTTTTTCTAGTGGTGAGAGTTAGAGATGGTTTTGTAGTATACTGTGTAATTCCTATTTGTGGATATAAGGATAAGTTAGATTTTTTTTTTTTTAGGATAACTTAAACAGTATATATTTCTTTATGAAACTAGAGCCAGCACAAAGCAAGATTTTTTACTCATTCAAACTGTGTAATATCTTCCATTTCCTAATATTTAGGAAGATTAAGCCCCTTTCACCAATACTATCTCAATTTTATCATGCCTTGCATTGTGTCAAATCATATTCCATAAGTAATATAGAACAACTTGCTGGTGTTCTCGAAACCAATTTTGTGGGTTCAGTAGGTGGTCATAAAGAATAAATAATATGTTTAGATAGAAGTATCATTTTGATTATATCTGTTTTTCTCCCCACTGAGATAAATTAAAATCTGACCGCCCTCATGTTCTGACTTGATCTCCAACAGTGAAACAGTCCATTTATAGTCTTAAAAAAAAACAGCCAAAATGTACAATAGTCTTAAGATAAAGTTGATAGGATCTTGAAAGCAATATTAATTAAGCAAACAATATTTTCCAAATCATTCTTTTTCAAATCAGAGAGGTACTGACTTTTATGGAGGATCAGTGATAGACTGTGTATCATTGGATTTTACTCACCAAAGTAAAGATGAAAAAAGTACTATTTTTAAGCTTTGTGAAAAAAAAACCCTAAAATAATCAGCTGTATAGAGAATGATGTGGGGGAAAAAGAATTACATTGTGTGCTGCATCAACCATAAAAATCATAATTTTTATTATTTACAAAATAGAACCTTTTTACAAAAAAGAACCTTTAAATTTTTATTGTTTTGATTTTTATTTTCTTCCTTAAGTTCACTGAAACAAAGTACATAATTTTATAGGCAATTAGCAAGAGTTTTACAGAAGGGGTTATCAAGCTCACCCCCTTGCCTCAAAAAAGGGACATGCCATGATGAATGACTGCTGTTCCTATTTTTAATTTCTGGGAGAAGAGAAGACTCCTCAAATTTTTTTGGTAAAAACAATTATAACTAATATGTACAGGTAATAAATGTAAAAAGAAGGATTTAAATTCAGGTTTTTCTGATTCTAGAAATAATACTCTTTCTGTGATATTAAGAACTGGAGATACTATTCAGAATTGAATTTAATTTGTGAGAGTGTAGAAGATACATTATGGAGGCAAAATAGTTGATGGAAAGAATGAATTTGGGATCTGAGTTCTTTTGCTCCATTCCCGATCTTGGTTAAGTCACTTAATATCAGTTTCCTTCTCTAAAAGTAAAAGATTGAATTTACATGGCCTTCCTTTTCTTAATCCATGATTCTGAAACAGACTGTCCCATTTTTAAGCATCCTTACATTTATGGAATCTTATAACTTCATAATTAAACACCCAGACTTTGATATAGAATTCTAAAAAAGGGTCCAGTATCAGTCATTCAAAATATGAGCCAATGCACCTAGATAGTAAGTGGCATATGTAATATTTTTACCTCTTTTTCTTAATTTAATATAGACAAATTAATCCTTCATATTTTGTGCAGCCCAATTAATCTTTTTGTTTTAAATATGAGTAGCTATTGTCCTGCAGTGAGTTTGGTTAATTCCTTAAACTGATTATCAAATGAGATAATATAGGTAAAGACTTTGCAAACCTTAAAGTGCTATGTAAGTATTATTATTATTAGTTATTAGTAAGCTTAATTGAGACCTGTGGGTTTGATCCATTACATCTTCCCTTATTCTATTTTGTTTTAGACAGCCTACAGACATTAAATACTTACTACATGTTTTGTTGCCATTCGCTCCTGTGGATTGACCAATTTTGTTTCCTCATCTAATCTACACATAGGCTATTTTAAAATACTTGAATGGAAATTCTGATTATTTCCTTTATATCAGTGATTGGTTAATAACTTCTAAAACTAATAGAAACACATTTGGCTTCATTGACACTTTATTGTCAAAAAATGAAATGGTTATCAAATGACAGTGCTTTTGTGGTCAGACCCTATTTTCTAGCTTACCACTCCGCCTTCATGACTTTTGTTGATGAAAAGAAGATAACTAGTAATAAGGTTTATAGAGAAAATTATTCCATGGTATGTGGAATTTTGTACTTGTAGTGACTTTGAACTTGAAGTGACAGTATATGTTAATGTTCAAAAGCATGGCTTGTATATAATTGAATGTTTCTCTTTTATTAGGATGGCATATTAGAAGAACAAGTACGCATGTATCTTCACTGTTGCTTGACATTGTGTGGTTTTTGGAACCCCAACATTCAGATTGTTACAATTCTGTGGGACTACTACAGTAAGAATCTGGTGAGTGAACAGAGCTAAGAGTTTGGTCCTCCTGGTTGAGAGATATTTGCATGTTCTTTGTGCACTGAATAACTATTTCAGGACATTGAAATGTTAGTATTTGTTAAACATAGATTGAAGCATTTGGGGAATAATTTGGTAGTCATAAAAACCATTTAAACTTGATTTTATTTAAACTTAAACAATTTAAACTTGATTTCCCAGAAGGGAAAAGCTTTAGTCTTTCTTTATTCAGTGGATTAGTTTTAACCAAAGCAGAAATGTTCTCACCAGTATAAGATATTCATACACATTTTACATTTGCTAAGAACACTTTTGAGTCTAGATCAGACAGAAATGAAGAAATGCTTTTCTCTGTAGCTTATAGCCCAACAAGTTTGTTCCAGACATTCTTCTTCTTGGTGTTTTAGTTGTTATATTTTACTTTCAAAGTTATTTAATTAGGGGTGTGTACTCATAGCTCCTTTGGCCTTAGATGGAGAACAGAGGAGGCAGGAAGGTTATTTAGTATAGTGTGAAAGAGACTAACATGACACCTTGTGCTTATTTTTTTCCCATTGGTCTGAGCAAGTTTTTAAACTGGTGACCTCTATTCATATTGCTTTTCTGAGAGTACTGGACATTTCATTATATTTTGTTATTGTTGTGAGATGGGGTCAATCTCTTATTCTTCATAGACCTGAATGTGTTTTACAGTTTGAAGTTTTTACCTGGAGATATAATACTTGTTTTTTTTCCTCCCCCAGAATAGTTCTTTTACTATTCCTTGGCTTGGTTTACAAGAATTTGCAACTATTTCTAAGTCAACCTTGTCTATGCTTGAAATAGTGAAGACCTGTTGTTCTGATGAACAGAGCCATGACCTCTATAAATCCAACAGTAGTTATGACATTTTTCTTTGTGTTCTGGCAAAAGTTATGAAAAAAGCTATAGCAACTAATGAAATTCATCCTTGGAACCAAATCAAAGGAAGGTATGTACCCTTTTTCTTTTTGAAAAAAAATGTCAAGGAAAATGTCTTTAAGAAAACATTACAACTTTGGTATTTTCCAAGTTAACCTGTTAATCAACAAGGATTTTTAAAAATTGCCTATTAGGTGCACTGTGCTAAACGCTATGGATACAAACACAATTGAAGTGTTCTTTCCCTTCTAAGAGCTTAAAATCTATCAAGGGACTTGAACCAATATAAGTACATACTATGTAAATAAAAAGTAATTTGGTAGATGAGACAATGGAAACTGATATGGTGGGAATCAGGAAAAGCGTCATGTAGGAGGAGGTAGAAATCATGTTCATTCATAAATTGTATACATTTTCTGATGTTTGCTAATTAAAAGCTTATTAAATTGATAAATCAGAGAATAAATTCAGTCTCTTTAACCCTCAGATTCATTGGTATGGAATTTCATAGCTTTCTATTCTATTGATTCTGTTAATAGCAAAATGCTCAGGATTTCTGGAGACCTTTGATTAACTTCAGCTCATTCTTCATGCAAATAGTTGTATAAAAATTCATTACGTGTAAGTCTGTTGAATAAAAAAAAAAAGTATCCTTAAAATTGTTTAAAACAAAGAACCTCAGTATCCTCAGAGACTAGAGATAATGCCTTGCCTTGAAGCCCTGGCTGAACATAACCTGCAGATTGAGAGTTAGGTTATATCCCAGGCTCCTCAGCATTAATGTTCATATTTTGGGTAGAGACACAGACTACAAAGGTAGATTACTCAACCTCACTGTTCATATTTCTCTGAGTGTTGATAGAAACCAGTCTTATCTTGATTCAAAGAGGAAATACAACATAGAGAAAGAAATTTTGTGTTTGAAGTCAAAGGACCTGGATTTTAGGTCCTGTCTCTACAACTGACCAGTAATGTGGTCCTTGGGCAAGTCACTTATCCTGGTTAAGTCTTAGTTTCTTTATCTCTGAGATGCAATTTAAGAATACAATAAACATTTATTAAATGCCTGTTGTGTGCCAAGAACTCTGCTAAATGCTAGAGATAAAAATAACAAAAAGAAAGACAGCCCCTTGCCCTTAAGGAGTTTACAATCTAAAGGAGGAAGACAGCCCACAAAAGGAAAGTGGAAGTCTGGGATGGGGGTGGGAGGGGTTACCTGGGAGTACCAGGCCTGGAACCATCATATTTCCTGGAATTCAAACCAAGAGAAGCTGCACATAGAAAGTGGAGAAAGAACTATATACTAGATAAACTAATATACTACATAAACTCTAAAGTACTTCCCACAACTAACATTCTGCAATTTTTTAAAAATATGTTAACTCTTATTACCTCCCATTCAGAGGTAGCAAGGTAGAGGGGATAGAGACTGTGACCCAAAGTGAGGATGATTTGGATTCAAGTATTATTCTGACATATAACTGACTGGTCCCTTAAGATCTCTGTGCCTCTGGCAAGTCTTCAGCATTAGGAATCACAGAGCAGTTGTGGGCCATATTTGCAGCACTATCTCCACCCCTAAGTCTGCTCCAATCAAATTTAAATAGATTTGGGAAATATTTAACAATATAAATAGATATAATGTTTATTTATTTATTTATTTTGTTTTAAGCCCTTAACTTCTGTGTATTGACTTATAGGTGGAAGAGTGGTAAGGGTAGGCAATGGGGGTCAAGTGACTTGCCTGCCAGGGTCACATAGCTGGGAAGTGTCTGAGGCTGTATTTGAACCTAGGACCTCCTGTCTCTAGGCCTGGCTTTCAATCCACTGAGCTACCAAGCTGCCCCATAAATAGATATAATAGAAAATAGATTGTGTTAATATATGGCATTTGAAGTCATTATGAAGGCGGTCTGCTTATTCTGCAAAGTGAACGAGTCATAAAATCAAAACTTTTCTTGTCAGAAGGTTCTTTAGAAATTATGTAGTCTAATTCTCTTAGAAAAGTTTTGAGATAAGTTTGTTTTCTTCTTTCCAGATAGGATGGCAATCCTGTCTTTAAAATCCCTAATTTAATAAATTTTATTTTCTTAAACAAGTTGGGCTTTTTTTCTTAAAAAAAAATGTAAACCTAAATGGTTATGCAACAAAAACTGTACAGTGCTTCCCTATCCATACACTATTGTTATTTACTTGTTCAGTCAAATCTGACTCTTCTTGACTCCATACTATCCAAGGGGTTTTCTTGAGGAAGATACTGGAGTGTTTGCTATTTCCTTCTCCAGTACCGGTATCCTCAGTGTCATTAGCATGAATCATTCCCACCAGAAATAAAGCAGTTATACAATTTACTAAGTGTTATAGCCTGTAACTAGGATGGGAGGGGGAATTCTTTTTCAGCAGCAAAAAAGGCATTAATTGATTCAAGGAAAACGTGTGTGTGTGTGTGTGTGTGTGTGTGTGTGTGTATGTGTATTTTGCTGATATTTTTGATTACTAGGTAAAAAGTAAATTTCTGCCTCAGAATTATAAGGTTTTATTTTAAATAGGAAGCAGGCCTTAGAGAGTGCAAGAAAGAGGATAACCAAATAGATTATAAATTATTATTATAAATTATTTTAAATTGTCTGGTTCAGATCAGCATGAACCTCATCAATTTATAATTGAGTGCATATTCGTCTTTTTTTTTTTTTTTGCCAGTATAAAATGGAGGGGGGAGGGATCAGTAAATTTAATGGGTAACTACAGTAAAAGATTTAAAAAATCATGTGATCTATAGACTGCACAACAGTATCTTTTTTTTTTTTACAAAATGATTATGTTTATGATCATTTTAACCATTACAATAGTGAAGGCCAATAACAAAACAACTAAGTCAGATACTGATTCTTTTTTAACCTTACCTCAAGTACTTTTCTTCTAATATATCCTCTTACTTATTGCTAAGATCTCAACTTACCTTCTTTTCTCATTTTGCTTACCTATAAGAAATTACAGTATCATTCTGGATAACACAAAATAGGTGTAAATACTTTAAAATAAAAAAATAGGAAATGCTTATTATCTCATTAATATTGATTTATCTCTTCCATGGATTCTGTTGCACTGTTTAGCACCACAAAACTCAGGACTTTTTAGTTTATGTGTTTCCTATTTAAGGGAGTGGTGGGGAATTGACATGAGATGCCTGGTGAGGGCTACTTCATACATTGCTCCTGTTTGATGCTTGGCAAAATAAATATAAATGTTGATGGTTTAAATGTAACAGTATCATTTTTAAGAACTAGCAAATCCCTTCATATAATCCAGGGTGATTTGCTGCATTACTTATAGGATGTATGCCAGGTTAGTACAGTATTCTGTGACTTTGTCCTCTTAAGAAGTAGTGACCCCTCTTGCTGGTACTAATATAGAAAATACTCTTATTTAGAAATTCAAATTTGGATCTTTCCCTACATATGATGACCTCCTCTGAGCTGAGTATGTAGGGAGGTTATAGAGAAATGTATTTCCACAAATGAAACAATGAACTCCATTAAAACAGTTGTTTTTATTTTACAGAATATATTCCAAATTCCATCAAAAAAGAATGGAGGAGCTAACTGAAGTTGGTCTTCAGAATTTTTTTAAGCTTTTTCTGGTGTTGGCTGCCGTTGCAAAGTTGGAAGATGTAGTCAGTCGGGTTCTGGATCTTTTGGACTTCCTCAGACCTGGGTCTGTCACACCCTCACAGAGGGCACTTGTTTGGAAGGCCCAAATGGCCTTTCTCTTAATGTACGTTCAGAGAAACCTGGATGTTGGTGTTTTGGCCCAGACACTTTCTGGCGCATTTAGTGAAAAAGCAAAGGAATTTTTAGTATCTAAAAATGAGTTGGGACAGAAACATACTCTATGGATGCTTCTTTCTATTTACATGGATGGTGTTCAAGAAGTGTTTGAAATGAGTCGGGACTTGAAACTTTCCGAGGAAATACTGTTGAATGATGGATTCAGCATGCTTCTTCCTGCTTGTCGAGAAGCTCAGCTTGGGACTGTATTAAGCTTTCTACAAACTGTTCTGGCCAGAGTCAGGTATGTTTTTTGGTAAAATCTAAATACTGATTTCTTGGTTTGTTTTTTTTCTTTAGACCACTGATTTCTATTGGTTTGGGTAGCAGATAGTTCCTTTCTCTTCAATTTCAAGTCTTACAAAATTGCCTAGGTAACAAAGAAATTAAGTGACTTGTTCAGGGTCACACAGTTAGTATGATTTAGGATTTCCTTACCCCAAGTCTAGTTTGCTAATTTCTCAAGCCATGTTATCTCTCATGGATTTATTTTTGGTCATAAAATGCACATGGAATTTTTATCTCCTATATTTTAAGTTGACCAAAAGTTTACACAAAGTTTCTTTAGTTAATATGCCATATCATCCTACATTTAGGAGAGATAGTTATGTTTTGGTTACCATGGCTAATCTAGAGAAACTAGTTATTCTATAGAATCCTCTTTGTGCCCAGGGACTCTTATAAGTATTTAAAGAAAGTAATAATAAACTTTAATTTTTAAAATTTTAATTAATAAAAATTTTTAAAAATAATTAATAATTATGTATTATATAATATATACTATTATATAACATAAATTAATAAATAGAAATAAAATTTAAAAATAAATATATTATTTATTATAAAATAAAAAATTTAATTTTAATTAATAAAAATAATTAAAAAAAGAAAGTAAAAATAAACATGAGAAATCATCTTGGATCTGCCTTGGTGATTCAAAACACTTCCATGAACATTACTATCAAGGGAGGAATGCTAAAAAGAGATCTTTGATTATGTCTTTTGATTTCCTCAGAAACCCCAAAACACTTTAGAAAGCTATTCTTAAAAAACTGTTTTAGAATCAGTGCTTTTTTCAGAGACTTGTGGCTGAGGGTTCTTGATTAGCTTTCTTAATAGAGAGGGGATGGGGGCAGCTGGGTAGCTCAGTGGATTGAGAGCCAGACCTAGAGATGGGAGGTCCTAGGTTCAAATCTGGCCCCAGACACTTCCCAGCTGTGTGACCCTGGGCAAGTCACTTGACCCCCATTGCCTATCCCTTACCACTCTTCTGCCTTGGAGCAGAACACAGTATTGACTCCCAAGATGGAAGGTAAGGGTTTAAAAAAAAAAATAGAGAGGGCATGTCACATCTTCTAAACCCAGTTAATCTTAGCACTAATACATTTATGTTAGTGTTTCAAAATAGAACTGAAGCTATTTTGCTTCCTCTAAAATGTTAAAGGAGGAAAGTTTGATGGTGGGGCATGAGAGGAGCTGATAGGTATTTTTAAATTATAGGAAAAGCTTTAAAGGAAGAAGCATGGTGCCTTGGAAGAGGCCCTGGTGTAGAAGTAAAGAGGTTTGATTCTGATTGAGAGCAACCTGGATGTGTCGTCCTAATACTTTATCCTTCTGAATCCTGGTATCCTTATCTATAAAATCAAGAGATTGGACCATAGTTCCCTTAGCACCCAAAATTCTATTATTTATAATCTTAACAATGAATTTGTGAAGAGCAAATGTGTGCCTTCTGTGTGTCAAACAACATGCTCAGCATTCAGAATATAGTACTACTCATGGAGCTCCTTTCTCAAGGGGGTGAGAACATGCACAATTATAAGTACATGTAAATTATAAGACCTAAATAGGGTGTAGAGCTTTGATTTCTTTTATAAAAGGAAATCTAAGCTTTGGAAACTACCTCAACAAATGTGTTTATAAACTAAATATTCCTCCCCAGCCTCCCCCCCCCCCCAAAAAAAAAATTCTGGGATGGGATGGCACTAGCTTCTAGGTAGAAGAGTTAGGAGGTGTGAAATCATGAAATAGCCTGAGAAATTTCTCCTCCTTTACCAGTTCTCCAGCATATTTTTTTCCTTCCCCTTCCTGTTTTCTTCTCAAGCTAGTAGAAATAAAAATACACTGATTGATTTTTGGCTACACCTAGTGGTATTCTTGCTTATTGTCTTCCTTTATATGAATAATCACTGTGCATTCATTAATGTATTTAGCAAATGACTGCAAAAATACCACTGAATTTTTTTTTGAACTCCTTTCCCAGGAGATATTTAAATAATAAAATCAGGAAATTCTGATTTTAATAAGAAACTGTTTGCAATGGTATCTTTTTCTGCCTTTGTGTAGTCTAGTCTCCTACCTTCTTTTTGCATCTTATAGAACCTTAAACACTGAGATTTTTTGAGTCATATTTAACATTAGATCATCATTTGAAAGGAAAAAATATATCATAAAGAAAAGGGGTGGAGAAAAATAAATACAATTTTATTTGTAATAATTGTTTTAGTCTGGATTTGTTATCATCATTTCCAACATCTAAATTGCACTTCTGCCTATAAACATATAGCTGCTTGTTAATTCACTTTACAAAGAGACCTTCCCCACTAAGGCTAGCACTACTTTAGGAAGACTGGAAAAGCATCTTGATTTGCCAATCTATTGCAAGTTATAATGAGGTAGTTATTGATCTGTGCTGTTGTTCTGAGTAGGGATGTAGCAATTGGTGGGGATGGGGCAGTGAAGAATACTTGAAATAAATTTATGTGTGTATATAATAGTCTCATTTAACTAGAGTGCTTTGTTACATAGAGAATGTGGAATTAATGTTCTCTGCACATCTAGACTTTAAAAAGTGAGTATTTTGGTATAATTTATTAGGTACTTTCCCCCCACCCCCCTTTTTTTCCACTGCTGCCTGCATAGTGATGGGGGGAAACTACTCAAAAGGATTGTCTAGCCATTTACATTTTCATTGCTGAAGTTGCTAGACAATTTTATCTTTAATGGACAAAAAGTATGAACTTAACGTGTCAAAAAAATGCAATGACACCATCTAGGTCTCTTTACGTTCTACTCATTGTCAGATTTTCTCTGAATTTCACCTATTCATTTGGAATATTTCATTCTTTAGCTACATCATTTAAAGCAAATTTGCTGGACAAGGTGTGATTTGATCAACTTCATTTTAAGCAGTAGTGATTATGACAACACTTTACAATAGAAAGAATGTTGACTAGATTCACAATCCTGAGTTCAAATTTAGACTCTGCCTCTTAATACCCATATGATCTTAGACAAGCCTAAAACCTCCAAGATCATATGGGTATTTTTTCTTCATCAGTAAATGAAGTGATTGGATTAGATGACCTTTAAATTGGGCCAGATTACCTCTTTTCTACCTCTAGATTTGGGATCCTAAACCATGCTTCCCAGTACCAGTACTTGGCCATGTTGGTGGCAGAGTTTTGATCTTTACCATACATTGTAGTTCATAGTTGTAATCCCTGTTACAAGGAAAAGTTAAGGCTGATGGTAAGCCCAGGAGTTCTGAGCTGCAAACAGTAGGCTAAGCCCATCTGGTGTCTGCAGTGAGTCTGGCATCAAAATGGTGAAGCTCAATTAACCAGTGGACTTCTAGTTTATGAGATAGGGAAACTCAGTTTCAAATAGGGGATTTAAAAAAAAAACAAACTTCCTAGCTTTGTGACTCTTGGCAAGTCACTTAACCCCCATTGCCTCGCTCTTATTGTTCTTGGAACCAATTCACAGGACTGGTTCTAAGATGGAAGGTAAGGGTTGTTTTTATTTTTTTTGTTGTTGTTGTTATTAAGGAAAGATCCTGGAGGCAGAGACCCGATTCTCTACTATCATATACTTGAGATTAATATTTCATTTTTTTGGTCTAAACTCTGGGATCTCACTAGAAACCTTGATCACCCAACATCCTAGTTGTTTCCTTTAAGTGCCCTTTATTGCTATATGCAAGTTAAATACATTTTTGTTAATTACTCTAAAATTTAAAGTAACTGAAAAAAAATACACAAAAGAAACAACTAAGCCTATTTAGATCAGGACATAGTTTCTTTGAATTTCGGTATAAGCGGAGAAGATTGGCTTACATAGATTGATGATATTTATTCCTGACTGCATCCCTGACTAGGGAAAAGGATGAAATACATTACTATAGCAATCTCTCCTGTTTTAAAATCCAGGTGGGAATAAGGTATCAGTCCTTGCATAAATGTGTTTTCCCCCCTTTTTCTGTATACTGTGCTGGGTAATAGTTTTATAACTGTATGACAGAGAATTTACAGGTAGGAAGAAAGTGAGATCACTGATTAAAGGGAGAAGCAGCTCCCCCTAGGCTGTTAAGAAATAATAACTTCATATGCCACTTTCTGCTAACCCAAGATGATGGCTCACAGGAGCATTCTTTATTGCTGATTAAGTAGCATTATGAAAATACTGACTTGGTTATGTTAACTAAATGCCTCAGTATTTAAAGCTTAGAATGTCAAATAGTTTTAGCAATCCTCTTTAACATATCACATTACCTTTCTAGAATCACATTTCTGGTTTTCCACTTGCTTTTATTTGAGGTTATTGTAGAAATGGCAATCTTTCATTTATGGAGTTAGGTGCAGCCAAAAGCTGTTCTTTAATTATAGCCATTCATGCTGCTATAGTTAAGGGTCTGTCAGCATTTCCATTATAGGCCTTTATTTTCAGAGTTTTATAACACAGCTATGAAAATTAGCTCTGGGCTAAAACTTGCCATATGAGGTCTCATGAGATCACTTTTTTCTCTTTTTTTTTTTTTTAAACAGAAGTAAGGGTGAGTAGTCTGAAATGCCTTTTGGCATCTGAAAATATCATTTGGATTAAAAAATAATAATAAAACAAAACAATAAACTCCAAGGCTTTGTACCTGTTTGTTCGCCCATTTAAGGGAGGCAGTGGACTTCTGAATTTTCCACTAAATGGATATTGATCAACTGACAGCCTATTCACTTATAAATAAAACAACATTTTGGGGTTTTTGTTTTTAAAGAGAAGTTTTGAGGGAATTGAGAACTGATCTTAAATGTTGCACAGTTCAAAGAGAAAATTCTATTTAAAAAAATTACATGTCCCCACTAACATTTTAAAGAGACTCTGGCTTTAAAACAACATTTTCTATTTCATTTAGTCCAGTGAAGATAACAAACATAAATCCTAATGTTACATTCTTTTTTATATGAACCTATCATACCTTTTGAAAACAAGGATCAAATGTAGAAGAGATCCATGTTTTAGGTGAAAGTTGAACTAGATGAGCTCTTAGTTCCTTTCCAACTCCATAGGATTCTATGATCCACCTCCCCTCCCAAGCTTTATCTGGATCAATTATTGTAATTCATATGTTCTTGAGAAAAATTAATATTATGTTGTATCATTTGATAATTCATATTACTCTGTAATCCATTCCTTTCTTATTTTGTATATAGTCTCCCAGGATGAACTAAGGTACATTTGAGGAATGTGATCATTCCAACCCTCCCCTTTGCCCCCAAATCTGTTCTTTAACTAGTTTAAAGTGGGACCCCTGAGAATCAGCTTGAGCTAAGTAGGCCTTCCACAAAGGATGACTCTGTTATCCATGCTTCTCCTTTTCCAATTTAGGGGTAACTTTGTGTTCAAGGGAAAGGCTAAAGATGGGGAGAGATGATGGGGTACTTTGTTTCCAATCAAGATTACTAGAGGTAGTTGATGCCCATCAAGCAATTAATATTCTTTATTTAACAAGGAAGGATGTGTTCATCTATACCTGAAAGCAGACCCACCTTACCACTTGATATTGCCTTACTTTTGCCAGCAGAGGTCAGACTCATATACTGCTAGGCCAATCAGAAGGGAGATCCACTAGGTTTAAAAGATCCTGTCAATGCCCTTTCTTTGGTCATTGAGAGAGATAGAGTCCACAGGGCAACTTTCTTGATTACTGCTATCCTAATTATATACAAACAGATCAAGGTCAGATTGTGGGCTTTTGCTGAGGTGTTAGCATGACCCATTTTACTAATAGTTTACACATTACTGTTAAGAATGATATCTTGCCCTAGAGAAAACTGCTTCTGTTGCAATTTTATTTGCCATATTCTTTAAGAATTAATCCCATTTTTAACTCTTTAACTTTTCTTCCTTATTTATTTGAGAAGTTATCCATTTGTAAGAGGAAATCATATTGCTTTCGTTTTTGGAGATCATATTGTTTAGCAAAATTTGCTTTTTATATTGCTTTTACATATTTTAGGTTCTATTTATTTGAGTATGAGAGGATAATAAAATGTAGCACAAAATGGATAGAGTATAGTATAGCTTCTTTCTGGTTATCCAAGTCCAAATTCTTGGAGTCAGATTTGATTCTTGCTTTCTCCTTTCTCCATAGCTAATCATTTGCCAAGTTATACTTCCAACGCTTGCATCTTCCTCTTTTCCCCTCATATGGCAACCATCCTAAGTCTCCTGGAGTAAGGGATAGTCTTTATTCTGGACTATTTAAATAACCTTTAAAATTCGTCTTATTACTTCTAGTCTTTGCTTCTTTCTAATAAACCCTTTACATTACTGTTTCTAAACCACAAGTCTGACCATGTTACTCACATTTAGATATCACTTTAGGGTTTGTAAAAATATTTTACACATGTTAATATCATTTGATTTGAGTTAAACAACCACTGTCTAAAGTATCAAAGAGTCAAATGTATCACATGCCAAATTCTGTATTTCATTTCTCTGAATATTAGTGTCTTATTTGTGGATTTAAATTAGACCAATGCACATAATGAAAGATGCACCTTAAGAAAAAGGTATAGATAGCATCATGGGAATATTGCTCTTAGCTTTGTAAACATGGTGAAATCTCATTGCTAAAGTAGGAGTGGAAGCCACGAAGAAGGAAAAATGAAGGAAAAAGCAAAAGAAGAAAAAATAAAATGAGTGTGAACCACATAGGGGGAAAAAAAGTGGCTCAGAGCAAAAAGAGCTGAAAAAAAACAAAAATTGTAAGTAATAGAGGAAGGATTGGAACTTATGCCCTCTAACTCTACATCTTAGATGTACCAGACAGTTAGGATTGCGTTTTGCCTACCCCAATCCTTCTCCCAAATTCCTTGGAGGCAGGGACTGTTTCACTTTGACCTTCGTTATCACTTCACCTGGTTCTATTCCTTGTACAGACAGTAGTCTCTTCAAAGATGTTTAATGATTTGAATGGAAAAATAAATAAGAATTAGTAAAATAAATCAAAACGCTACTTATTATTACTGCTCTTTAATAGCATGATACCCTAAGGGGACCTTTGGGTTTTATGGGCTTAATTTGATCAGTTAGAATCTCAGTTCTATTCCAGTTGATGATTTCTGCTCTCTGTTTTCTTTATTGTGTACTCTAATTCTTGAGGAATTAACTCAACTTCCATTCTCCTATTTGGCATTTCTTTGGTCCCCACTGTTGTGGATAACTGTTCACTATTGACACACTACCCTGTGTCGGATCCCCTCCCCCCCTTTTCTCCTCAGCACCCACATTGCCATCTGTTTGTCTGCTGCTTCTATTGTTCTTGTCTCCCTGCCAGGAATAGGAGAGGTTATGACTAGGCAATTCTGAGAATTTTTAAGGGAAACTAGGTAACTTCATCACAAAATGTGTTTATGGAAAGAAAGGAGAGATTGCTTCCACATCTCCCTAAAATGTGTCAAGGACATTCTTTGTGCCTCCTGTTTTAATGACATCTGATTCTGGTAAACTTTTAAGTTTGTACCTGTTCACAAAGATGTGTTGCTACATTTCTGAATGCCAGGAGAATTTATATCCATCCCTTAAACTGGAAAGGAAAATAAGGGATGGAGAAACCTTAGGAAACAAAATTCAGGAGAGAAACTTCCTGTAAGAAACATCTTTATGCCAAAAAGTTTCATTCTTTAAAGACTGGTCATCTGAATTGTTTAGGGAATCGAAGTGCCCATGACATTGTACTATACCAGTAATGTAGAGTATAGAAAATAGTGATACATTAAAAGATATTGGGGGCAAGGTAAAAGCTGCTTTTCTCAATCCCATTTTAAGTCACTATGGTTCCTTGTTTGAACCCCATGGTTCTCTGTAGGTATTTAGACCACCCTGATCTTCAAAGCTTGAGATGAGATTTAGCAGTGAGTTTATAGGAAGGAATGAGTACTGTTCTATTCCATTGCACCACATGGTGCTGTGTTTCTCAAGCCAAAGGAAACAGTTTTATATTGTCATAATAAATATGTGGTAGGTTGATAAATCCCTTTAGTGGAAGCTTTGCTAAACTTACTTTTGGCCAACTACTGACTGGATAAAAATGGCTGGATTACAGTGACTTTAATAAGACAAGCAACATTGAAAGTATCTATTTGAAAAATATGTATTCAATCAATTAGTAAAATATATTAAGTCCCTTTTATATTTCAGGTCCTGTGCTAAGTTCTAAAGATACAAAAAGAAGCCAAAAACAATCCCTTTTTTCAAGGTGTTTACAATTCTAAGGAATTGTATTCTGGCTCTGTGACCCTGGGCACATTACTTAACCTCTCAGAACTCTCACAGATCCAGGATCTATTCCTGTATCCTACATTGACTTACCTTTAAACTTCCTGTAAGCTCCTTAAAGGCAAGGACCTTCACTTTTTTATTTGTACCCAGGACATGCTCCATATTGTTGATTGAACTTGCAAGTGTAACATTCACAACCAGGTCCTGTGTCTCTACATATGGACTTTTCTTCCATTGCCGCATCATGCTATTTTCTCATGTTTCCATTTTAAAACACAGATTAAAATTTTCTAAATAACCATTTTTAATCATGTGAGCTATAGAGTGTATTTTTCATAATAAAGTTTAATTTCTAGAATGTAGATATTAGCCTAATCAGATATAATGAGGAAGGTACATTCAGTGAAGGGCTTGTGGTGGGATGTGGGGTAGGAGGGAAGCATTCCAAAGCTAATAAATGACTTTCAGATAATACAAGAGTCACTGGTACTACATAGTGTTAAAAGGAGAAGACCTTTTAGCACATTAGACAGTTTCTAATTGTACTTTGTAAGAGGACATGGCAAAAAAGTTGCATAGAATTTGAGATTTACAATAGTTATAATCTATATTATGGGTTTTTAAAAGTATAGACTGCGGGGGAGGGGAGGGTCACCAAGACCCTTTCAGAGGGTGAGGTAAAAATTCTCTGGTTTCAATTTTTTCAAAATAATATTAAGATGTTATTTGCAAAATGCTCCTTCTTGGGAGGCTATATTATCTTCATATTCTTCAACTAAAATAGTTTATCACAGTAAATTGAATTCAGGAAGAGATGAGAACCCAGCTGTCTTCCATTACTTCAGATATTAAGGAGATTTATTTATTTATTTTTTTAATTTTTTTTTTAAACCCTTAACTTCTATGTATTGACTTATAGGTGGAAGAGTGGTAAGGGTAGGCAATGGGGGTCAAGTGACTTGCCCAGGGTCACACAGCTGGGAAGTGTCTGAGGCCGGATTTGAACCTAGGACCTCCGGTCTCTAGGCTTGGCTCTCAATCCACTGAGCTACCCAGCTGCCCCCCAGGAGATTTACTTTTTTTAAAAAAAGTAAAGACAATTCTACTCTTCTCACTAATTTTTGTTTTTGTTTTGGAAGCTATTGTTATTTTTTATAAAAATGTCTTGGATGTTAACATGTTAATACTATTATTTTAAGGTGAATAAATATTTTTAAAATTTAACTGCTTTAATTTCTGTGTTAATTATCTATAGATGTAACCTATATAAACAAAAGCTCTTTGGGTCCTTAATAATTTTTAAGTGTTTTGTTCCTGATACCAGGAAGTTTGAAAACTACTGATCTCCACAATTGGAGGAAATACCTGCCACAAATAGATAGTGAACCACTTAAGAGTTTGCTGTTTTGAATTATTCTTACTACTGTTTACATGGAGACAGTGGAGAGGCAGTTGTGAGAACAATTCCACTTGAACTTCTGACCTAAACAATTGGTGCAATTTGTCCATGACTTTAACTTTGTTAGAAGCAGAGAACTGGTGACTCCAAAGAGTATTTCCTGTAGGTGATCTAGCAATAGATTTTTAGGAATAGTGGAGATAGTTTAAAACTTTAGAAAATTAACTGTAGGCATTTCTAGAAGTGTACTTGTGTTTATTTCCAGGTGAGAAAAGTTAGTGTTACCTTCTTTTTAAACCAGGTTATATTTTTCAGATCATCTACAGTTGCCTCAAGTGCCAAAATGTTAAAATGGAGCAAGAGGACAGATAGTTAATTATTCTGTGCATAGGGAATTCTAATGTTGGATATGTATATCTGTTCTCTGATGATTAGCCCAGCTAAGTTTAGAGAAACTTATCAGCAGGCTAGGTTGTAAAGTGATGAGTTTTTCACTGTATATTGGAGGAGATACAGTCTGTATCATGCAGAGTGACTACTATTAAAATCACAGATCTTTCCTGGAATTGAAACATTACTAAAGTAATTTATACTTTTATTCCTGGGTATTGTTTTTTCTCCCTTCATGTCTATTCTAAAGAATGATGTGTTGACTTTGTTTTTTTACATTATTACCTCTTAATGCTTCCCTTCTCTTCTTTGTTATTCCCTCAAAAACTCAAAAAGAACCCTCTCCTCAAATAGAAAAAAAAGTATTAAAACCAAATGAATATACTTTTCTATGTCTAAGAGGGAATGTTAAATCCCATACCCATAATCTGTTTCCTAGAGAGTGAGGTCAGAAGGCCTGAGTTTCAATCCTGCCTCAGGTTCATTAAAGATCTGGACAAGTCACTTAACCTCTCTGGGGATCAATTTCCTTATCAACAAAATGAAGGGATTGGATTCTGTGAGTGCTTTTAGCTGTATAACTATGATCCTATGATTTCTGTTGAGAAGAGGGAAGTATGTTACATTTTCTATCCCCTGGAAACAAAATAGATCATTAAGTTAATCTGATTTTATTACATTTTCATGTTATTTTCCCTTCCTTTATAGTATTTATTGTATCTATTATTTTAATGGATCTACTTTCTTTGCTCTGCAGCAGGTTATAAAAATCTTCCAAAACTTCTCTATATTCTATATATTTGCAACTTCTTAGGGTGCAATAATATCGTATTTATCCACATAAATTAGTTTTTCCAGCCTTTTCTTAGTTAATTAGCACTATGTTTTTCATTGTTGTTAATGTTACTTGCCCCCTCAAACCAGATGCAATGAATATTTGGGTATGTAAGGAACTTTTCTTTCTGTCTTTGACAACTCTATGGCATACACCTCATAGAGTCGTCAAAGACAGAAAGAAAAGTTCTTTACAGAAACAATAGTCATTTTTCTTGCTTAGTTTCAAATTGTTTTTCAGAGCTGTTTTTTTTTAAACCCTTACTTTCTGACTTAGAATCAATATTGCATATTGATTCTAAGTCAGAAGAGTGGTAAGGATTAGAGAATAGCAAATAAGTGACTTGCCCAGAGTCATATAGCTAGGAAGTGTCTGATACCAGATTTGAACCCAGAACCTCTTGTCTCTAGGCCTGGCTCACAATCCACTGAGCTACCCAGCTGCCCCCTCCAGAGCTGTTTTTTGAATCAATTCACAAATCATCCATGAGGGTATTAACCTGCCTGTCTCCCTCCATCTCTTCCAATATTGACTATTTTCTATTTTTTCACTTGTGTCACTTTGCTGGGTGTGAGGTACAACCTCGAGAATTGTTTTAATTTTCATTTCTCTTATTACTAGGGATTTAAAACATTTTCCCCCAAATGATTACTAATCATTTGCATTCTTCTTTTGAAAACTGTTTTTGTTTTGACCATTTATCTTTGAAAGTGGAACTTGGCCATACATGTTTGTGTCAATTCCCCATGTACCATGGATATCAGCCTTTTATTAGAAATATTAGAAATATTTTTCTCCAAGTTGATAAGTTTTTAATCTAATTTAGACTGAATAGATTTTATACCTCCAGAAGTTTTATCTGGTATAATCAGAACTTTCTCATTATCTCATCACCTTATCCAATGACTGCTTATGTAATCTCCCATTAATCATTGTTAAAAGAATTTTCTTCTATTCTCTTAACTTTTTTATTTATTTTAAAAGTATTTAGATTTTTTTTTACCCATTTGGAGCTTATTGTAATTTATAATACATAAGACATGTTGGTCTAATCCTGTTTTCTGTAAAACTTTTCAGTTTTCTCAGTGGCTTTTACCAGATTGGATTTCTTTCCCCATTTGTTTATATACTTGGGTTTAGTGAACACTGAGCTACTATTATGTTTTATTACTTATAAAATTCTTTTAACTGATCTGTTTTAGACTAGTTTCAAATAATTTTGATGATAACTATTAAATGATATAATTTGAGATCTTAGAGTACTGGCATCCTTTGTGAACAATGAATGTCTGCAGTTATTTAGGGCTTTCTGTAATTCTTTCAAGTCTGTTTTATAATTGTATGTATGTATGTGTTTGTATATGTGTTTATATACACAAAGTAAGTCAACTTTTAGTTATTTGTGCATTTTAAAATTTTCAGTGGAATTTTTTTCCATTTCTTCCTAGTTTTTGTTACTATTATATAGAAAGTTTACCTTTTGACTTTAATTTTATTCTCTGTCATAGTCTTTTAAATTTTCTTTTTTTGTTACTCAAAAACATGACAAACATCAACAAACATAAAGAATTCTGTGTACAAAAAAATCATGTATATATTACATATAGCTCAACTTTTTAAACTATATAATAAATTTAAAGCATCAAGTGACATTTTCTACATCTTAAAAACTAATTGACTCAAGTTACATCTCAAATGCCTAAAATTTTTTCCTACATGATTCTACTTTTCTTAATTATTAACCACATTCATATTGAGTGAGTATTGCTTAGAAAATAGAGATCGTTTTGGTGATGAATACATTTAGAAGTATAATAATATCTTATATTAATATAATTTCATAGACTTCAGAAAATTTAAAGATGGAAGGAACCTGAGAAATCAACTAGTCTAAAACTATGATTTCTTGCCTTTCTGACCATCTCTTCATCCATCAGAGCCTTTAAAGGCTCAGCTCACTTGCTATTCCTTTGGAAAAAACTTTCTTCATCCTCTTGTTTTTATGTTCCCAAATTATCTTTTCTTTATACTTTTTATATTTATTGTATCCTCCTAGTTGACCATAAGCTCCTTGAGGGTAGGGACTTTCCTCGGCTTTTGTTTCACCAGCTTAGTAAGTAGTAGGTGAGTAATGTGTTTATTGCATTAGTGTAAGGTAACTGAAGCCCAAAGTTTACATGATTTGCAAAGCTTCTACCTGTCTCTTTCTTTATTATACATGTCAGTAAGTAAGTTATAGAGATTCATGTCTTCCAATTCCAAATTCCGTGCTGCTTTCACTACAGCATATTCTTTATTTGCTAAAACTTTAACAAAGTCTAGAGTTTTCTTCTGCTTATTATTATGTTTATTGTAAATTGACTCCGAAATATAAAATTTTGATAGAAATTTGGCTTGTGACAAAATCTGTCTTCAGTTTTTTAGTTTAATTTCAAATACTAAATAAAAATATACATAATATTTTTCATTAGTAGTGAACTTTTTTATTATCTTCATTTTTGAACTTGTTCTCACAAGGAATAATTCTGTAAGGGTGGGCCAATGAAGTGATAATGTAAACTGCCATTCTTTTTGTGTGTCATATATAACTGTAAAGGGAATTTCTTTTGTTTTCCCTTTAGTTATTTCATGGGCATTATTGAAAATATTGATTGTAGTATTGTTTTGTCAAATAACTAGATTCATATTACTGATCAGCCAGCTGAATTTAAACTGAGTTCATTTTGCAAATTCCATTTTGGAGAGTTACATATTTTAAGAATATGAAGAGAGTTGACTGCTTTGAAAGGATTTTGTGGTAATTTATTCTATAAGGTGAAGAATGACATCCCTTTATTTTGTAATCCTGGATTTCAAGATATGGTTACATTGAGTATGCTTGAACATTTATTAAACACCTACTATATGCTTAATAAATAGGAAAGCCCTAAGACTCCAAAAGACAAAAAACAGGGTGCAGTTTTAAAGTAACATTAATAATTAATACATGTATAATTGCATTGTTGCTGTAAATGGCATTTATTTTTAAAATTAGCTTAGATTATTTTATCTTGCTCATTTTCTATTTCTATGCATTATGCTGTAAAATTATGGGGGGCAGAGAGTAGATTAATCTTCCATATGAATTGAGCACCTACTGATTATGAACCTGAAGTTATTTTTTTAAATATGTTTTTTGAAGACCATCAGTGCACATTTTTATTTCACTGAAGCAATTTACTTTTGGAACCATATTTCCCAAAAGGAACTTTTTCTCACCTTCCTCCTTCTGCCTTGTGGAGAAGACTCAGTAATTGCTTTCATTCTGCTCTTATTTATTTATTTGAACAAAATTGGGAACACATATGAAATGAAACTAGCATTTGAAACTCTTAATTTCAATTGTTTCTTCTTTACCTTACAAGATATATATATTTTTCTCTCTTTAGGATATCTCTTGTCAGATTTAAGGCTTATTTAAAATGAAAAGAAAGCTGGAGCAATTTTCTTTATTCCATTTCAGTCTCCTAAGGCCTATTTCCCCCTGGTGAGCTCATAGCAACAGGGGGGTTTAAGGGAATTCAGCTTTCTGCAAATTAATGTCTCACATCATGAAAATTCAGGACTTTTTTTTTTTATATCTTGAAAAGTAATACAGTGAGTGCGAGTATTATTTCTTGCCAGCGGGTGGAAGATGAATGATTTTGTCACAGTTTTACTGCTTGATGAGCAGTGTCCTGAGGGTCAGGCTTAAGTCTGTGTCACTATGCTGCTCATTACTCTTGAGCTAAATAAGGGCTGATTGGATCTAAATTGCCTAGCACATGGGCCACAGATGAGCTCAGTGAGCAGGGGCTGACCTGCTATTCAGTCTGGGAGTCACCCCGGTGTGCAAATGCTGCATTAGAACACCGTGGGAGAATGAGAGGCTACCGACGGCTGCCAGCAAAAGAAATCGAAATGTAAAAACTCTTTGATGCTGGGATGTTCGAATTTGAAATGTAGGAAGTGACAGGTTGATGGTACTTATCAGCTTTGGCTGGATTAGAGAACAGTGTCATCTTGCTTATATAATGACAGAAGAATGAAGCTAGCTGCTAACTACTGTGCACTGTAGAGATGCTGCTGCTGCTGCTACTGCCTCTACCAGTCATTGCTGCCTCCTACAGGCAGTTTTCTTGGAGAATAGCTAAAGGGATTGAAGAAAAAAGCATCTCCCTTACAACATTGGGGCTAGGCAAACAGCTCTTGATTTCAGATTTTCAGATTTTTTCAAGCCCTGGCCTTTTAACTGCAAGTTCATCAAGATTAAGATAGAATGTTAGGGAGTCTGTGTAGGGGAAAAACAACTAAGACTTTATTTTCAACAACTTTGAGTTTCCTTTGTAATCCTATATATTTCATTTTATGCATTTAAAAACATTGTTCCCAGAAGAGGAACATAAATTTCGCTATTGGAGTCGATGTCACCAAAAAGATTCACAACCCCTGACCTAGGTGCATTGGGATTAAGGTTAGGTGCTGTTTAACAGGGATATTAACATATTCAAGTTTAGAAAGGTTATTAATAACTCCAATATTAACACTCAGCATGGCAAAGCCCATGAATGTTTGAAAAAATCTGACTCTAACATTGAATAATTGACTTAACATCAGCCTGTGTTTCTAGTAAAACACCACCTTCCCATTTGTCTGTTGAGTTGGACAAATAGAGTGCACTGGCTTTGGAGTCAAAAGACCTTGACTTAAAGCTCTAATACTTTCTCCTTTAATTTCAGGGAAGTTGCTTAGACTTGTTGTGTTTCACTATCCTTATCTGTGAAACAATGGGACTGGGTTAGAAGGTCTGCAAAGTCCATTGATAATACATATTAATTTAGGGTAACAAAATGCTATCATAACACAGTATTTCATTTGATCCTTTTAAGATCTTTGAGAAGAAGTTAATGCAAGAATTATTATCCTGATGTTACTGTGAAAGACATTGAGAAGTTAAAGGAACCTTTTTAAAGTCAGTGGTATAACTGAAATTAAACCTGAATGTAATGGTTCCAAGTCCAGTGGTTTTCCACAATGAACAATGTTAATCTCTTTTAAAAAATTGAATAGAAAATATTTCAGATTCTATCATTCAGGATTTCTAGCTCAGCAATTTTAAGGTGTGTATTCTGAGTTGAGATAGCATGTTTTTTTTTTTGTTTGTTTGTTTGTTTGTTTTAAGCCCTTAACTTCTATATATTGGCTCCTATGTGGAAGAGTGGTAAGGGTGGGCAATGGGGGTCAAGTGACTTGCCCAGGGTCACACAGCTGGGAAGTGTCTGAGGCCGGATTTGAACCTAGGACCTCCCGTCTCTAGGCCTGACTCTCAATCCACTGAGCTACCCAGCTGCCCCTGAGATAGCATGTTTTAATAGCTGCAAGGCTGGACTTGGAATCGGAAAGACCCACGTTCAAAAACTCTCCCTGACATCAAATAATCACTTGAACTTTTTGAGTCAGAACATGCTTCCATAATATGAGTTATCAATAGAGTTGGCATCCGCATGGATGAAGTAATCCCACAATAAGGTATCTCATGATTGAAAGCACAAGATTTTGACATTGATCCATTTGAGTCAAGAATGCCACAATGGCCTTCTGTGATCTCCGCTGCCATGCATGATGGGCATCAAGAGGTCCTCCTAACTATCTATCCAGAAACAAAAGTAATTGAAGACTGTTTATTATCTAGACTGTGATATAGTTGCATAGAAAATCCGTTGAGCTAATCCTTCAATGCATATAGACTAAGACAGATAGATACTGAAGACGGGCAATGAGCTGGACCCAAAATTGAGCAGAAGGAGAAGTTGAGACTTGATTGCCTTTTGTTAATAGCCTGGTTCTTCTGTTGAACCCAACCTCTTCCTGAAGCAAAGACTCATAATTAAATAATATTCTTCTATTGATGATGTGTAACTTTGAATGATGACACATCTTAATCTCTGAAGCATTGAAGTTGAGGCCCAACCAAAATAAGAGGCTGACATTTATTACAAGTAGGAGTTACACAGGAGGACTGGTATAAAGGTTGTGATCAAAGAAAAGCTCTCTAACATAAAAAAAGATAATTTGGTCAAATACTGAAAACAAGGATTATTTGTGTTCAACTCATGCTATATCGAACAAGAAGAAGATGCCTCATCATATGAGATGCACTCTCTGAGGTAGCTTGGTGGGAAGAAACAGAGGAGTGTTACACAGAATAGATGAGCATGGATGGGTTGTGATTCATATAGCTGGAAGGCATACCCACATCAGTGCATCACACAGGCATTAGGAAATTGAAGTATTTGGTTCCTAATGACAAGAGGGAAGGGAAGGTAAAAATGTGGTGTTTTTATTACATAAAATAAGATTTTGTTTTACCCAGAGAAACATCTGAAAAGAGCCCAGAAAGATTAAAAAGGTGTGGGCACCTGCACACGTGTGTGTTGAGACCAGGTAATTTAAAATTAGAAAAATACATACTGGGCGCAGGTTTGGTATATACAGTCTTTTTTTTTTTTTTTTTTTTTTAAACCCTTACCTTCCTTCCATCTTGGAACCAATTGGTTCCAAGGCAGAAGAGCAGTAAGCGCTAGACAATGGGGGTCAAGGAACTTGATCAGGGTCACACAGCTAGGAAGTGTCTGAGGCCAGATTTGAACCCAGGACCTCCTATCTCTAGGCCTGGCTTGCAATCCAGTGATTCACCCAGCTGCCCCTGTGTGTGCAGTCTTCATAGGCATCTATGGTATTTACTGCAAAGTTAACATACAAGATCACTAAGGAATGATTGATGGATAAAAACAACAACAAAAAAAAAAAACGATTGTAACTATCTCATAGTTATGAAGTGATTTGGAAGACAGAGTCAGTTACTGGCTTTCAGCAAAGACTAAGGGTGACTTTCTTTTAAGCAATATTTCAATAATTTATCCTAAATGGAAGGTATGAGTAACTCTAATGACTGAAGGATATCATAGTAAGATATCCCCATTTCTCTTATTATTTACTTAAGTACAACTTGATGTATCATTGGTGGGCAAAAGCAGTTCCATTTCTTAAAATCTTCAAAAACTTGATGATTATCTTCCTGTGGCATCGTTGACTGCTCTATGTATAGGAGGGTACCCTGTTCTTGGTGTAGAGTCTAGAGAGAACTGGTAATTTTGTTGGCCAGGCTAGCTATGCAAAGGTTTGACTGGAATATCTTATTCATTTTTGCTCTTGATGTAGCTATCTGAGGATTTTTTTAAATGAAAGATGCAAAACTCCTAGTCTGAGAATATACAGATCCTATAGAAAGAAGTGCATTAACAATTTAATACAATTCATTCATTCAGCATACATTTATTAAACTCTGTAATGCCATGCACAGGCAAGCCAGCCTAGGGGAAGCAGCAAGGCACCCTGAGGGGCATGTGCCAGGCTAGTCAAGACCACCCCTTCCCTTCACATACCAAAGGAGGTAGCCTAGGAACCCAAACTCAAGAATACTGTGAACCCCCCCCCCCACACACACACACACACAAACTAGCAGCCATCATTGAGGGGAACAGTGCCTGTGGAGAAAGGGGCCCCTTCCTCACACCACCAGCCTGCCCCCAGAAAGAGTAAGCCCAAGAGCCCTGGGAAGCGTATTGGCTCCATCCTGCTGCTTCCTTCGGGCACTCCGTACCGCTGCCCAACACATCTTGGGAAGGAATCTTTGTGGAAATATTGTCCGGAAGCTGCTTCCGCTGGTGCTGCCCCCTTGGATACTGAAGATTCAGAGAAGAAAGCCGTTTCTCCTGAAGTCCTTGGTATTGTCAAATGAAATGACTCGATATCACACTCTGGTGTGATTTTTTATTTTTTTATCAGTGGAAATGACACGAAAGCTACATTATCCATATGCTTTGCTACAACACCCTAAGGACCACAGGGCACGTCCGTCTGACTGGCAGCTAAAACCCTCCTTCTACACATTCCACCATTACAATGTCATCTCCTTAACGATGGAAAATGACTTACTCTTTAAAGATGTGTATCTCTAGCAGTTAGCACAGTGCTTTGCACCTAGTGAGCTCTTAGTAAATGCTTATTCGCTCCTTCATCATCAAATAATGATAATCCAATGGAAAAGACACGTAAGCCGCATCCAGAACCTTGTCCCCTTTCTTCTCAGCACCTCCAGCATGGTTTACCCAGTGCCTGACAGTCCTGATGCTAGCAGTCTAGCTACCATATATAACCTCAGTCATTTGTGAATGTCACTAGGCGTCCTCCAGCTGTCTACAGTTAGGAACTCTTATCTCTGCACTCTACTTGGTACATCTGTCACATTCGGCTGCCATTCGACCCAGCTGCTCCAGCCCTTTCATCTGTCAGATGTTAGTGGAATTCCAGGGATAATAGCACTAGATTCTGGTGCCTCAAAAAAGATTTCTTTTTGGGGGGAGGGCTTGGTTACTGATTAATTCCTTCACATTTTTATTTCCTTATCCATCCTTTTTTATTGACCCTAGATTGTAAAGACAGCTAATGCTAATGACCAGAAAAACACAAGCAGTGTTATCAACAGGGTCAAATTATGGGTTCATCCATGCCAGTGTTCTCTTTCAAGGGAAACTCACTAAAGAAGACTTTGCAGTAGTTGTCTCAAATCCTTTTACGACTGAACCTTGAGCTTCTTTAACTACTCAGTGGAGGAGTACTTCCATTTTGCCAAATTTAGAGTTAACAGTTTTTGCTAATAGTTTTAAAGTACCCATGGTACATTAATTATATTAATAGTTGGCAACTTCAGAATCAGGAAATTGAAGAATAGCGATCATAATTCCAGCATTAAAAACACCAACTCTCATAATTCTGACACATACAGAAGAAAAAATGGGAGCATTTGAAGGGTTTTTAGGTTAGCGAAGAGAAGCCTCACAGGGGAGGAAGAATAATTTGTCTTTAAATATTTGAAGGGTTGATTTGAAGAGAGATTAGATTTATTGGCAGAGCCCAATAGGTAGAAGCTACAGAGGAGCAAATTTGCTGTTAAAATAAGGAAGAATTTCTTAATAATTAGAACTCCCAGAAAATGAAATGGGATGCCTTGGGAGGGCTTCAAGCAGAAGATAAATGTTTGTTTTGCAGAAAGGACAAGACCAGATGACCTCTAAGGTAGGAATTCTTTGAATAAGGGTCTTAATATTTTGTTCTTTCTATTGGCTTCACTCAGACCCAATTACTATGTTTCATTGATCTTTAGGTAGTACCACTATGAATCAAGAAATTCTATAACTGAACTAAATCCAGAAGTTCAAATTAGACCTAGAAAATACTGAATATGTTTAATAAAGCTGAAATAGAAATTGTTCTCCCATTCTTTGGTAGATAGAATTTTCTTAGAGAACTCCTTGTTAGCTATGTCATATGTTTTATCTAACTTTTTTTGAAATGAGAAGATTTCACTCAGACCTTGAACTCTTAGACTTAAAAATTTCATTCCTGATTTCTCCTACTTGCCTCCATTTTGTATATCATGGACATATAGATCTTTAGAATTTAAATATTAAGGTTCAAAATGAAAAAAATAAAGAACACTTCAGGTTAAGGTTGCCATTCAGGGTTTTTTTTTTCTCGTCACCTAAGTTATGGTCATCTTTTAGTATATCTAAATATAGTCTCATAGAAAAGAATGTAACATTTTACAGATGAATCTAATTTAGTGATATGGGCAAAATAAAATTCTTTTGTGGAAAGGTCTCACTGCTACCAACTAGAGCTTTTATAGCCCAGGTCAAAAACTTAACCTTTCAAGGCCTTGATTTCCTCCTCATTTCAGAAGTGAGAGGTTTGGATTAGATGAAACCTTAAGGTCCTTTCCAATTCTAAACTCTTTCTTAAATGTTTTTCTTTTTCAGATTGTTAAGTGAGGTTGAAAAATGGTTCTGTTGAGACTTAGACAATTTTTTCTTTATGGCATGTGGATAATGAAATCATATATGTGAATTTTTTCTCTTTTAATAGCTTTATGGCCTTCAATTTGAAGTCTTTTTTTTTTTGCATGTTACTTTATATAGAGCAAGCAAAACTAGAATGTAGATTACTTTTTGTAATACACAAAGTAATAGATTTTTTCTAAGCAGGAAATGACAAGGAAATAGGAACATAATCAAGATTTATCTGTGATACGTAGTTGATAAATTTGATTTATTTTTTTAAATGTACCACCCAAAACTATCAAATAGTGAGATTCTGTTGTATGTAAGGCACAAAAAGTTATAAGAATTATTCAGCAAATAATGGATTTGCCTTACTTATTGAAGGATGATAACTTTTTCCTGCTTATCAAATAGAAGAAATTTTTGGGGGCAAGATAGATCTACATTAAAATGAAGACATTTTTGCACAACTGGCATTTTTTGTCTTTATCATCATAATCGTATTACAACAACAAAAAGAAAAATTTAGAGAAAAAGAAAACATGATTGTATGGACAAGATTAATGGCAAATATGACAGATAAAAACATGACATTTAGAATAATAAAGAACTATTAAAAGTTCCCAGGACAGAGTGGATAAACAGTTTTTAAGAGAATAAGAATATGTTCTTAATAACACTTGAATAAAACGTTCAATCTCACTAGTAATCAAATATTTAAGTAACTTCTTAGTACCATCTACCACTCATTAAATTGGCAAAAATTATTAAAAGCAGCAAAATTCAAAGCTGGCAGAGTTTCAGAGAAGTTGTATGCTTATTTCTTACTGATGGAATTGCAGGCTTGTAGAATTTTGTTCACTACTGTCTGACAATGTACATTGAAAGTTACAAAAAATATCATACTTTGGGGAATATACTTCAAAAATGTTATTAAAAACAACAAAAGAATCATCTGTAAAAAGAGCATTGACTGTGCAGTCAGGAACCTTGATTTGAATCCAGCATCCTCTATTCATTTACTTTCTATATGACTTTAAGTAAATCTCAGTCTTTGAGAATCTTTCCTCCTCAAGATTCCTCCTATGTAAAATGAGGGGAGTTGAACTAAGTAACCCATGAAACATCTTCCAGCAATATAGCTATGTTCTGTAATAGTATTATTTGCAGGCTGAATCCCCAACAGGAAGGATGTTGTTAAATAAACTATTATAATGAAATATTGTGATGCAATTAGGCCCGAAACATTTAAGGAAGATAACAGTCTAGAAGGAGTTTTGTGAAATATTGTGAATTGGTTGGTAGACCAGAAGACTAATGCATCCAATATGATCATATAAGATGAAAAGTAAATGGGAACAGAAATTTTGATGAAGACTTAAGGAGAGTGATTAAAAACTTATTACATGATATGTTAGAGTTTGCTCATTTTACTATAAAAACTTAAAGAGCAAATTTAATCATATAGATTTTAATAACTTTTTAAAGTACTATGAAGCAGCTCAGCACTCAGATTCAATCAAGAAATATATATATTTTGAAAGAACCAATAGCCCTTTCATAGGGTCAGGTAGGCAGTACAATGTATAGTGTTAGGCCAGAAGTCAGAAAGACTTATCTTTCTGAGGTCAAATTTGGCCTCCGCCTTGCCAGCTGTGCGACCTTGGGCAAATCATTTAACCCTTTTGCCTCAGTTCCTCATCTGTTAAATGAGCTGGAAAAGGAAATGACAAAACCACTCCAGTATTTTTTGCCAGGAAATGTCAAGTGGAATCATGAAGAGTCAGACACAGTGGAAAAGACTAAACAACAAAGCCCTGTTAGCCTTGTCCTTGGTGTCCAAGAGGATAAGATAAAAGAGAAGAATATAAATGACCCTGTACCAACTTAAAATCTGTCTGAAATACACACGAAAATTTATCAAAGTTTGCCACGTAAGCACTTAAATATTTGTAGGCTGCCTGTTTCCAATATATGTAAGTGCCATGCAATTTATAACCTTTAAAATCTCACTTTATAACGATTATTATTAATGCCTTTCCTCTAAATCAGGGGTCGGCAACCTTTTTGGCCGTGAGAGCCATAAGCGCCACATTTTTTAAAATATAATTTCGTGAGAGCCGTACAGTTACAGTGCTCACAGTGCGCGCTCCTGTGCCCTCAAAAGAGCCAGATCTGGCCCAAGAGCCATACGTTCCCGACCCCTGCTCTAAATGCTTACTTTAAAACATCCAGGAATTTAGAAAAAGGAGCAATAATGAAAGTTCACAGAACAAATGAAATAAGATGTGTGTATACATATATATGTATGATGCATATGTATAAATTGACATAAATATAATGATTTGGAAGGGCTGGGGCAGGGCCTACAAGGTATTTAAGATGACTGATATGGTGTGAACAAATAGAGAAGAAGGAGAAAACATTCCAAGTAAAGAGACCAATATGAGGGACTATAAGTAGCATATAGGGGTTGCTGGAACACCGAGATGACTGCAAATGGACTGTGGCTTCCAGTGTGAAATGAGCTATTATGGGAAGTGCACAGCCAAATTATGAAAGGCTTTGAAAAAAAAGTAGGAGTAGACTTAGACGTGATGCAGTATTTAAAAGGGAGTACTTGAAGGTTTTGAATATAGGGAAACTGGAATTTAAAGAAAATTGGATCCACCAATGGAATGCAGGGTGAATTAAAAGGGGAACAAATTAGAATAAGGAGAATATTTTATTAATATAGACATGAGACGATAAGAGCCTAGAGTAGGAAGGCTGCAGTAGGAATGGGGAAAAAGGGATGCATCTTCTTAAAGGAGGAAGGATGTTGGTTTTAGATTTAAATGGATACCTGGAGTTCAGATCTTAGTTCTGCTTATTACTTGCGTGGCACTGGACAAATCACATAATTGCCATTGCCTAATTTCTAAAATAAGTGGTTAGATTACATGACCTCTAAGGTTCTTTCTAGCTCTCAATCAGTCATGAGCCTATATTTAAAATATATGTATTTTTTGTTGATTTTTTTAAAGCATTGTTGTCGCTTGCCAATGATTCTCCTTTTCCCTGTCCTGCCCTCCATCCCTCTTTGGGACAAAGAAATTGAATTAGATGAAACAAATGAAGTCATTGGCCACATCTGACAAAGTATGCCACATTCTGTATCTGTAATCCACCATCTTTTTGAAGAGACTGGAGAAGCATTCTTCATTGCAGCTTTGATTCTAGATTTTTCAAACCAGAGATTCATGAATTTAAATTAATTCTTATCAAAATTAGGAAATATCAAAGGCATAGTTTTCAACTATGTTAAAAAAAAAAAGAGTCGTGGTCAGCATGGATTCATTAAGAACAAGTTTGTCAAATTAACCTCATTTCCTTTTTTGACAAGGTTACCAGACTGGCAGATGATCAGAGAAATATCAAAGTGTCAGAGATGTTTTATATCTAAATTGCAGCAAGACATTTAACGTGAAGTCCCATGAGATTGTTGTGGCCAAGATACAGAGATCTAGAAACTGAATTTTGAACTGGTCAAATGACCCAACCCAATAACTGATGTTTAATAGATAAATGTCAGCCTTATTCAAGAAGTCTTTGTGTCAAGCCCCTTCAATACTAGGCAGCTAAGTGCCCCATTGGATGGAGTGCTAGACCTATGAGACTGCAACTAGCTTCAGATACTGTTTAGCTATGTGACCCTTAGCAAGTCGTTTAACCACTGCCAGCCTCATTTTCCTTATCTGTAAAATGGGAATAATATGAGTATCTCCTGGGGTTGATATAAGCTAGCTGCTATCATTATTATTATTGATGCTTTTCCTCCAAAATGATCTCCAGTTTATTTTTTATGTATCTGTTTGCATATTATATCTTCCATTAGACTTGAGCTTCTTGAGAGCTGGGAATCTAATTTGTTTTTTTTTGAGTCACCAGTAGTCAATACGTACAGGCAGGTAATAAATGCTTGTTGAATTGACTGGTGTCATAAGAAAGACTCTGGTGTTTTTTATCAGTAACTTGAATAAAAATGTGATTGACGTGTTTATCAAGTTTGTATATACAATCCGTTGCTGGACCTGGACTGTAAGCCTAGAGTTTGTCTTTCCACTGGAAGAGCCTCTAAGAATCCGGGCTTACCTCCCCAGCACAGTGAGACACTGGTAGGAAAGTTAAAAAATAAGCAGCTTCCATGCTTAGAGGAGTTCATGTGTGTAATAGATTGTGTACTGGACTTGGAATGCAGGATACCTGGGTTCAGAGTCCCCTTCAGAAACATTGATTATCTAAGTGACTCTTGAGAAGTCTCTTACCCTCCCTAGGCCTCGGTTTCCTTACCAGAAAAATGAGAGTTGGAATCAATGGCCTCTAAGACCTTTTCTAGCTCTAAATCTATGATTTTCTGATCATTGAAACCATCTCAATCAGTTAATAAACATTAAGCACTGACTACATTCTGCATATTGGGCTAAGTGCTAGGCATACAAAAAAGGTATAAAAGAGGGTCCCTGACCTCAAGGAGTGAACAGTCTAAGGAAGAGATAATGTGCAAACAAATATAAACAGAGCAAACAATATACAGCATAAATAGGAAGACATTAGAATGAAGAGGGATTAAGAAAGACATTCAGCAAAAGATGAAATTTTATTTGGAATTTAAAGGAAATCAAGAATGTCAATAGGAAGAGTGGAAAAGGGAGATTATTCCAGTTATGGGGTTAGCTAGAGAAAATGTCCAGAGCTGGGAAACGAAATATCTTGTGTATGGCACAGCCATCTTTTATCATCTCCTGCCCCCTTCTTAAACTCTCACCACATTTAAAGCTTGTATAGCATTCTATGCCAGAGATAACTAGGGAGAACTGGTAGAAGTTACAGAAGCAAATTTTGACTTACTGTAAAACTTTTTAAAAACCCAACATAATAAGGATTTGATCTATTTAAAATGGAATTCATTTTTCTCAGAAGATGTTTAGTCCCTCCTAACATCTTTGGAGGTCTTAGTTGAGCACTACAGAGACATCTCTGGTCAAGTGGTCAAGCATCATTTAGATTATCTGACCTGTGAGATTGCTTCCAGCCCTGAGGTTCTGTTTCTGTGATCGGATGTACAAAATGAAGGGGAAAGTAAAACAAAACTGAATTGATGATTCTGGTGACCAGGAAAATTGTGATGTCATTGATTGAGATGGAGAGTTTCTACAGTCATGGTAATTCATTACTAAATGACCTAATTTAAATTTTTATAAATAGCAGTGAAAAAATTATAAGAATTGTAACCAAACTGTCTAAACTTTATTTACATTATCATACAGGAATGTCTTTTAAAATTTGTTACCTGCTGTACTAATGTCCAGTTAAATAACAATATGTATTTTGCCTTTGGGAATTTCTGGCAATACTAAGAGCTCACTCAACTCTGGCTCCTTCCCACTTGATTCATCTTATCCATTGGCCTTGCCATTGCCACAGAAACTCCAAACTCCAAACTTCTATTACTTTGCTTTAATATTAAGTTTCACAGTGGCAAAAAAAGAGAAACAGTAGGGAGGGGTTCAATCCAGGACTTGCTTGGTTCTTTTCAGTTGGGCCCAACTCTTTGTCATCCCATTTGAGGTTTTCTTGGTCAAGATACTGGAATAGTTTACCATTTCCTTCTACATCTCATTTTACAGTTGAGGAAACTGAAGCCAGTAGCGTTAAGTGACTTGCTTCACAGTCACACAGCTAGTTAAGAGTCTGAGCTCTGGAAGATGACTCTTGCAGGCTGCAAACCCAGTGCTCTATCCTCTTTGCTACCTTGTCTTTTACTAGCAGGACGCCACCTAGTTCTTATGCCATCTTCTTACACCTCCATCTCTCATATAAGCATTTAAGCTTCTTCCCATCCTTACCCTAGAAACCTTCCCACTTTCTTAGCCTCTCCTTCTCCCTCAAACAGGCTATAGACTTATACATAAAGACATGAAAGGCAGCAGAGAGCTGGCCCCCCAGCCCAGAAAATCCTGGGTAACCCTGGCTGTGTGACCCGACCCATATCACTTAGCCCCAGGCAACTCTAAAGGCCGATTTTAGTCTGCAGAGAAAGTGCAAACCCATTTCTTCATACAGGAGGTTCTTATACAGATCAAATCACAGGCCCAGTCCCTGTTCACAGAATATAGAAGTTTGTTGAAATCATTTTTATATCAAAATCAATATTTGGAATTATAATTTTTAAGGAGTATTTCCTATTACTGATGGGCTGGTGATTATTTCCACAAAAGCATTATTAGAAAGGATAAATTTTTCAGATTTTAACAATACCTGGCATTTTTATAGGCTTTTAAGATTTTCAAAATACATATATTATTTTATTCATTCCTCACAGTAAGCTTCCAATGTGAGTGCTGTTATCACTTCCATTTAACAGATGAAGAAACTGAAGGAATAAACATTTATTAGTGTCTACTATGTGTCAGGCACAGTGCTAAAAATGCTGTACAGAGATTATTTCTTTTGATTCTCAGAGGAAACCTAGTGTTAAGTCAGTAAGAATTGGGGAATAGGTCATGACCTGTGCCTTACTCATTGACATGAGAAATCCACTTTTCAGGTATTGCATTTATGACAGTTTAATTTTTGCTTCTTCCTGGACTTCATTCACCTTAAATTTAAGAACAATTTAGGTCTTTATTCCCTTAGGGCTAGGGGAAGTAGATGTCAGTAAATGGAGGAAACTCACACTCTCCCAGAAAAATGATCATGGCCTTCTTCCTTGAGGTTTTTGAGTGGCTTCCTTGGTAGCTACTCTGAATGTCAGTCATCAGCAAATATTTATAAAGTGCTTACTATGTGTGAGGCACTGAGCTAAGTACTCAGGGACATAAGAAAGATAAAGAATCCCTGCCCTCAAGAAGCTCATAATCTAATTTTGGAGATGATATTTAGATAACTAGATGCAGAATAGATAAGGGAAAACACACACACACAGAGGAAAGGAAAACATTAGCATGTGAGAGGTTGTAGAGAGGCCTCTTGGGATGAGCAGTCTTGAAGAAAGTCCAGGTAATTTAAGAGACTAAGGAAAGGGTTCAGACAAGCCAGTGCAAAGGCAAGAAAGAGATCCAAGTGGGTATGTTGTATATAAAGAATAGCTGAAAAGCCAGTATGGTTGGATCTTTGAATTCATGGAGGTGAAAGAAGAGTCCCAGGATGTGAACATATTTTAAATGCCAAACATTAGACTTGGAAGTGATAAGGAGTCATTGGAATTTGCTGGCTGGGGGTAGGGGGGTGGGGATTGAGTTGGTCAGAATTATGCTTAAGAAAAAAATCACTTTTGACTGTTTAATAGTGGATGGATTTGAATGAGAAGACCAACAAGAAGGCTATTGCTAGGGGCAGTTAGGTGGCTCAGTGGATAGAAAACCAGGCCTGGAGATAGTCCTGGGTTCAAATGTGGCTTAGGCATTTCCTAGCTGTTTGGCTCTGGGTGAGTCACTTAGCCCCAATTGCTTAAACCTTTCCATTCTTCTGGTTTTGAACCAATACTTGTATCAATTCTAAGAAGGTAAAGACTTAAAAAAGAAAAAGAAGGCCACTTGCAGTAGTTCAAACAAATGTATATTTGGAGAGTTTTAATCTAGCCCCAAAGCATTTATTGAGAACCTACTGTGTGCCAAGCATCTGTTTTGTAATGTTTATATCTCGGGGGAGGAGGAGAGACTTTTTCTGAATGTATTAAGTGTTCAAGATGACCTGAGTTTATTTCCTGTCTGACATTTGCTAAAACTCTGTGACCTTGAATAAGTCATATGAGTCTCTAAGGTCCTTTCCAGTTTAAAACCTATGATGCTATGAAACTACATTCTTTTTTTAAAAAATATTTTGTTCCCTGTTTTCATTACAATACTTTGTAACATGAAGAAGGAGTTATCTTTTTTTAAGAACTTTCTCACTTCACCCAGCCCTCAGGCTGTCTGGTTGTTTTTTTTTTTTGTTTTTGTTTTTGTTTTTGTTTTTCCCAGCCATTGTTATATAGAATTTTAGAGGTTGGTGCAGAAAGAGACCTGTCTTTTGTTTTGTGTTGTTCTCTTCCAATATGCTGACTGTGTCTGCTAGTCTCTTTTCCCTTAGAGAAGGTCCTGTTTATCTCTAATCAGGGTTAATTAAGCCTTAGGGCCATGTTTAGAAAGGGACAATGTTGAGATCTTGCCAGTTCCTGGAAGGTACAGACTTCATCAAACCATTATTCCTAACCCGGGGAAGCAAAGAGCTGGTAGTCTTCAAGTAAGCTTTTTGCTTTTGTTTTTGTTTTTAATAGTATCTGGGAACTCTCCATTTTAACTAGGACCGATAAACTTTGGATAGATAGTTCTGTTCTTTTGATCATTTATATTTGTTAGTAGAAATTTAATGAAATTTAATGTTAACGAAAGTAAGTTTTCAAGTAAGAAACTCACCCTGATTCCTATAATTCACATTCATAGGCCAAAGCCTCCTGGTATCCTATACAGAAACAAGTATAATAAACCTAAACTTAATGCTTATCGTTTTAGGGAAATGTAAATAGTAGAGGCAGGTGTCCTAGTCATCTCTTAGATGAGTCATGTCTAAGGAAAATAACATTTATAAAATTGCCTTTGTACAATTTAGCCAAAATGACCTCATAGTGTTCTCCAAAAACAATATCCCATTTTCTCTCTCTAGCATGTCTTTTGCAAAGGTTTCTCTCCATGACATAAATGCTCTCCCTTCTCACCTCCATCTCTTGGAAATCAGAAGTTTAGGACAAAGCTCTGCTCAAACATCACTGCCTTTGGGAGACCTTTCTGGATCCCATTAGCTGCTAGTGTCATCCTCTCCTCATTATTTTGTATATATTTGGTTATTCTCTTTGAGTTTGAGTTTTGAGAGCAGGATTTGTTTGGTATTTGGCTTTATGTCCCTATTGCCTAGTGTAGCCAAGCAAGTGCCTACTGTGTGCAGGGCACTGTTCTAGAATCTGGGTATGCAAAGATAAGTAGATAGTAGGGACATAAAAGCCAGACACTTGGTCCTCATTATCTCATTTGAGGCTCACAGCTACCCTGAGCTAGGTACCCAAGCATCCTACTGATAAAACAGCTGAAGCTCAAGAGGTTAAGGGACTCCCATCTCTGTAGTCCATGAATGTGAGAGGCAGTATTTGAACATCTGTTCCTGACTCCAGGCCTACTTCTCTATCTATCTACTATGTCTCCTACCTGACTTACTGTTCTTGGCCTAAATTCTGCTTTTTTCACTAGCCTTTTAAAACAGCCTTAGTCATTTTTACTTTAACTTAATCTAGAATTATAAGCCATAAACTTAGCATGAGAGTGGCCCAACTTTTGCTTGGCAGAGCAACTGGGTGATGGGGTTAGAGCTCTGGGTTCACAATCAGGAAGACAAGTTCAAATTTAGCTTCAGACACTTATAAGCTAAGCTATGTGACCCTGGGGAAGTTGCTGCTGGCTTCAATTCCCCCACTATAAAATGAAGCTAATAATAGCACCTACCTCTTAGGGTTGTCCTAAGGATGTAATGAGCTAGTAATTGTAAAGCACTTAGCACAGTGCCTGGCACATAGTAAATACTATTTAAATGTCAGTTACTATTATTTATTTGGGAAAGAGGGTTTGAAAGGAAATGTTCAAAGCAAAAACATTCACACCACTTGAAACTTTTTTCTCCAATCCTACTGAATTTAAAAGGCATTTTAACACTATCTTAAGCTACCAATTATTTTCAAGACACTATTACCTAAAGCCAAAAAAGTGATACTGCTGTGAGCACTTGGATACCTCCTTGTTGCATATAATCAGTGCTGTGCTGATGGCTTTAGAAACTGTTTAAATGACTTGCAAAATAACCATATTTATCATGCTTTGTAAACTGTTTCCTGGATGGCTTCTTCTTCCTCCCTTTTTCTCCCCTCCCCAAAGAAATTAGGCATTCTCTAGTTTCTTTTGAGGAAAGTTAAGATGAGTGCTCTTTGCTGTTTGTTTTTTCCCCAGATAAAATGAGGAATGCTCTTTTTTCTCTTCTCAGAAATCCAAAACTCTTTGATATGTGGACAATCTGAATGTTATGACAGAAAAAATAGTTCATGCGGTTCCCCTTGAACTTCATTTTCTTCTGTAAGATTAGAACATGAGGACATAAAACAATTATATTTTGTTATAGTTTGTTACAAAAGGGATTCTCCTGTTGAGATCATTTTGAACCTCTGGAAATTCTAGTAATCTTTAAAGTGACCTTTGGAAGGTCTGAAAATTATGGTAGCATATATATATTGTAAGCATATTTTTCTGTAAGTTATCAAAAAATAGAGATTTTGGGGGTGTGTGAAAATCTGTAGCACTCTTCTTTCTGTTCAAATTAATACTGTAAATTGTGCTAGTGAGGTAGGAGGGAGTATGGTGGGCAGAAAGTAGAGGAATTAAAATCATTCCAATAAAATGGTTTAATTTATGCCTCTGCAGTTAAGCAGTGCTCCTGGTTAACAGAAATACCCTTCAGCTACACAGGATTTTGGAGGGTTGGAGGGCACTCATTTGCACATAAATAGCCATTAACTGATAAATTCCCAGAGGTCTCCTGTTGCATGTTAGTGGTTCTGACCTACTTAGCTAGCTTAAATTTGTTTTACAGAATTATTATAATTCCATCCTTGGTACTTAAACTTTGTGATTAATGCATGCCTCACAATACAATTAAAGTATAATTACACAGTTTTGCAGTTTGCTATCATGGTGTTATTATTATTATTACAAAGAGCTGGGTTTTGCAAATATTAGAAGAATTAGGGTTCTGATATTCATCACTTTTGCTGTTATTATGTGATTATGTTAAATGGGACCCCTTTATAGCTGAAGAATGGATTGGAGAGAGGTGAATCATTAAATAGCACACCAGATAGTCTGAAAAAGATCCAGCCACAGAAATGAGAAATATGGTCATTTCTGAGAGGTATCTCAGTTGACAGGTGGAAACTCACTCACTGACTGATCATATGTCCCAAAATACATTAGAACTTTGCATGATTCATTGTTCAAGTAGTATTGGGCTAAGTTTTTGGAGGCACTGTATATAGTGTAATAAATGTTGGAATTTGGAGCCATGAGACTTAGATTGTTAACCTGACCTTGGTTATTGACTGCTTGTGGGCCTTAGTTGCCTCTGTAAAATTGCAGTGTTGGACTAGGTTGTCTCTAAGATGCTTCCCTACACTAAAATTCACAGATTCTTAATACAGTTTATTTGAAATATGCTTTCATGTAGAGTTTTAATTTTTATGTCAGTTTATGCAGATCCATCTGCATAGATGGAAATCAATATTTGCATTTAGTTTCCATTAGAAAATGAAGTTCATGGAGAATTGCATCAACTATTTTTTCTGTTATAACATTCAGATTGTTCACCTATCAAAAGAGCTTTTGTTTTCTGAGAAGAGAAAAAATAGAACTCCTTTTTTTGGCTGGGAAAACTTCGTCTTTCTTTCTTTGTTTGTTTCCTTCTTTCTTTCTTTCTTTCTTTCTTTCTTTCTTTCTTTCTTTCTTTCTTTCTTTCTTTCTTTCTTTCTTTCTTTCTTTCTTTCTTT
>NC_058133.1:343787986-343890432 GCF_016433145.1 Gracilinanus agilis | reverse complement strand
TTCCTTCCTTCCTTCCTTCCTTCCTTCCTTCCTTCCTTCCTTCCTTCCTTCCCCTCCGTCTTTCCTCCACCCTCCCTTCCTCCCTTTCTCCCTTCCATTCTTTCTTCCTTCCCATGAAGTTATAATTACCATGGGGGAAATTCTCAGTAGAGCATTATTATTTTTATTGATAGTAAAGTAAAGTTAATAGTAATGTAAAGCTAATGTAAAGTCAGGAGAAAAATGTTTAGCTTGTTTTCTATTTCAAATATTTGAAAACTTGCAGTATGTACTGTGCTTTAGGAAAAAATCATTAACAATTTCAATTGCCAAGTTATTTGAAGAGACAGGTGTTTTTCTCATAATTTTCTTGACTTAGTTTGGGTCAATTTTTCTTTCTTATCTGATAAGAAATAAACATTTGAAGTAAACCAGAATGTGTCACAGTATCTAACAAACACTATTATTAATTAATAAGTGGAAGCAAATGACTTCATCATCATCTTTAGTTGGTGGAATTTAGCATTCCCATTTTTTTAAAAAAATAGTATGTTTAGAAGCTTTGTTTTATTTTGTTTCCATTCATTGACATTACAAAAGTGCAAAGATTTTCCAGAAAGGGGAAAACTGGTCAGCAATAGAAGGTGCTTTGTAAAGTTGGTTTACAACAACCAGCCTTCTATGAAGAGAAAACAGTTACCATGTAATAATCAAGACTGATGAATTCAGAAATCCATTGATTGTCCCAGCTCTGGGTAGATTAGGTGCAGACTTGCTTCAAGGAGTGGAATTTATGAAATGTTTGCTGCATCCAGCAAGCAGAGCTGCTATAATACAGCTGCCTCCTCAGTGGTTTGCTTTGATCCTGTGGAATGAAAGGACAGGAGGATCAGCTCAGGTCTAAATGAGATTACAGCTGGTTCTGCAGCTTATCTGGTCTATTGCCAACTAGTGTGGCTTTGCACGTCCTAAGGGGTTTACAACAGAAACTGTTTATTGAGTATCATCCATTTACTCAACACAAGCAGGCTAATCCTTCCCAGCCTCAGCATGTTGTAGAATTGTGCAAGAGCCAAACCAAAAGCTGGTGTAGCCAGGGCCTCTAGAGCCCTTTGTCTCGCTTCATATTGATTTTTACCTGAGTTAAAGACAGTCAAAATAAAACCGATAACCAGCCCTATTGTGAGCAAAAGGTTAATCTTACCTAAAATCTTACAAAAAAGCATCTGTTAACCCTAGAAGGGACATCAGCCTTACCTTGCCTTTCCACTCAAGAGGGATTTTCTAGTTTTGAATTTTGAAGAACAAGATAAGAAAAACAGCTTAAAAGATCTTGCCAGGCAACCCAAGTTAAATGCTTAAGTCTTGTTTAGCAGTGCTGTAACAAATGGCTTTCTATGTGAAATATGGGATGATTTGGGGTTTTCTTTTTGTTTGTTTGTTTTTTAGGAGTAGCAGTTTTTGCTTTGTATTCTTTCTGAAAACTCATATAGTTTTACTTTAGTAAGACAGAGAATTCTGAAAATCATTGGAGGCAGATGTGAAGGTGTCAAAAGCATCTCAGTTGCCCCTATTTATGGGCAACTTTAAGATTTTTTTGCTGATAATTCCTTGATAAATGGCACAATTCTGGAATAGAGGAAGGCGAGTGATTAGACATAATAGAAATGTAAAGCCCGGATTCAACTATACGTATTTTAATTATTCTACTTACTGGAATGCTCTGTTGGACATATGGGTTTTTTCCTTGTGGGGTCTCTTGTCCAGTGAAGATCACAAGCTTTCCTTGCTTTCTTATCCTTTGTGATTCTCATCTGCTATGTTTTTCATAAAGCTTCTATAGAGGGTCCATTGTGTACCCTAGAGGTCTTCTCTTTTTATTTTATTTTTAGTCATTTATTTGTTTATTCACTTCCCTATGTATTTTTTTAAAAATGTGTAGAGTTGTCTCTTACTTCCATTTCTGGTTGTTTCAACTATGATGTCATTTATGCCCCTTTTTGTATGTAGGTCTCATCATTCATAATGACCTGCACCCTGCCATTGTCAGTACCATTAAGTAGGTACTATAGATTTTTGTTTACGAATCATTTTATTTCTTCCATGGCTGTGATATTTTGCAATTTTTAGCCACGTAGCATCACTGGGAGAACATTAGTTGCTGTTGAAGTGATAGTCTTTTGTGAAAGCAAGCAACTAGAGATTATTGGAAGTTTTGAGCAGCCAAATGAATTGTACCTAGAGTTCTTCCTACTCAATTGCAGGTCTAGATCATCGTTGGTGTGTGTGTGTGTGTGTGTGTGTGTGTGTGTGTGTGTGTGTGTGTGTGTGTGTGTGTGTGTGTGTGACATATTAGAGATAAATAAATAATTGTAAGATTTGTAATTTTATTTATCAACCAACACACAAATCCTGAGTTCTTCTCTGATTTAGTAGCTAGGCCTTCTCCTTTCCCCCCTTTTTTAAGTAGCTAATTTTGGACAATTTCTGTGACTTAGAATTATTATGGCCAACATAGTTATATGAACCTCTATCTTAACTAGTCTGGTCTTTGGGCGCAAAAAATTCCATCACACACCAGACCTGTGCTCTGGGCTTTTCAATGTCTGTAGACTGTGACATTGTTTTAAAGGACCAGTAATCATTCTATAACATAATGAGATTCTGGTGTAGGACTTTTAACATAATACTTGTATATGTTTTATATCAAGGATCATAGATTTAGAGTTGAAAGAAACCTCATGAGCCTTCCAGTTCAACCTCATTTTTAAGATAAAGAAAACTTAGCCTTGAGGAGGTGAGATAACTTATCCAAGGTCATTTAGGTAATAAAGTATTAGAGGCTGAGTTCAACCCAAGTCCTCTGATCCAGTATTTTTTCTACTATGTCATACTATTTAACACTTGAAGAGTAGAAAACCTCTTTAATGAAATCCATAGTCTGTCTGTCCATACCAGAGTTAGGTATTTCTGGAGAATGGATGAAAAATGCATACTGGCCAGACTGAATTTCTTCTTGTAGGTAGTTATTTAAATCAAAAGCTATGTTAAAATTCTAAAGGCAGAGACCTTCATTTTTTTGTAAACTCAGGTTGCATATAAAAACGTGTCATTTGAAATAACCTTTAGTTTTTAAAAATAATTCTTTCAAATCTTAACCCTAGAGAATCTAGGTTCCTTGAGGACTGAGACTATTTTTATTTTTGTCTTTGTATTCCTAGTGTCTCTGACATATAGTAGACAATTGTTGAAAACTCCTCGAACTTTTGAGGACTAGTTGAATTGATTCTTCTCCAGCACTTTTCATTTATATGTCCCTCTAGGGATTCTTAAATATTTTGGGATCATAGATGCTTTTGGCAACCTGGTAAAGCCTATGGACCCCTTTCAGAATCAAGGTTTTAAATTTGTAAAATAAAATATATAATATTACAAAGGAAATAAATTATGTTGAAATGAAAATGGAATTTTTTTCTCAAACAAGTTGAAATCTACATTGTGTCTAGGAACCATAAGTGAAGAACTCCTGCTCTAAAGCCATACTTCAGACTAAGTGCATCATAAGAGAGTTTACTTTATAATATATTACAATATAACATTATTTTACAATTTATTAAAATACAATAATTTATAGTTTCCTCCTAATTTAACCAAGTTAGAAAATGGTACAATGATGCCCTAAAGTAATTAACAACCCAGGCACTGATGATTGGTAAAAATCCTATAATACAAATAATAGGAGAAAGTAATATTATAGATAATCACTTTGGTTTGGTTTCTTTTAATTTCTATTATCTTTTATGTTTTACATCATCTTCATTTTCAAATATGTGTCTATGCATTTATGTATTATATATTTTTATATCTCCTCCTAGCCTTCTAAGAGAGATAACTCCTAATAAAAAAGAAAACAAATAATTCATCAGAACTAAATAAACATGTTAACATCATAAGCAGTGTTCCACATCCATGGTTCCTAACCTCTGCCGAAATAGAAGGGAAATACATTCTCATATCTCTTCTTTGAGGCTCAGCTTTATTGTCATTTCAAAGCATTCTGTTTTGATTTTTTGTTGTTGTGATTTTCATTTACATTGTTGTAGTCATTCATATGCTTTTCCTCTTTAAGTTACTTCATTTTATGTTAATATAAAACTTCTATGCTTTTCTATAGTCTTCATATTTATGATTTCTTGTGGCACCGTTATATTTCATTAAATTCATGTAGTGCAGTTTGTTTAGCTGATCCCTAAGTCAGTGGTCATCTGCCTTTTTTCCAGTTTACTACTACAAATAGTGTTGCTATAAATATTTTGGTGTGCGTGGGGCCTTTTTCTTTTTTATAGTTGGGCTATTTACCTAGCAGTGTGATCTCTGGGTCAGAGTATTAACATTGTAGTTCATTTTCTAAGCATAATTCTAAATTGCTTTCCAGGATCTCAACATCAGCTTGAATAATACTTCTTCCCTATGCATAAAAAAAAAAAAGTCACTTACTTCTTCCGTATCTGGAACAGGCAATAGAGAAGGAGATCATTGGTTCACAAATATTCTCTTGTTGAACAACTGTTTAAAACTATAATCAATTGGAAAAGCTGTGAGATTAGGGAATTTTAACTAAATTTGACTTAAAGGTTTTGAATAATAAACTCAGTTTAGTAATAATAATACTAGTTTATCATTCTGTAACACTTTGAAATTTAGAAACATGTTCAAATTTAAGACAATGACAATGGTGCAAGTAAGGCAACTCCACAGTGTTGCTTCTCACTTGAGTTATTACTTGATTGCCCTATAAGCAACCTTAGAGAAGAATGGTCCTACCAACTGCATTTAATGCTAAGTAAAAGAAAAGGTGAAAGCAATAGAGAGTTTAAGAAGACTTTGGCAGTACCTCCCAGTTTACTTCACCTAATTGAGAATGAACATGTATCCTCAGCTATAGGTAAGTAAAAAAATGTTTTGGAGGCTTTCTAAATAGACTATGTGATGGAATCAGTGAAAACTGATGTTTATCTTAAAACATAAAGCTTGTCCAATATTTAAACCTAATGGACAAGATGTGTACAAGTTGAAAATGTAATATTTATCCAATCATTTCTATTCTATCAAACCTGGCTCTAAAGCAATAGGTTGTACTCATAGAGTAATAAATTTTTAGTGCATTTGGAGATAAAGGCTATTGGTGGTGATTGCTTAAACTCTTTTTGTTCAATCATCTGAATGGTGCAAATCAAAGCATTTTGTCAGACTGTGAGAAGTTTCACCTAGATATTGCTTCCCACACACGCAGGTCACCATATAAATTACGTTCACGGTTTTACAGCATAGCCAATGCTGGAAGTTAAATTGATGCCCAGTGGTGGAACTCGTAAAACATTTTCCTGTTAACACAACCAGGCAGAGTTGACATTGTTGATGGTGGCTTCGATCTAATAAACCATTGGTTCTAACAGTGATTTTTACTGTGTTTCAGAGGTGATGATGATACAAGTTTAGCAAGCCTATGGTTCTTCCTGAATGACAGAAAATTAGCTTGACTGTCTATATTACCAAATGCTGGGAAGAGTCTGAGTAGGGGGTGATTGGAGCCTAATGTAACCTCGCTCTCTGAAAAGATGATGAATTACATGAACAAAATCCTTTAACTCTAACTCAATAGACACCTTCCTTCTTAAAGAATAACACTGATTTTCTGAAAAAATGATGTGCAATATTTCACCTGCTGGAAATTTGGAAATAACTTATTATCTGGTTATCATATATGCAAGTTGTCTCCCTTTCAACATGTCTCATGTAGGTGATATTAAGTGGCTCACTACTGAAGAGAGAGACATTTTGTTGGAAAGGGTTGCTGAAAATGGACCACCAGTTTTTTTACTTGTTTTCTCAGAATGTTTTGTGATTATTTTCCTGGGGAAACTTCAAGCTTTTAAGAGCTCTTAAATTTTGAATCTCCATAACATTAAACTTGCAAATTCGTACATGAGAAAACATATTTCATATGTGGTCAGCCGTCTATAGAGTGGTGATGAACAATGGGATTAGTCTACTATACATTTTTAAAAATTTCTTTTTAAATATTAGGCATGTGGATTCTTGTCTTTTTTATATGCAGAAAGTAAATTAGGTGCAAACCATTTGTAATTAAAACATCCTAGATGTAAAAGAAAAACAAAAGCCTACTGCCTTGTTTTCATAAAAAATTTATCTTTTCAATACTGATATCTGGCTTAAAAAACAAAACAAAACACTTATCTGTTCCTTCAGCACCTTTGCACATGACTATTGGTGATCTTCCCATAATTCAGCCCCATTTTGTGGGAAATGGCATATCTTTTATTCACTGCATTAACACTTCTCATCCCAGCATATGGGTGAATTTTTTATATCAGGAGATGAGCCTTTTTGATGTGCAGATAAATGTTATCAATGGTGCCATGCAGATGAGACTAGTCATGTACAAATAGCATGTATCAAGCCCCAAGCATGCAGAACCAGATAAATCGGCTCATTTGCTGAAGCCTTGCAGAAAGAAATTAGTGATATAACAAAAGCCTTTGAGGCTTTCGGCCCTAATAACAGAGCTGTATAATAATGCCTACAGCTCATTGACTCAGCGGATAATCTTTTAGGAAAACACTTTTCCTTTTTCTTTCTTTTTTCTCATTCCTTTTAACCTGCTTCAGTAGAAGGTGAGGCAGGACCTCTAGAGAGGAATATTTATAATTAAGTAGCTGAAAACAAATAAGAATTTAAACTTAAGAAATATTTTGCATGCTTAATAATAATACTGATAATATTGATCTATTCTCAGAAAGTTTATTTTAATTTAAATTTTCTCCATTTTAAGATACACACATTGATATATGTGTATGTGTATGTGTGTAGACTTTTTTGAAAAATTAATATAGGTAGATTTCAGTGTTAAGCTTTTTACTTATACAGGTCTCTGACACTGAGAGCTTAAATGATTGATTTGCCCCATCTCAGATGGCCAGTGTATGTCTGATTGTGACTTGAACTCCCATCTTTCCAATTCTCAATCCTGCTTTACAAATATCAGGCCATGCTACTCTGTATATGTGTGTGTGCATGCATGTGTATATTCTATCTATAGATTTATATCTTTATATTTGTAGAATTACAGATCTATTGGTATAGTTATGCTGGTCTCCTGCATGATCTCCAGCCTCATCCTTGGGGCCTCCTACCTGGGACAGTAATGGACAGACTCACAACTACTCCTATGCTGCACTTTTTAGTGATTTTAAACTTTTTAGTGATTCTGTAGGTTATCATCCAACCCCCGCCCGCCCCCCCAAATTCTTATTCTCATCCTCCTCAATTCCTGAACTCAGAGTCTTGATCAAATACTATACAGTCTTTTCACTGTGCCTTCTGGAATGTTAAGTCCATAGGCAACAAATCAGAGGCTTCTTATATCACTTATATATATACTCTGCTAGAGCTTCAGCTTTGGATCATTCCCATAGTTGACACCTCCACTCCTATATATGCTGCTGAACAAAGGTAGGGGGGAAAAATCACACAACTGTTCTGACTGGGTATACTACAAATATAACTTTACACAGCCTCAACTGAGCTCTTGCTGCTGCCAGACAATCCTTCTATCAACTCACTATCCTACTGTCCATAGTGGCTCTTTCAAATCTTTCCATTTCTCCTAAAACCCTTGGTGCTCCCCTTCCCCTGACCCTATCTGCCAAGAATCTTGTCTCACATTTTTATAGAAAAAATTGAGGCCATTCGTCATGAGTTCCCTCTTCTCTTTTCCTCATCTCCTATCAGACATCCTCAGATGTGCTATATCACCATCTCCTTCTTTACTCTTCAGTTATTTCCTTTGTGCCCCATTCTTAAAAGATTCTGGAGTGGTTGAGGCAAACTGAGTTAAGTAGCTTGACCAAGATCATACAGCTAGTGTCTGATGCCAGATTTGAGCTGAGAAAGATGAGTCTTCCGTGACTATCCACTGCTTTATTTAGCTGCCATCTTTGACCCCTCTCCCTTATGGTGAGGTGGTCTTAATCCTTACCAGTCTCTACCTGCTCAAATTGATCCCATTCCATCCTTTCTCTCTAACAGATTGCCACTTTTCTCATCCTGACTCTCACTTATCTTCAGTCTCTTCCTGTTTACTAGTTTCTTCCCTACTTTCTACAAACATGTTGATGTCTCTCTCATCCTAAAAAAACCCTCTCTTGATCTTTCTGTCCCTACCAACTATTGTCCCATATTTTTTTCTGTTCTTTATAATGAAATTCCTCAAAAAAGCTATTACAGATGCCTCCACTTTCTCCTCTCACTTTCTTATTAATCCATTATAACCTGGCATCCAACTTCATCATTCCACTGAAACTCCTCTCTCCAAAGTTACCAATTTATTTTCTATTAGTGCCCCTTATACCTAGAATGTTCTCTCTCCTCCTCTCTGCCTACTTGTTTGCCTGGCTTTCTTTAAATTCCAATAAAATCCCATCTATAGGAAGCCTTTCTGAACTCTTCTTAATTCTAGCATTTTCTGTCAGTTATTTCCTATTTATCCTTTATACAGTTTATTTGTATATAATTGTTGGTTTGTTGTCTCCTCTACTAGTTTATAAACTAGGGGCAGGGTACTATACTTTTTTGGTATCCCTCACATTTATTAGCATATATAGTAGGCACTTTTAAATTTTTTCCCAGATTATATGTCAATACAATTGTTAATAATCATTTTTTGATATTTTGAGATCCATATTCTCTCCTTCCCTCCCAACCCTCACCTATTCCCAAGATAGCAGGTAATGTAATATACATATTTCCATGTTCATCATATTATGAAAAATACATATTTCCATGTTCATCATATTATGAAAAAAACCTTTTATCACTTACATTAAAGAAAAATTTGTGGCAGAAATAAAGGAAAGAAAGATATACTTTAATCTGTATTTAGGCTCTACCAGTTCCTCCTCTGGTGATGGATATAGTCTTTTCCATCATGAGTCCCTTGGAGTTGTCCAGGATCCTTGCTTTGCTGATCATAATTATTAAGTCATTCACATTTGATCATCATACATAATTGCTGTTACTTTGTACAACTTCTGGTTCTGCTCACTTCACTTTATATCACTTCTACAAGACATAGTAGGCTCTTAATAAATATTTATTATTATGACTGATTATATACACTCACAATGTATGTGTGTGTGTCCTTTATACACACACTCTTTTTTTTGGACCATACCTATGATTTCAATGGTACAGGGAACTTTCTTCTTGAAAACTACACCCTCTGTCTCTGTCTGCTGAGCTGACTTTGTTGCCTGGTGGCAATGAGAGATTAACTCACTCACTTGAAAGTATCTTTCACATAATATGTATCAGACAGGACTTGAGGTCTTCTAGGTGTACCATGCTGTCTTTGTGTGTGTATCTTTGTATCTGTACAGATTCTCTCCAAGAAAGATCGATCATTTAGGTGTATATCTATTTTTATACTTCTGAGGAAGTAAGAGACATACCCAGAGTCACACACAGCCACAATGTGCCAGAGGTGGGATTTGGATCCAATTAAGCTGAATTACTATCATTTGGGCAGGTAGGGGGTACAGTGGATAGAGAACTACGCTTGAAGTCAGGTACACTTCTCTTCATGAGTTAAAATCCACCCTCAGACATTTTCAAGCTGTGTGACCCTAAGCAAGTCTGCCTCAATTTCCAATGAGTTGGAGAAGGAAATGACAAACCATTTTAGTCTCTTCACCAAGAAAACCCTAGATGGGGTCACAAAGAGTCAGACATGACTGAAAAAAAACTGAACAATAAAACTATCAGTTGTGCCACATGATACAACACAAAGTAGTTTTCTATATTATAATGATGAATATCCAGAGAATCATAATAAATAAGGTTAGGAAGACCTGGGTTCAAGTGTGATCTTTGATACATACTGGCCTTGTCACCCTGAGTGTGTTCCTTAGCTGCTCTGAAAAAAGAAAAGATACAAATCTAACTGATTGTAGTCTTTCCTTTGTAAAATCTATATTTAAGTATTCTTTTAAGAATACTTTCAAATCTCTTTAATTTACAGGACAAGGGAGGCATTAGCAGTAGTACATTATTACGTAATGGCCAATAAACTGTTGCTAAACAAAATTTTAAAAAGAATATTTTAACTGTTACAGTTATTGTGGGACCAAGAGATTCTCCCCCCTCTCACTACTTTGAAGAAAATTTGAAGACCATCCCTTAAAACGATTCAACAGTTAGGGAGAGATAGTAGCTCCTCTTGACTTAATATACAGCTGAATTTTAAAAGCAGGAATTTCTGCCTGCTGAGGCTGTTAGGAATTTTCTTTTAATCCATTTTCATAAGTGGCAAGGATCAGTTCTATCTGGCTATGTAATTTGCTGGATTTCCCAAGTGCGGGCAAAACAGTATGGATCAGAACATTTAAGGGGTTTGGAAAACACATTGATATAAGAAGACCACTTTCCCCGGTGCATTAAATATTATAATTATGTATTGGTTGCAAGCTGTTGACATAGACTTAGGCTTGATTTAAAGGGCGGAAAAAAAATACTGTGGATATTCTTGCTATTTATTGATACACTGAGTACATTAAGCTAAATTATAGAGCAAATTTCACCATGACAGCAACATTTGGGTTGCTCTAGTTAAGAATCTGTCAACATTACCATAAGACCTTTTCTTTTTTTTTTTTTTTTTTTTTTTTTTTTTTTTAACCCTTAACTTCTGTGTATTGGGTGGAAGAGTGGTAAGGGTGGGCAATGGGGGTCAAGTGACTTGCCTGGGGTCACACAGTTGGGAAGTGTCTGAGGTCAGATTTGAACCTAGGACCTCCCATCTCTAGGCCTGACTCTCAATCCACTGAGCTACCCAGCTGCCCCAGACCTTTTCTTTTTAATAAGTTATTACTGGCAATTTTTAAAAAATGCTTTCAGATGGAATTTAATCCTAGTCTACTCTTGAAGTATTGTTCATTTGTCCCTCAAAATTATTATGGGATTATAATGGGATCCAAATCATATCCTTGAAAAATAGAACAACTAATTATACTAGAAGCCTAAGATAAGTCTATTTTTTACCCAGCCCTATGACTTCATTTTCTATAGAAAACTTTATACTAATGAAGACTGGCAAATGCTCAGCCTCCTTAGTTTGTCTGGCTGCATACTTCAAGTTTAAGTGAAGTGGCCAGGGTCAGAAGTATGAATTCATTATATGTCAGAGACAAAACTTGAACCCAGGTATTCCTTACTTGGAGGCTATCTCTGTAGCCAGTGTGTCATCTTGTTTCTCAGCAGAATGCATCTTATTATGGAGGGAGGGAGAGAGAGCAGCGCAAGAGTGCACCACTGTGGGCTCTAGTTAGTATCATCAGGAAGATGATTAGAGTTCAAATTCTATTTTTTGCCATTAATCTTAAAGAAGTCCTTTAAACTCTCTAAGCCTCAGGCAACTCTGTAAGACTATAAACTATAGTTAGATTTCCATCAGCATTGATCATTCTTGGTTCTCACACTGATGTAATCACAACTCTCTAGCTATTGATATATGATAATAGCTTACCTTTTTTTGCATTGCTTTCTCTATAGTAACCTCTGTGAGGTTGTATAAGTGTTTTTGTAGATAACCTTATTGTGCCTCGGTTTCCTTAATTGATGCTTTCCTGGTCACTTGGCTAGTAAATGTTGGAGCTGGGTTAAAAATCCAGATTTGCTCACTCCCCATCCTTTGCTCTTTACAGTGTATCACCATGCCCAAATTTCTCACGTTTGCACTGTACCTCAATGCTAGTATTATAAAAGAGTTCAACCTTATCTACAATAAGATAATAAGATGAATTAATTTTATAGGTATTGTAATGGTTAGAATGGGTGGTCACCAAAATTTGTAATTAACCCTTAAGTCACAAGATTGTTAATAGCTAGATTTATTAGTAAGAAAAAGAAAATGAGAGAGAAATATAGAAAGGAGGTGAAGAATTTCTTAGCCTAACAATCTAGAGCCTAACAACTTGGTGTCTGTCTCTGAATCTCAGCCTTAGAAAATACTCCCTCCACCTTCCTGCTGGGTCTCATCTCATAAATCCTTACCACACCATCTTACGTCATTCCCCAGGAACTAATCCCAAGTTCTGCAATTAGCCTGGCACTGCCCAGGGGGGCAGTGCCTGTGGGATCAATTTCGTGATTGCTGATTGACCCAAATTCAAAACAAATGGAAAGGAAGTTCAAATCTCTGATTGATCAAATCAACACACAAATTCCCTTCTCATAGTATTCTTAACAGTTGTGTGACGTGTGCTTTTCCATTTTGTTTTTGGTTAATACCCTTGTATATAGAATAGATTTTTTTAAAATATTCATGCTCTATTAATGATTTTGAAATTAAGCTCACTTCATTTGAATGAGTGATGCCTTCGAAAATTCAGAATATATTAATGAACAAGATTGGAAAGTAGACATGGTTTCACCAGTATACATCCTCTCACACTTTTTAAAAATCTTTCCCCAACTTCCTCCCTGTACAAAAATACCTATCTTCTTCTCCTTCCCACCCCACTCTCTTCCCCCTCCCCTCCCTTCCCCTCGCCTCGCCTCCTGTCCTCTCCTCTCCTCTTCTCTCCTTTCCTTCCTTCTCTTTGCCTTTCTGTCTTTCTTTGCCCATGCTGTTCATAACATGTGCTACCTTGAGCATCCTTGTTTTCATTTAATCAATCTCTGTCCTTTGAAAGCCCAGCTCTAATTCTTTTTCATGAAGTATCTTCCTTGACTTGTGCCCCATCAGCCAGAAGTAAACCCTCTCTTCTGAATGACCATAGTATTTGGTGTCTCTCTCCCTAATTCACATTTTGATTTATAGTAAAAATTTTTTGTATAAAGGCTTATTTCCCTTACTAATTGATGAGCTCTGTGTCAAGTATTATAACTTTTTCCCCCTTTGTATTTCTCCCACCTAAAACAGTGTTTTGGTAGTAGCAAATCCTTAAATAAATATTCAGTTAATGAATCAAGGAATAAATGATAGATCCTTTTCAATAATCATCCAATGTGGCTAAGTAATTAATATTCAAAATGGCAAAACATTTATCACCAAAATTGATGGGCAAAGGAGGAATTGTTTAATTGAAATATGGGTTTCACTTATTCTTATCCTCCTTTACTAGTGGAGTATAAGTGGCCAAAGGCTTTGTTTCTCCTTATGCTCCAGGAAAAGTACAAGAAAATGATTTTAAATAATCTCTTCTTCTCTGGTTAATATTGGCATCAGAAACTATGTTTCATTAGAAAGGAAGAAAACAAGCAATAATAATACCTAACATTTACTGTGTGGCAGACACTGTGCTAAGCATTTAATAATTATTTTGTCATTGAATCCTCACAACATCCCTGCAAGGTAGTTGCTATTATCTCAGTTTTACAGTTCAGGAAACTGAGGCAAGCAGAGTTTAAGTTACTTTGCTAGGGTCATAAATTTAGTATGTTAGTGTCTGAGGCTAGATTTGAATACTGGTCTTCATGACTCCAAACTGTCCTCTGAGTCACCTAGCTGCCTCTAGGAAGCAGTGTGCTATGTTGACTTGGAAATCAGGAGATGAGTTCTAATATGGTGTTGGGTTACTTACTAGTTTCATGTTGTTGGCTAAGTCACTTAACCTTGTCAAACATATTTTTCCTTATTTGTAAAATGAGGAAATATTGATCCACAAGGCTCCTCCAACTCTAAAATTTTATGATCTATGCTCTTTATTCCAAAACTGGTAAGAAGTTTTAGGAAAATGAGGTTTATGATCATGCATCATGAATGTAGAGTGTGTCTTGTATAGCAGAGGTGTCCCCTTTTGCAGCTCAGGCTAGGAGGGGAAGTAAAAGATTGCAGAGCTTATAAAACTTCGGAGAGGGACTAGAACCAGATTAAAATATAATTGGGAAATATTTAGCAAAATAAATAAAAATATAATATAAGTAATGTTGGCTTATACTTTTTTTGTCATTTAGTGGCCTGTGGGGATTCATTTCTATTAACTTAGACACTGCTGTTCTATAGTACCCTTCAAATAATAGTTACTCAATAGTTAATTATTGTTTGGTAGATTGAATCTCCTTTGCTTGTTGAGGATATTCAAAAGACATGCATGCTACCTTTCTCTTTATGTTGGAAAAATTAATATAACAGAAAGGTAAGAGTTTTGGAGGTGGTTAGATCACAAGCAGTTATTGCAGATGCTGGTCACTGTTACCTGTGTGACAGGTTGTCATTTCCTGGTCTAAGATGAAGCACTTTAACGGTCTTTTTCACATCATCTAGAAATTAGAACCTTCCCAACAATTAATCATAATAGCATTTGTACATGTAGCTCTTTTAAGGATTGCAAAGTGCTTTTTATATATGTAATTTAATTTTATCCTCACAACAACCATTTGAGGTAGGGTTTTTATCTACATTTTGTAGATGAGGAAACTGGGCTGAGAAAGATCAAGTGACTTGCTCAAGGTCACCCCACTAATAAATGTCTGAGGGAAGATTTGGACTCATGTTTTCTGGACAGGCTTTTCTGTTCATTGCTGCTTAGAAAATGAGACCTAGATAGGGAATGCATTTTGAATATTTGTGATTTTCATCTTTTATCTAGCTTCCAATTCCCTAATTAGCTTTATCCTTAACCCTGCACGACTAGAAAGTCAGCGCTTTCATTTAATATCAAGAAAGAAAGCAACTTGTACACTAAGTTTTCAGATTTGGCCTCTGTCCACTCTAGACCTGTTTTATACCTGTTTCTAGTTAAAGTCCAATTAATATTAGGGGAAGTCATTTGAAACTAAGGTACAAAAAAATCAATCAGATGAGAAAAGATATTTCATCAGAGACTTGCAAGATTATATGACCTATTTGTTGATAACTACTTACAAAGGTGTTGAGCTCTAAGTGTTCATTTACTAATAAATGTGTCCTCAGTTACTAGGACTGGCGTCTCATTTCATTTGGTGCATTATGGTCATGTAAAAATAATATCTCTTTTCAGCCTTTCCAAATCGTCAGTTTTTAATCTCGTGAGCTAGGCCACTGTCCATTCCTTTCTTTCACACATGAGTAAAGCGAGACAAATATAGGTTATATTTCTTAGATAATAATATTGACTCTTGGTCATAACTGAAAGGCTTAAGAAGTAGAAAGGCCTTATTCTGCTGTCAATAATGCCTATAAATTGTATTCACTTCTTTTATCTACAGAAAGGATCACACATATTCCTTTAGTTTGTGTTAAGGTTTCAGGAGTAGCAGTATTGTCAATAACATAGCAAGAGTTCTGTTTTTATCTTGAATCTTTCTGCATTTGTCAGTAGCTAAGTTCACACCTTATATTCCAGTAGGAATATTGTATCTATCAGGGGCAATCTATCCATGTGACATCTGATGGAAATCTATATTGGCCCCTCCTTTTTGTTCTCTGTCACCAGCCCTGACCTCCCTCCTTCTCTCACTGTCTCTCTGTCTCTCCCTCTCCTTCAACACCCTGCCCCCCCCACCCCCAGTTTCATATATCCAAATATCAACTGAAAAATTTTTGCTCATATGTTCTGTGGTCACGTTAAGCTTCACAAACATAAGGCTAAACTCATCTATTCCACAAAACCACTCACCCTTTGCAACTCTATTTCCATCAATTGCTCTGTTGGGAGTTCTGTGGAATTCTCTTTCCTCTACACTCAGCCTCTTTTCCCTTCACCCATTCCTTACACATATCTACTCAATTACCCAAAGTTTTTCATTTATAAAATTACTTATTTTTTCTTTAAACCCTTGCCTTCCATCTTTGAATCAATATTATGAATTGGTTTCAAGACAGAAGAGTAGTAAGGTGTAGGCAATGGGGCTTAAGTGACTTGCCCAGAGTCACACAGCTAGGAAGTGTCTCAAGTCACATTTGAATGCAGGACCTCCTTTCTCCCTAACTCTCAATCTTTTCCTCTCCATTCCCATTATCAGGAATGAAAATGAAATACAGGTCCTTATGATTTAATACTTAGAATACTATTGGAAACTCCTAATTACTCTTATCTACCCCTAATCTCTCCCATACCTGCCCTATTCTGTACATGTCAACAAGATTAATTTTCCTTAACACATCATCCTGATCATGTTACTCTTCCTATTAGGAAGCCTTCAGTGATTCCCAATTATATTTAGGATATAGTCTAAACTTCTCAACCATGTATTTAGGGCCCTTTTCAATTTGGCCCCATCCTACAGTAATGACTTCCAACTAAGATCACTCTAATACAATCCCATTCATTCCCTATATTTAACTAAATCTTGCCTGTTCTTCTGTAGACAGTTCAAGTCCATTTTCTTTGACGCCTTCTGAGGTCCCATTCTCTCTCTACCAGGGTGAACCCTCTCTGCTGAATTTCTCTAGCATTTTTGATCTATACTGTTCATATGGCATGTAGCTGTATATATATTCATGTACCAATGCTATGCTAATTATAATCTCCTAGATATGTGCCCTACATTGCAAAAAGGGAGTCCTAGATTCCAAGATCTGTGGTTATTTGAATTTATTTGCTTTCATTTTACCATTCTCCTATATATATTCACAACTTTATTATCCCCCTGCCCTTAGAACTTAATAAGCTGTTCATTATATGTGACCAGATTCATAATACCAATGTTGTATCACATCTATAGTTCTTTTGCAGCCAGTGCTCTTCCCTTTTTATCTCTTGGTGTCCTTTGATCAAACTCTCATCACGGCATAGTGGGAAATGGCCGGCCTTAGAAGTGGCCCACCTGGGCTCTGGGTCTGTTTCAACCCCCCGACTAAATCTGACCTTGGACAATTCAAACTCTGGACCTCAGTTTCATTTTATAGACACATTTCATTCAAGCTCTAGACTTCTATAATCCTTGAATTCTTATTTCTTAAACCTGGCTATTCCAAACTGTAAGTATAGCAAAAGAAAACAAAGTGAAGTCCTTGACTCCTCATTTAGTGTTCTATCAGGAGAATGCTCTATATCTCTTCTAAAGCTCTTATAAAATCAAATGTTTGCCATACAATATCATATCTTTTAGAGCATTTCTGATATAGCTTCTCAGAATTTATGGTAATATAGTAGTAATGTTTTAAGGATGTATTCTTTATCATGTTCTAGCACACGTGTAAACATTTGAGCTAGTTATAATAATAATAGCTTAAATTAACATAGAATGTTATTACATGCCAGGTGCGGTCCTCAGTACTTTACTCTTATTATCTTCATTTTACAAATGAGGAAACTGAAGTAAACAGAGATATAAAATGATTTGCCAAGACCAGATTTGAACTCAGGTCTTCCAGACTTTAGGCTCATTGCTATCCACTATATTGTGTGTGTTTTTTGTCTATACACACACAGAGATATGTATATGTGTGCCCATGTTATATTTCTGTATTTGGCTTTGCTTTGTCCATATATATATATATATGAATTATTAATCTCCAACAACTATTTATCAATGGTAACACCAACTCATAAATCATAATTTGGGAACTTGGAGAAAGGAACAAGGCAACTGAGGTTGCCCTAGGATTAGAATTCTAGACAAAACATGGTTAAGATCCCCAAAATACATTTATTACAAGTCATCAGAAAGGAAGACAATCACAAGTTAAAGACATAAAAGCATACATGAATATCAGAGTGATGGTAAGAAATGTGTCAAAAACCAGAAAGAAATTAGGAACCCCCAAATGTGAAAGGTATAAGGCATTGCAGGTGATCAGAGGTTAGGATTTTAGTAGATTTATGTTAACTAATGAGGAAAGGAGTAAGTGGACAGGAAAGTGAATGTGAGACATTAGTAAAAGGCAGTGTTCTCTGACCTCAGTCAGAGAACTTCTATATGTTTCCTGCTGGAATACAAACTCGTTCTCAGTATCACTAGCCTAGGACAGATGGATAAAAAAACAGGTAAATGGCTGGGAGAAATGTCAAATGTTGATGAGGTCCAAAGGGACATTTCAAAGCAAATTGAAGGCGATACTATCTATTTGAGCCTTGTTTTCATAACCCTATCATGATATAATGTCTCCAAATTACATTCTAATTAAACATGGATTTCAATAGTTCAATGCAGAGTGCTGAACTTGGGAGTCAGGAAGAGCAGAGTGTGAATATTGCTTCAGACACTTATTAGCTGTTTGATCCTAAGCAAGTCACTTAGCCTTGCTGTTACTCATCTGTAATATGTGAATAATAATAGTATCTGCCTCCTGGAGTGGTTGTGAGAAACAAATGAGATAACATTTATAAGGAGCTTTACAAACCTTAAGGCACTAAATAAATGCTACTACAGTAGGGCCCCTTATTTGTGGGGAATAAGACCTACTGTGGATGACTGAACCATGGCTATAAGTGAACACCTATTAAACCCATATGTAATATGATTTTCTTATATATACATACATATAATAAAGTTTAATCAATATTTTTTTAAACCATTACCTTCCTTCTTAGAATCAATTCTGTATATTGGTTCTCAGGCAGAAGAGAGGTAAGGGCAAGGCAATGGGGTTTAAGTGACTTGCCCAGGATCTCATGGCTAGGAAGTATCTGAGGTCAGATTTGAATCTAGAACCTCCCATCTCTAAATTGATAAATACACAGTAAGAGATTACCAACATTAAATGGAGTAACAATAATAAATTTAATTATGCATTATTGTTCTATTCTGAACAGTAACCCCCTTTATCTTTAGGGGATATGTTCCAAGACACCCCCCCCAGTGGATGCCTAAAACTGCAGACAGTTCTGACTTTTTAACTTTTAATATCTGAATTAACTTTTACTGCTTAGTACTGTGTTCCTTCTCCCTCCGCTCAGTGCTTCCTAGCCTCCCATCTGCTCCTAAAAAAAAACCTCCAAAAGAAAGCAGAAGAACTGACAGATGTCTCTGTCCACTGCCAGGGGCAGACCTACAGGCACAGAAAGAAGAGACCTTTGCCCCCCTCACCCACCTACCCACCTGCCCACCTATAATATGTCTGTCCCATTCTAGGGTTTCAGCCTTCACATCTTCTTGAGCCATGTGCTGGCCCCCTCCCTCATCTGGCAACAGCCCTCTTCCTGTTTCCCTTCTTCCTCTGGAAGGAAAGGAAAAGAATACCAGAAACCATAGAAAGCAAAACTATGGATAAGAGGTGGAGGGGCTACTGTATCATCATCATCATCATCATCATCATCATTATCAACTTCAATTCACTCAATAGCCATTTATTCTAATTTGTTCAAGGCAGTTTGCTCATATAAAATATCTGTTCAGTTATAACATAAACCTGTATCCATTATGCTATTATTTTGGTTTTGGATTTTTAAATTTATTTCATTCATTATCTCCCAATTACATGTAAAAATAAATTAACACTCATTTAAAAAAAATTTGAGCTCTAAATTACTCCTTCCCTCCTATATCCCTTGACAATACAAGCAATATGCTATTGATTATATATTTGAAGTCATGTATGTTGGGTTTTATCTACATGTCACATTTCACCTTTTCTGAAGGGCTACCTAAGGGTATCTACTTTCCCATGTTTTCTCTCGTATGCATTGAAATGGGTAGCACAAACAGTAGCTCTTAAAAAGAAGTAGGAAGTAAGAATAGCTGGTGTAAAATTAAAAAGCACCTTAAAAAAAGTGTTGTCTTCTATACCTTATGCCTTGTTTTCTACCAAGTTATCAACTCTAACTCTTATTTGTAAATGTACCAGGAGGCTAGTGTGCAATGGACGCAGCAAATAAATCTAATAATTCTTTTCTCTTTGGTCCTTGAACATTTCTTCTGTTCTAGAAAAATATGGTAGTGGTGGTAGCAGTGGTGGTTTTTCAGGAATTGAAGAAGAGAAAATAAAGTACTTAAAAATGATAGAACCTTTTCCTACTCCTTTACTTTACCTATGTTCAGAAAATTTATTCTGCCCTTGCAATGTATTTCTTTGACATTTCTTGCTTATATCTAATGTCTTTACTTTTGTGTTTAAATATATTGTTATAAAGTCATTTTTAATGTTTTCTCTTTTGTGGTAAGGATAAGGTCATTTAAAAATGATATACCATTAATAGTTAAAACATTTCACTTATGAAGTTTCTTAATTTTATGCATATTCCTTATGGTATGCAGCTTTGTTTTCAGTTTAAAAATATGGGGTAGAGGTAGATAATGAACAATGCAAAAAAAAAACAAAACTTAAAGTTTTTAAGAACATCTATACCTTCCATTTAATTGGGACTTTTTAATAATGTATAGTTTCTACCTAGGAGGATAGATTATTTATATATATGCTTTTTGAATTTTACTTAGATTGTTTTTTTCAGTGATCTGAATTCAATTATCCTTTAAAATAGTTCACTGGTCAGCATCTTACCATTTCTCCTTAGGTAAGTCAGAGGGGATAAATTTGCTGGTTATCTCAAGAATAACTTATTTTCTCCTCAATATCGACTTCAAAGTTCTGATAGTTCCCTGGTGACCCCTTTGACATTCTTTGCCAACATGGAATACTGGCCGTTAACTCAGACAGACTTTGGTTAATTTAGCCACTGTTGTCTGTCTTTTCTTAATCTCGAGGAGGAACAAAGTAAATTTTCTGAATGTTTAACTAACCTTTGATTATTAAAGGTGTTAAATGAAAACATTCCTGCCATAATTTAGTGCTTAATCTGTATATAATGAAAATATACTTGTCTGTTGCCAATCACTTTGCCCTCTTTTTAAAATGTATTTAGTTATTTTATTTTCAGTTCCAAATTTGCTTTTACTGTCCTCTTGTTCCATATTTGTAGAATTAAGATGAAACAAAACTATAATTTTCTTAATATAGTTTCTCAAAAGTCTTGATGCAGTTTTAAGCTGCTAAAAAGCTTAAAGATCTTTTGAGATTCCAAAGTTTAAATTTGTACTAAGACTTTGGGACTCCCTTTATATCACAAGTAATTAAGACACTTAAGGACATTTTTTATCATTGCAACCTATGATGCTTTATGACCTAAAACATAAAGGTAATTTGGCACAAAAAATATATTATTAGACTTATAGTCTGGAAGTTCTTGGATCAGATGTTATTTCTGATACTAGGCATGCAACTCTGGGCAAGCTACTTATTTGCTGGATGTTTCAGGTACCAGACTAGAGTTACCTGCAAATTCAGAGACTTAATGGGATCTCCACCCAGATTCCAAAATGGTTCAAGTGCTGGTACTCAGTAAACAACACTGGTTCCCTCAATCAATCAAAAGCATTTATTAAATGCCTACTATGTGCCAGGCACTGGGCTAAGCACTGGGGATGCAAAAAGAGGGAAAAGTGAGTCCTTGCCCTCAAGAAGTTACAGTTTATTTAGAGCCCTTTATAATCTGACCCCAAATCACCCTCTCCTTTATTGTTCCTGTTCCCACACACTGCTCTCTGACCAGACTTCTTGCTGCTCTTCATACATTTACATTCTTTCTTTGTGCCTTTTGTACTTGCTGTCCCCCATAGGTAGAAATCACTCTTGGGTTCTCTTTACCTCTGTGAATACGTTATTTTTTCAAAACCTTGATCAAGTATCACATTATCTTCTTCATGAACTCTTTCTTGATCCCTGCTTCTGCTAATACCACCCCCCCAAAACAATTTGTTTTGTATGTATTTTGTATATTTATGGCCTTCAAATTCTGCCTGAAACGGTCTTATTTTTGTGTTTTATCCTCCTCAACCATCAAACATGTCTGACATGTAATAGGAACTTAATAATTAATTGATTGGTTGATTGATCTTCAAGGTGGAAGGGGGGGATTTTCAGACCAGGAGATCTTACATGATAAAACATCCTTCAGTTACCTCAAATGAGAAACCTAAGGAACTACCAAAATCTTTATCAATACATTTCAGTCCTTGTGTAGGAAACTGCCTATTTGAAAACAATTAGACTTATTTGGGAATGGTCAGGTTGCAGTTGTTCCTTCCAAAAGGCAGATAGAGTGCACTGAGACTGTGGGATTGGAATGATTTTAGTTATACAAATGTTTATCTCTCCCACTTGAACTAGTAAGTGGGACAAAACAGGGACCACGTGAAAAGTCGCTGGTGGAGACACTTGTTTAGTCTGTAGTGTGTTGACCTGGAAAGACAAGGGAAGGCTGGTGCAGTGACACATGCTTATAATCCCACCTACCTGGGAGGCTGAGATGGATGAATCTTTTGATGAGCTCAGGAGTTCTGATCTTGAGTGAGCTAAGCTGATCCAGTGTCTGCTAAATCTTCCAGAAATATGCTGAGCTCCTGAGTGTGAGGGGCCACCCTTCAAGGCCTGGTGAAGCAGCCTAGGCCAGAAACCAAAGCTGTGTGATTAAGTCCATGAATAGTCAGCACATTTCCAGCCTGGCCAGATAAACAGGCCCAGCCTTTGTTTTTTTTTTTTTTAAGGTCAGATAAACTGTTTGCACATTTTTGGGACACCACCCATTTGGCTTAACTTCAGATTGGAGTCAGTATTCAGATTCCATTGGTGCAGAACTCTTGATTGGGGAAATTCCCTCTACTATGCCAATGGACACCTTCTTTGCCATTTATATTCTTAGAGAAATTGCTTAGGGCAGTGGTGGGCAAACTACAGCTAGAGGGCCCGATGTGCCGCCCCCTCCAAATGTTCTATCCCAGGGCTAGACATTATTCCTAATCTGAGAATACAAAGAGTAGGATGCAATACAATGAAACTTCAAAAGACTTGCCTTAGAAACAGACTTACAGAGGAGCATCTCCTTTCCTTTGGCCCCCTCTTTAAAAAGTTTGCCCATCGCTGGTTTAGGGCATAGATAGATTAAGCGATTTGCCTGGGGTCAAGCATTACGAGTTAGAGGTGGAACTTGAACCCTAGTTTTAGTGGCTCCAAAGCCAGTGATCCATTTACTATGTATGCCAGGGCTCTTTCTAAGTTTTGCAGATCAGTATAGAGTCTGCTTAACTTTTTGCTTACTTATTTGCAGTTCTGTGACAAGTAGTAAGACTTGGCCTTGCAGCCAGTCTGCTCTTTATGTAAAATTACTTTATTACCAGTGCACTTGTCCTAATGAGTCTCATGAGATGTTCATTTCTTTTAGAATACCCACTTTCCCCCAGGGAAACAATTTAAAAAAACAACCCCAAAAGAATGGTGAAATGACTATAGTAAAACATTTTCTGTTATGACTACCAATAGTTTTTCTTAATGTTATAGTCTATACATATTAGTGGTATGGCAAGTCTCTCTTCTCAGCTCCATGCCATTATCTTATAAATATCTCAACTCTGAGTTTACAATGCTGTTTATAGAATTTAATAAGGCAAACGTAATAATGCCGCCTGTGCTTTAATGCACAATCTCAATTGAGTTGACCACAAGATAAATAGAAACAGAAACAATAACTTGTTCCTACATATTGTTTTTAATAAGCATGTTATTTAGTTGATCAGCTTCCTGCAATAATGCCTTCTATCCCAGTCTCCCAGACAAATTGGCTAATGCTTTCTCATGCTTTTACTCTGGGAGTATTAGTTCCCCGAAGATATCTCTGTATTAAACTTCTAGAAAATCCCAACTTCTATCTTAGGTTAAATAGAGAAATATGACTATAGAGGAATTAAGAAAAGAACAAGCATTATCAAATTCATGTTGCATTATTTCTGAGTAGAAAGGAACTTTTTTTACTTGCTGTTTACAAGGCAATAAGCAAGAGTAAGACCTTTGACATAACAAAAATACAGTTTTGGCTTTAATTTCTTACACATGCCTTTTTGAAAAAATCATGATTTTAAGGTGAAACACCAGTACATTGATTTTTTTGATAGGCTCTTATAATTAAGCCTACAAAAGAAAACTGTTTTTTTGGTGGTGATTTTTTTTTTTTAAAGTTCATGCCTCGATTGGAAGTAAAATCACTTGTCATGCCAGCTAGCAGTTGCAAAATGCAAACCTTCATTCTTTGGCTGCCTATTTCTCATTTGGTTCTGACATATTAAAAAGCATATAATTAATGGTTGACATTAGTAATTAACATTAACTTTATGGTGCTTAATATGCCATCATTCATCCATCAAATAACTGAGATGCATTAATGTCTTGGCATAAAGGTTTTAATTATATAAAATGGTCTTTCAGTTTTCATATGGTATATTTGAAAGAAGCCCAAAATGTAGTAGCAAAAAAAAAAAAAAAAAACGGAAAAAAGATTTCTATAAGCATTTGCTGAGTATGAGTGGTTATTTTTATTCCTCCTTAGGAGTGTGTACCAGCAGTCATACAAGGAGCTTCCAGGGGAGAATTCAGGCCTGAGTGTGGCAGCCTCATCAGTGGCTAAAGAGCACCACCTGGCTGCAATTGCCCAAGCTCTCTGGAGAAATTTCTTTCCTTTCCTGAAGAGCCAGAGAATGTCACAGACGGTGCCTATCCCTCAGCTTGCAGATACAGCTGCAGGTCAGCATTCATCCTTTATTTACTGTTGACTATTTACTTTACTTCTTACAGATTGCTGTTGTTTTGTCAGTATTTTCTTGTCTCCACTAAGTTTCTTGCTACTGTAGCCGTTTGAATGTTAAAACATTTTGACAACCACAAAAACAAAGCTGCCTATTTTAATAGGACCCTTTTATTTTTATCCAGCTATGATTTATTAGAGACAAGGCTTGCTTTTGCCTGAAATGAAAGAGGTATTATTAGTAGTTTTGATAACTACTACGGATAGTAATAATTCACATTTCTATAGGATTTTAAGGTTTATAAAAACCACAGTCTCACAACATCCCAAAGCTGCTCTTCTTCTTCATCCAAAGAAGTAAGATTCTTATACTTAAAAGAACATTTTGATTGGTATTTCATGTTTTTAGAAAGTATCATTGCTATGAATTCAAATGATTTTTACAGTTGAATTGCATAAATCTATATCCAGACTTAAACAGGTTATTTTATATGAAAAGCTGTTCTGTGTGGAACATAAGAATAGTAGAAATAACATTGGTTCTCAGTTAAACTAAATAGGTCAGTTTGACTGCTTGCGTGACCTCAGGAAAGTCACTATGGGCCTCAGTTTCCTCATTTGTAAAATGACAAGATTGGACTCCATGATCTCTGAATTTAATTTCTGCTCTAAATCCATGATGCTTCTATTCATGTAGCACCTAAGATACTTAACAAGAATACAAATCAGAATTTAAGAAGGTGATAAGTCAGTAGGGGTAGCAGTAATAGTAGTGGTGGTGGTGATGGTAGTCGTAATAGTGCTAGTGATGATAGTAAATAAATAAAAATGTTGGTTTGATAATCACAAATTATATTTGTGATTTTACAATGTAAATTTTGATTTTTAACATTACAAATGCTCAACAAGTAAAAGTAAATAAATTATGGCATATATTCTCAAATAAAGCCTAAAAACATAAGCTATTTATGTTTTGACTAGAATAACATAAGGATATGATAGAAATCTTTAAAATAATAATTTTATTCTGTTCCTCCTTCTAAAGCCATCCATAAAATATACATTTTAATTCATTATTTTTTAAAATTCAATTTTATTTTATTTTCATCCATAACATTTTTGTTCAGTTGTTTCTTTTTGGTTAGCCAGAAGGCCTAAATATTGTTGAAATGAAGTACATTTTGAAAAATAGTAGACTAAAACTTGTTTTTACCCTGATATGACTAAGCAAAGGTGAATCAAAGAGAAAATTTGAGAGTTCCTGAACTCTTTAGAATAGACTTTAGTAAGGTAGTGGAATCATGCTATGGAGGCATTCAAAAAAGTAAATATCACACTCGGTCCAAGAGAACTATTTATACACCAGCCGTTACTGGTTTCTTCAAGTCTTTTCTCCTTAGTTGATGACCAGTGTCCTGGTTCCTTACTGTTCCAGAGTCTTTACACACATTCACCATTTTTTGCATTATTGTTCCAATCAATGCACAAAGGCTCTAGGTTCTAGGAGTTTGGGATACTTATCAATCCATCAGTCACCAAGTATTTCTTATATAGCTATTGTGTCCTAGGCACTGTGCAAGGTGATGGGATGCAAGTACAAGATTAAATGGAGAATTAGAGAGAAAGAATACTTAAAAGCTTTTAAAGGGAATATAACATTAAATACAAATTAATTAGTACAAACTAAGCACAAGGGAAAACAAGGCAAAGAGGTATTCAGTAGGATAAGACCTATTACAGAATGGTAATTCCTGAAGCAGATGAGTTTGAAGTTGATATTTTATAAGCAAGAAGATGTCCCAAACAGTTTTAGGGGAGCCAGTTTGTGAGTCAAGAGAAATGACATTTGTGAAAGAGGAAGGTCCATTGTAAAAGGTTTGACTGAATAATTTGGATTTGAGGGAATCACTGTCAGTTCCCGAGTGAGCTGATAAGCATTATCCTTGAATGGTTGATTTTCTAGACATAATGAAAAAGATGCAAGTGACACTGCAGCACTCAACCAAAATAAGACAGTCAGCCATTAGATTAGAACTACTGAAGGATAATAATGTTTTCTTCTATTATGCAGTATATTTTTTAAAAAATTATACTTATCACTGTCATTGTAACTTTTAATACAAGAGGAAGTAAACATTTTTTAAATAGCATCAAGAATTTCTCTCCATTTTAAATTAGGTTTTACTTGTTTGGCTTTGGACATGCCCAGAACAGCTCCCTCAGACCTTCAGCCTCAGCCAGTAATATCAATGATGCAGTTATTTGGGTGGGATGATATGATTTGGCCCCAGCTTGTATCTAGATATTTAAGTCATCTCATAGAAAACAAGTAAGTACTTTTTTACTTCTTATTCTAATCATATCCCATAATGGAATCCCATGGTAAGTGAATTAGGATAGGGAAAAATGTATTACTGTCTTTTGTTTTTACATCACCTTCATTTCCATATATATGTATATGTATGTATATATATGTATATATAAAAGCATTAAATATATTTACATATAAATACGTATTATTTAGATATATTTATATTATATATGTATAATTATAGCCAGACTATCTCTAGGTAGGTAGATAGATAGTCAGACTGAAAGATAGATGGCTGGCTGGCTGGCTGGATGGATGGATAAATGGAGAAAGAGCAAGAGAAAGAGAGGGAGAGGGAGACTATGTATAAATTTATGCATTCATTATCACCTACCTCTGCAAAGAAAGAAGATACATTTCCTTGTACCTTTCTTGTAAATATACAAGCAATCATTTTGGAGTTTAGGGGATTTTTTTAGGTGTTTCTTTCCATTGATAGTGTTAAATTGTTATAGTCCTTGTGTCTGTCCCCTGGCTAGCTTTGTAGACTTCATTTCGTGTCCATTCATATAAGCCTTCTTTAATTTCTCTGTGTTCTTCATGTTCATAATTTCTCATAGTGTAGTTAGTATTAGTCCTTTATATTGATATGGCATAATTAATTGCCACAACTCAATCAGTGAATATCTACTCTTATACCCCCAACCCACCAGGTCTTTGCTATTACAAAAAAAAAAAAAAGTTGCTACCATATATATTTTGGTGTGTGTTGAGGCTTTTTTTCCCCTTTCTTTATCCTTGTACTGTGTTCCTAGCCAAGTGGCTTGAGAGGAATGGACATTTGAGTCATTTTCTTATCATAATTTCAAACTGCTTTCCAGAATGGTAATAGCAGTTTGTAGCTCCACCAAATAAAGTGTAAATTTAAAAAGAAAATCTTTCATTTCTGTAATCATCTTATTCTTAGAGATTTAGAGATGAGAGAGACCTTAGAAGACAGCAAGAGTTTAGCTCCCTTACTTTTTAGATGAGGAACCTGAGCTAGAGAGGTGAATCGATTAGCTTGATAATCACATATATAATATATAGTACATCTAAGATTTGAATCCGGCACCTAATTTGTTTCCAAAACTAGTTTGTTTTGCCCTGAAACATGCAGCCTTCTGCACTGGACTTTTTTCAGGCTTTCTGTTCTTACTCACATTATCACTATGACATTAATAACTTGAGAAAAGATAGAAATATATTTATTTTATGGCATGATTTTAAAAGTTCATAAAAATTACTTTTAAAGTTTTCTGGGACTTGTTTTGTTCTTAGCTCAGATCCAGCAGACTGGGTTTTCTAGAAGGCCCAATAGAGTGCTGGCCCTGGAATCAGGATGACTCCTTTTTGTGAGTTCAAACCCAACCTCAGATACTGGCTGTGTGACCCTGAGCAAGTCACTTAGCCCTGCATGTCTCAGTTTCCTCATCTGTAAAATGAGCAGGAGAAGGAAATGGCAAAGTGTTTATTATCTCTGCCAAGAAAATCCCATATGGGTTCATGAAGAGTTGAAAATGACTGAACAGCAACCAAAATTAATTGGACATTTCCACACCGACTTATTATACATTTCACATATTACAAAGCTGATTTTCATAAGAATATGAAACCCAAAGGACCTTAATATTTGGTTTAGGTGCTTCAAATTTCATACCAATTGTTACTTGTATAGAAATAAAATGTAAGAACTAGGAATAATCTCACACTGATTTATTCTGTGACCCTCGAGATTTTACTTCTCTGATTTGGGCCTCAGTTTGCTTTAGCTGCAAAATGAGAAAGTTATTCAATTAAGGTCCACTTTGCTCCAAAATTCTTTCTTTTTTTTCTTTTTTTTTTTTTTAACCCTTAACTTCTGTGTATTGGCTCCTTGGTGGAAGAGTGGTAAGGGTGGGCATTGGGGGGGGGTCAAGTGACTTGCCCAGGGTCACACAGCTAGGAAGTGTCTGAGGCTGGATTTGAATCTAGGACCTCCCGTCTCTAGGCCTGACTGGATAGATGTCCTAGGTATAGCAATTTATTGTTCTTCTGTGAATATGACTGCCCAGTCTCTCATCCACCCATAGAGTTCAGGGTAGCTTATTGAGCATTTCAGTGCTGAAGTAATTTCATACTCTTTCTGACTTAAAATTAGAATAAAATTTAGTGAAAAAAGGAAAATTTGTAAGTATTAAATGATACTGGTTTTTTACTTCAGTGTATCTATTTCTTATACCTTCCTTACTTTTCTTCTACTCACTTAATATTGAATATCTCTTTCCTTCTTAAATGGTTTGATAGGATAAATTCTGGATTGGAAGTCAGGAGCTCCATGTTCAAGTCCCCTATTCCAGTTATTACAAAGTTATATTATATTGTGCATATGCACATCTTTGGGAAAATTCATTTCTTGTCCTCATTTTCCTAACTTGTTAAAGGAAGAAATAGAGCTAGATCATAGATTTCCTTTAAGACCACATCTGACTTTCACATTCTATGACTATAATCTCATAGAACTTCCCTCCTCACAATTTTCTCAATACAATGCATTCAGTTTTATAAACCCTTCCTTTCTTTTGTAGTTCCATTTCCCCTTCATCTTTATTTCAGTATAACCTCTATAAACACATGGACTAAGAGGAAGAGAGACCTTTCAAAAATAGTGTGGCATTTTATGCAAAAGGACAATTTTTATATTTGAGTAAAATGTCATTTTGTAGATAACTGTAGTGTTCCATCTCTAAATGCTGTTTTGTGATTTCTGAGCTAATGTGCCCTATACATAGTAGGTGCTTTATAGGAGCTTAATGAACTAATGTATAAACTCTATGAGGTATCTAAAACATTATGAATAGCAATATCAGAGTCTAATGAGTGTATTTTCTTTGCTGTTATTTTAGTGTGTGTGTGTATCTAATTTACAACCTTTTTCATCAGGACTCTATCTGAGACACTTTCCCGTTCAGGCTGTACATCTTTCCAAGCCCTGACTGTACGTTCATGGATCCGCTGTGTCTTGCAAATGCATATGAAAGACCTCTCTGAGCCTAATGGCATTTTGGTTGGTATAGATGCTGAACAAACTGTTGGTATGTGTTTTGGAGGGACACAATTCTGTTTTGTTGGATATGTTGAAAATTCCCAGCTAATTTCATCAACTAATATAAAAGATATAGAGATTGATTTGTAATTAGGTATGAATATAAACAGAATTATATTCCCCTTTGCTGTCTGTTCTTTTTCTTGATGTTTTGCCTGCACCATACATGACAAATTTCTCTCATACAAAGATAAAAGAGCTTGTTTCCTTGGAAGCAAAGAACAAAAACTTGCTCCTGAGGAGACAAGCTTTTTTTTTCTCCCTGAAGAAACTGATCAGAAAAAAAGTGAAAACCTGAAGTAAATAACTAGACATCACACTGTGAACTCCCTAAAAAGAAAAATACCCAATTATGAATAATTCTTTCCCATTTTATATTAGATATTTTGCCTTTCTTCTACTCCATTATTCACTGAGTGATACTTGTACTGGTTTTTTTTTTTTTTTTTTTTTTTTTATCTCTTACATACAGTCTAGTTGTCTATAGGACATATCTTCTCCTGAAGCTATTGTTTATGCCCATTTTGTAAATTGCAGGAAGGCCAGACTGAAAAAAATGCTCCAAATTTACTTTGATAACTTATTACACTAGTTGGCTTTACATGAATAAATTTTTGTGCTAGAATGTTTCACAAGTACATGACTTCTTTGAATAAAGCCTTTGCTTAGTGAAAGAAACTTAATTCAGAGTCTTTGAATTTTGTGGAAATTTGAATTTAAAAAGAAAGACAGCTTCATGAATGAAGTATAGTACATTTCCTGCTATATTGTCTTTTAAAACAGAAAAAGAGTACATGGAACAGTTGGCTGAACTGACAAGGTTGCTATTTCAGCTTCCAGAAGTAAAGAATATTCTCTCAAAGGCTCAAGTTGAACATTTAGCCATCACACAAGACCCTCCAAAAGCACTTGTCCTATTCCTTGAGGTACTGTGCATTTATCAGCATAATTATATATCTCAGTTAAAGTGATATGCAAGAAAACATGACATGTTCTTGAAAAGTTGCCTGTGAATAGAATTTCTATAAATCTTGCCTTGTGTTTTCTACTGATTTCAATTGCAGTATTGAAAATATGTTGTTATAGGAAAAAAATTTGGACTAAAGATATAAAACAGTTGCATGTAAGAATGTAGTAAACCTTTAAAAAATTTTCAATGGAAAATATTAAAGCATTGCAGTAATAAATTAGTGCCTTAGCTTAATACAGACCTCACCATCCATGTAATGGGGCTGTTTTGTGGATTAGAGTTGCCTTAAAATAAGACTTTTTTGGCATATTAGTGGCTGACATAGGACCAAAGATAGATCTGTCTTATAAGTTGGTGATTTATGTTAATTATAGGGTTTTCAGAGACTTAAAGTAAGCCACAAAGTACAAATACTGCTGTAACAAAACATTTTATGACAGAAATTAATTTGCTTTGGAATGGGAGTTATGTCTGGCCTTTGAATTCAGTCTATGGCTTTATCTATTTTCCAAGAAAAATATTTCCTTTCAAAACCTCATGTTTTGAACTTTAAATTCCCTACTTAGATGCTATTTCAATAGATTTTCATGCAAAATAACCTCCATAAGCTTATATGTGTGGTTCTTCATAGTTGTCATGCCTAGTGGATTTGCAGTTAGCCTCAAACTAGAAGATATAATTGACATATAATAGGCAAGATGCAAAAAAAAAAAAAAAAAAAAAAAAAAAAGTTCTCCACAGGATAGAAAGTTACATTGAATCTAAGTTTTAAAAAGTAGTAAAAATGTAAAAAATAAATTTCAAGTTCACGATGGAATAGATAGTTGTTGGTCTGAAAAGAGGCCTGAGAGTTTTAATGGCCTTAGATGAGGCAGCAGTATGACATGGAAGCAAAAACAGCTAATCCTAATCTTGGCTTCATTAAAAGCTTCCGTGAATACAGGATTAGGTAGTTTTAGTTTTGCCACAGTCTGCTATAGTCAAAATCTGAAACATTTTGCTTACTTTGGGGTCCTACATTTTGGTTGAGGACATTTATAAGCCTACTAGTATAGAGCAACCAAGATGGTGGAAGCTTGAGATCTTGCCATAGGAAGGTTGCTTAAATGAACAGGGAATGGTTAGCATAGAGAAGTGGGCCATGAGAGCTGTCTTTGCTATCTTCAAATATTGGAAGAATTAATTCATTTGGAAGTGGAAGTAATTTGTTTTGCCTGGCTGTCAAGGGCAAAATTAGAAGAAGGTTTAAAAATTTCAGAAAGGCAGATTAGGTCAAGGAAATATTTCCTAAATTATTAGAGCTATCAAAAAATGAAATAAGTTTCCATGGCAGAGGTGTTGAAGTCCTTTTGATGAGAGATCTTTAAGAAAAGTCTAATTGACCCCTTATTAGGTATATTCTAGAAGTACAAACTGTAGGTGACTGTATTGTGGCATTGTTTTGTTTTGTTTTTTGCTCTCTCCCAGTTGAACATAGATTATAGTTCTTGCCACAGCCCTCTTGAGCTTAATCTGTTGTTTTGATGTTGTTCAGTTCTTTCCATTGTGTCTGACTCTTTATGACTCCTTTTGGGTTTTTCTTGACAAAGATACTGAAGTGATTTGCCATTTCCTTCTCAAGCTCATTTTACAGATGAGCAAACTGAGGCAAATAGAATTAAATGACTTGCCTGGGACCACCCAATTAGTAAGTGTCTGAAGCCAGATTTAAACTCAAGCCTTCCTGATCCATCCAGTTCCAGCTGTGATTCCACTGCACCAGCTAGCTGCACATTGCAATTATTTATTAAAGAACTGATTTTGGACCTCTTGTTTAAAAATCATTTTGATTGTAAGAATTGAGTCTTTCTAATCCTTCCTTTGATCTGTATTTTAATTGTAATGAGATTTTAATGGAAATTTAGGGATTTGGGTTTAGGTAAATGGAGATGGAGTTCAGCCCTACTTTTTAAATGTGAAAGAATCAATCATATTTATTTCTCCTTTATTTTTCAGGCTGTTGGCATAACATTTAGTAGCTTACAAACACTTTCTGAGAAGTCTGCCATGGTCACAAAAGCATTAGAATACCTTGGAGAGGTATTAAAATATGTTAAGCCTTATTTGGGAAAAAAAAGTTCCAATGCAGGCCTACAGCTGACATACAAGATAATGGGTATGTATTGACCAAGAGTTCTTGACATCATTCTTTTATTAGTAACTCAAAATTTTGGTTTTGTAGGAAGATCCCTTACTCTGTCATCAAAGAATGAAGGAATGAATTTCCTGGTCAGCTCCCAGTGATCCATGCTAACTTTAGAGCAATAGGAAAAAAATTCCTAATAGTCTATTTCAGTGGTCTGTGACTCTGTCATGTTTAGGACCCCTTGTACACCTTCGGTACAGATCTTCCTCTACTCCCTAATGATTTCGTATTGTTTTGCATGTACTTATATACATTAATATACATTTTTTCACTGATAAGCCTCTTGAAGACAAAGATGATTTCATTTCTGTCTTTGTGTCTTTTGTGACCATCACAAAGTAGGTGCCTAATAACTTCTAGTAGTTTAATTGCTGAAGATTCTACCAGGTGCTCTGGAGCACATCTTCTAAATATTTTAACATTATTTAAGTTCTCCTGAAGAACTTGGACTCTATATTGAATTGCCCCAAAGTTGTTTACTAGGTTTTGAATAGTTTTGTTTTTCAAGATGATTTAGTGGGGCAGATAGTTGTGTCAGTGAATACAGAGCCAGGTCTGAAGATGAGAGGTCCTGGGTTCAAATGTGGCCTTAGCCACTTCCTATATGTATGCCTTTGGGCAAGTCACTTAAGCCTAATTCTCTAAGCCCTTATTGCTTTTCTGTCTTGGAACTGAAACTTAATATTGATTCTAAGACAAAAGGTACAGGAAGGAAATATTCACTAGAGATATTTTTGGAAGGAAGATTTTTTTTCTTCTTAAGATTTCTTGTTCCAAGATATTAGAAAGTAAAATATTTAAGAGAAGCTTCTCATATCTTGCTATCTGGCTTTTTACTTACCAAAGATGATTTCTAAAAACTATGTAATAGGAAGATTTCAGTGTTAAGTCTTTGTAGTTGAAGTCCTCCAGTGAGAAAGCAACATATTAGAAATCATAAGGGCCAGAGAAAGATAAATTCCAGCTTGCAGAGGGAATCATCATTTTCATAAGAAAAGAAGAGCCTTGCTCAGTTACTTTTGATGCTTTCTTACTTTTTAATATTTCATAATTTTTCATCACTAGCACCATCACTTCTCTATGACTCCCCAGTGCCCATTCAGCCTTCTTTGTTAACAAAGTAAAAAAAAAAAAAAATAAGCCAAGCTACTGCCCATTCTGACAACACATAACTCATTCCACATCTCTAGTCCACCACTTGGGGCAGCTAGGTGATATAGCAGATAGAGTGCCAGGCCTGAAGTCAGAAAGACCCAAGGTCAACTCCAACCACAGATATTTAATAATCGTGTGACCTTGGGCAAGTCACTTAACTTTTGCCTACCTCAGTTCCCCTATCTTTAAAATGGGCACAATAGCACTTATCTTTCAGGGTTGTTGTAAGTAGCAAATGTGATAATATTTGTAAAATGCTTAGCCCAGGACACTGGCACATAATGAGCACCATAGAAATCCTAGCTATAATTAGTATTACTACTATTACTCCTTGTATCAAGAAGATATATTCACATGGTGTCCTCCAAAGTAAGGTTTAGCGTATGAGTCAGTGTTCTGATCTAACCTAGTTTTCAGAAACCTTCAGTAATAGGCAGTAACCCAGAAATCATATACATATTTATTTCATTAAAAGTTAGAAATTAGTTTATTATCCCTACTTAGTCAAAAAGTGTAGGCTAAAAAGGCAGATAGACAAATTTAAAAGTTTTGAAAGTGCAAGGTATTTCCTTCTGGGCCAGTAATTGCAGAAGATCTACAAAATGATCTAGGAGAAAATTTCCTTATTTATTAATAGTGAAAGTTTTAAAGTTTTTCTGCATTTAAAATACACTTATTTTTTCCATGGATTTGTAATCTCATAGTTGGGTGCATTCCTGCAGTGATGCGACTCATAAATAATCAGACTAGATAAGTCAATGATTAACTCATATTGTTAAGGATCTAGGCTTAAGAAAATTATAGAGGAAAAAGGTTAATAGTACAGATTTAATTTAAAAGAGTGCCTTTGCATCTTTTTTTTCTTCTGGAGAACCAGTTGTTAAACATTTACCAGAATATACCATATAGTTTTTATAATTATAGTTTATTTTCAAAATATAAACTCCTCAGCATAGAATTTTAAAACCCCAAGAATTTGCCTCTTAACTAATATCCATGCTCTTTGTTTAACCCTCCTTCACACAATTAAACTAGTAAACTCCAGTGCTACTTGAGTTATTTGACTCAAAAAACTGGACTTCTACCTATTGGACTCACCATTCTATTTCCTAGTTGCATGTATGTCCCCTCATTCCTGGAAGGAAAGTCTTCCTGAGTTTTTTCTCATGAAATCTTTAACTTTCTTCAAAATTCAGTTCAGAGACTACATCTTCCTTATCTTCTCAGTTATTCATTCTTCCTCCTCAGATTATTTTGTTGCCTAATCTGGTTTTATAACCACTAATAGGATGTAAGGCTCTTGAGGACAAGGATTGTGTTGTTTTTATCTTTGTATTCCACGTGCCTTATTTATACTGCATGCTTCATAAATGATTAAGTATTAGATATGCCAATTACCATGATTATAGGAGTAAACAAGTTAAAAACAATGTATGTTTATGCTCCTAACTTATAACAAAGTAACTTTAGATCTATAAAATGCTTAAAAGACAAGAAAAACATGACATGTATTTACATTTCTAACGACCTTCTTCCCCAGTTTCCTTTTTAAAAATCTCCAGTGACTTCAGAATTCCTGGAAATTTTACCTCTCTACTATTTCAAAGAAATGTTTGCCTTTCAGTGAAACGTTAAAAAGTGTAGCAGTAAAATTGATGTATCTTCTCTCTGTCCTATGAACCTGTAAAACAGATGGTTCCCAATAAAGTACTTTAACCTTACAGCTGATGAAATTTCCAGTGTGGACGAATATGTATGCATGTAGAAGGTACCTATCCATCCCAAATGATCTAGGTGTGACAAATGAGAGTAGAATGAGTCATTGTGAATGTCAGGAATAATGGCAATACCCTTTTAAGAGTATATTAATATGAGGTCCTATAAATGCTTTTTTCCAATAGGTAGAAAAAATGGGGAGTGAGGCAGCATTATTTAAAATATTGCTAAGTGAACATTGAGTTTCTTTATGATTGATCATTGTATTTTCTTTTACACAAGAAGATTAATGTTGTTTGTTGTTCATAGAGGTGATTATGGGTTGACTTTTACACATCAATAACTTCTTCTGCAGCCCTATTTTTTTTTGCCTTTTTTTCAGTTTCAGAACATAAGTATATATGGATTTATTATGTGTATAATACATATAAACAAACATACAAATACATAGTAAGTTATCTACAGCTTTCTGTTTTGGACATAGCCTTTTTTCCCCCTTTATTTTCTAAAATGAGTAAATAATTAGCCTTTGTTCAGTAGGTTTTCACCCACGCTGTCTGAACCAGCCCTTGTTATAGCATGTGATGAAATAAGGCTTTTTTCAGGAAATTTGTAAGTCAGCCTTCTTAGCACATTTTTACTAAGAAATGTACCCCCATTATGAACCATCTGAAAGACTATTGAGCAAAAGACTCAGACTCTTGATAATTAGTTTTCTAAAGAAACGTCCTGGTTTTCTGTTAAGAAACACATTGGGTTTGTAAAAAATTGGTTTGGTGCTATTTTCTTTGAAACACATGAATTTAGATTAATTGCTCTTTTCCCTTCAAATGCAGAGATTACAAATGCATGGTTTCTTAGCACCAAGGAAACTGTAATATATTTACTAAAGTATTTAAAGTAGAATCTTATCATAAGACCAAGGACAGATCCCTGACACACACTCCCCATTAGGATCTTCAGTTTAGGACTTGAAGAGACTTTCTTATTGCACCAGTCCAATACCCCCATTTTTACAGATAGAGAAACTGAGAGGTTTTGAGAGATTGACTGATGTGCATAGGATCCCACAGGTGGTAATAACAAAGGAAGGATTAGAACCTAGATTGAACTGCAGATCCACTGCTCTTTCCACTGCAATAAGAAATTCTTAGTTATCTACCAAATAGAATCCAAATTTAAACTGATAAATGTGATAATGAGATAGAATCAAAATTTGAGAGCTGAACAAGAATTCAGGAGTCATCTAAGTTGATTTTCCACATTTCATCCATTCACTAATTTTACAAAGTTTTTATTATTATTAAATAAATTTTTTCTATGCTTCTGTTTTTTTGTCACACATCTATAAGTACAAAAATGTCCCCCTTTCCCTCCTTCCTCCATTAAATTGAACCCTCTCTTACAACAAACAAAAGTAGCTAAATAATCACATCTTACTGTTCTATCCTCTTGGATTCCTACCCCTCTGCTAAAATGAAAGCCTCATTTTCAAGGTGAGAACCCCAAGTTATAAAGAGTTCCAGTAACATCTCCAAGGACCCATAGCTAGGAAGTTATACATCTGAGCCTAGAACCAGACTTAACTCACTGTCCATTGCTTTTTTTCCCCCTCATACATGCTGTGCTTAGACCTTGCATGGTTTAATTAGCAAATGTTTGGCAGAAGTTGGTAGTATTGTTCATGTTTTCTAATTTCTGTATTTTTCCCCCCGTTGCTTCTGCTGTAGGGGTCCTTGTAAAGTCATGGGCGCTGATTCTTGCCACTTCTAAAGCACAGAAGCTCCTGTTCCGTATCATAGACTGCTTGCTTCTGCCACATGCTGTTCTACAACAAGAGAAAGACCTGCCCACAGCTATGCTGACTGCTATTCGGAAGAGCCTTCCTCTCTATCTTCAGGTAAGTACATTTATGCTTAAGCTGCCCACAAGTAATAAACTTTCACTTCTCAGGAATGTTTTTTTTTTTGTTTTTTTTTTTTTGTTTTGTTTTGTTTTGTTTTAAACCCTTGTACTTCTGTGTATTGTCTCATAGGTGGAAGAGTGGTAAGGGTGGACAATGGGGGTCAAGTGACCTGCCCAGGGTCACACAGCTGGGAAGTGGCTGAGGCCGGGTTTGAACCTAGGACCTCCTGTCTCTAGGCCTGGCTCTCACTCCACTGAGCTACCCAGCTGCCCCCTAGGAATGTTTTATAATAAACAAAAATGATAAAAAAAAAAAAAAAAAAAACTTCTAAAAAATCTTATATACATTGACCTTGAGGAAAAGTAATTTTTTTTTTGTCCTTTTAAGGAGCACAAAAACTTAAGTTCTTTTAGAGGTTCAAGATTCTTAACCCAAAAGAGCCTTGAATGGGGGCAGTTAGGTGGCTCAGTGGATTGAGAGCCAAGCCTTAAGTCAAGAGGACCGGGGTTCAAACCTGATCATAGGTACTTCTTAACTGTATGATCCTGGGCAAGTCACTTACCCCTAAATGCCTACCATTGCCTACTACTCTCTGCCTTGGAACAAATACACAGTATTAATTCTAAGTCAGAAGGTATGGACTTAAAAAGAAAAAAACTTGAATGACTTATAGGAAAACCTGCCACACAGTTGAGTAGAGATTGACATGAGAAATCAATAAGCAATCATTCATTAGGACTTGCTTTGTGCCAAGCACCATTACTTATAAGTACTGAGGCTACTAGAAAAAACAAAAGTAGTGTCCATCTACAAAGAACTTATATTTAAATGAGGAAGACAGAATATACATTTTTAGTTTATGTAAAGCTTATAGAGAGTAAATCCTTCATAGCGTAGAAAACACTAGCAGCTTGAAGCATTGGGAAAAACATTTTGCAGAAGATCAACTAGAATTTGTTAAGTACTCATTATGTGCCAAGCTCTAAGGGAAAAATTCTCTTAGCAAAAAGTCAAATAAGAGAAACAGAGTCTCCAAGCCAAAAAGAGAGGTTTATTGGGAGAAGGCCAGTCTCACAATAAAGCCAGACTTCTGGTCAAGACCAAAAGACCCAGAGCCTTGTGAGAGGCCTTCCTTTAGACCCCCAGACTATCAAGACTTATATACCAGTACAGAAATAATCCAAGACATTGGCTATACCCATCTACACATAGAGGCATGCACAATCACTGTTCATTGGTGGGGGCAACTCGGAGATGCCTCTCACTGGTGAAAGAAGTCACTTGATAGGCAAAGAGGGAGTGAGGGAGCCTGAACCCTACTTTCTAGGCCTGATAATGTCAAGGATGATGTATAGAAAGGTGAACAGGGCAGGGAGGAGGTGCCAGGCCCCCCAAGCAGGGCAAAAGCCTCTATGCTAATGGAGACCTGGTCACACGTTCAAGACCCTAATTGCTGAGGGTGCATGATAGAGCAAGTTAAGGGCTAAGGTGCAAACTGAGGCCTGTGCTAACAATGATTAGATCTATTAAAGCAGCTGTCTTACTTAATTCAAAACAATATAATCATTACTTATTCTAAAATGTAATCCTGATATAAGTGGGCAGGAGATTTCACACTCACAGCACTGATCTCAGAACGGGGAATACAGAGAAAGACCAACAACAAAACCCACCGGCCCAGGTCTCAAGGAACTCGCAATCTAATGGGAGAGACAACTTTGTATGAGTAAGAAATGTACAGAATAAATTAAAGGTGGCTTCAGAGGGAAGGCTTTAAGATTAAGGAGAACTGGGGGATGGCTTCTTGCAGAAAGTGGGATTTTAGCTGAGCCTCAGCAGAAACCGTGGAAGCTAAAAGGTGGGAAGGGTGAGCATTCCATGCCTGGGGAACAAGTGTGCAGACTCAGCAGCAGGAGATGGAATGTCTCATGAAGCAACAACAAGAAAGATGGTGTCACTGATTCATAGAGAATGGGGAGAGGAGTAAGGGGCTACATCATGGAAGGCTTCGAATGCTAAATAAAGGATCTTCTATAACCACTGACCTTTCTGGAATTGGAGAGGACCCCTCCATGATGGTATGGTGGTGTTACCTGCATTTTAGGAAGTTCAGTTCAACAGCCAAATGGAGGATGAATTGGAAATGGAGAAAGACTCGTGGCAGGGAGACAGGCCAACAGGCTATTGCGATGGTCCAGGCAGGAGACAGTGATGAGTGTCTATACCAGGGTAGTGGCAATGTCAGAGGAGAGAAGGGGGTGTACATGATGATTTTTATGAAGGTAGGATCAATAGGATTTGACTCCCTGATTGGATATGCAGGGTGAGAGTGAGGAGTAGGGAGTGGCACTTTGGTTGTGGGCCTGAATCACTGAGAGTATAGTGGTACCTTTCAAAAATAATAATGAGGGTAGGAAAAAGGCAGAGTTTGCAGAGAGGAATAAAGACTTCAATTGTGGATGTGTTAAATTTATGATGTGTCCAAGATATCCAGTTTGAGTAAAAAAGGCAGTTGGAGATGGGAGATTGGTGGTATTCCTGGCTAGATCAATCTGACAACTCATCTACAAAAGAGATGATAATTGAATCCAAAGGAACTGATAAGATCAAGTGAAATAGTAAAGAGGGAGGAAGAGAAGGCCTAGGACAGAGCTATGGTCAGCAGTTACGGTATGGATGAAAATCCTCAAAGGAGACAGAGGCATGATCAGACAGGTAGGAGGATAACCAGAAGAAAAGAACAGGTCCCAGAAACCTAGAATGGGGAAGAAGGAGGAGATGGACATGCTCAGTGATTTCTGAAAAGTCAAGAAAGAAGAGAAGACCATTAAATGTGGCAATTAAGAGATCATTATAACTTTGGAGAGAGCAATACCAGTTGAATTATGAGATCAGAAGCCACATCACAGAGAATTACAAAGAAAGTAAGAAAAAATAAGTGGAGATCCTTATTGTAGACAGCCTTCTTAAGGAGGTTAACCACAAAAATGAGGGGAGATCTGGGACTGTAGCTATCAGGCATGAATGGATCAAGGAAAGATTTTTTGAAGGTGAGGGAAACATGATGTGAACGTGTTTATTGACAATAGAGAAAGAGCCAGTGATGGGAAATCAGGGATTCCAAGAGGCAGATGTGAGAAGCAAAAGAAATCCAGACACGAAGGAAAGCCAGTCCAAAGTCAGTCATAGACCCTGGAATATCAATTAAACAAAGAAATCTTTGTGGGCTAGCTCAGGAGCCTATACAACATTAATATCATTACCAGGAAAATATTGTATTTTAAAGTTGGTAACTACCTGTATTTGGGATTTTGTAAATGAAGTGATCAGTGACAAACTTTTGACCATTTTTCTCTTTGATTTTATGCATAGCTATTGTTAGTCTCTGTTATTCCTATGATATTATCTTTTATGTTTTTGCTTTATTGTTGTTAGCCCTCAGAGTGTAATATTGACTTAAAAAATACTTGTGCCATGGTAGCATGACTGACATATTTTGCTTGAGGAAAACCATAATTCATTGATGTAAAATATAACAGAATTCTCAAATTATACTATTTCATCATTCTTGTAATAAGATGGACTGTATGTGTGTGAGTATATATTAACTAAATATATATGCATGTATATACACATTAGTGTATATACGTATACAGTACTTTTTTAAGAATGAGGAACATTGTGTGTATATATATTGATGTGGAAGAGAAATTAAAATATTTATATCCAAAAGGTACAATATATTGCTTTTCCCATATGAAGAATGCAAAAATACAGTTATTTTGCTCCCTAGAATACATTTAGCCCTATACTATAGAATTCTTCCAAGGACTGTACAAGCTCAATTCCTAGTCATAGTAAATTAAATGCTCTGTAGTATATATTAATGATGCCATATGTTTGGCAACTTAAAACTTCCAGCAAATGAAAACAAATACAAAGGTAGTGTTCTTTTGTCTGACACATTCTTTACATTTCATCGTTCCCTTTTTTATTTTTCCCTTAGGGCATGTGTGTTATCTGTTGTCATTCTCAAACCCAGAATGCCTATCTGAACCAACTACTAGGAAATATTGTTGAACAATATATTGGGCGTTTCTTGCCTGCTTCCCCATCTCTTCAGGTCCTTGGACAACATCCTGTTCTCTTGGCACTGAACAAATCAGCCATCACGCTCAAGACTGCATCTCTTCAGAAAACTGTTGTGCAAGTTATAAGGTAAAAGTAAACACGGGGGAGAGGGTAAGAGTGACAATTTCAAGCCAAATTTTTGTTTAATATTTTATTTTTTTAAGTGATTAGAAATGGTTGATGGTTTTAAAATAATGCATTAATCTATTTAATGGTTGGGATTAGTGCTAAAAAAAGTTACTAGCCTTACCTTAATACTAAGTATAGTAAAAACCTTGAAATACCATAGCTTTAACTATTTGTAGTCTTCAACCCAACGAAGTTAAAGACATGAAGTTAGAATATGTAATATAATATTCTGAGAAGTACTCCTTGTGGTACTCAAAAATTGAAAACAAAGTAGATGCCTATAAATTGGAGAGTTGTTGAACAAATTGTAATATGTAAATGCAATGGGATACTCTTATGTTCCAAAAAATATGAATATAAACAATTCAGAGAAATATAGAAAGACTTTAAGAACTGATACTGAGTGAAGTAAGCAAAATTAGTAGAACCTAACTTTAATAATATAAATGAAAACAGTACTAAAAAAATAGATTAATTTCAATAACCAATCTCTGATCTTAGAGAACAAGAGAAGGTGGGTGACAGAATAGAGTTGGAATGCCACATATACTATCTGATATGATAGTTTTTTTGACTATTTTGCTTAAATGTGTTTCTTTGTTACTAGGATTCATTTTAGATGCAAATGGCATTACGTTTGGAAATTACTCGTGTTAAAAAAGGGATCACAGAAACTTAAACTAAACTTTAAACAAACTAATTTTGTTTGTGGACAGTTTAAGTGATTCTGCAAAGAATCAATTACAACTCCCAATTCTCTTAACAGTTCTATTCATTATTTCTAGACTTTCTACCTTGGAGAATCTTCCCTCCCTTTTATTTTTTAATTCTTAATTCTTATATTTCTACTAAAAATAATCCAGTTTCATTTTTCCAGAGTCACTTTCCTGCCATTTGTGTTTCATTTTGTTTTTTAACCCTTACCTTCTGTCTTAGAATCAATATGATTCTAAGACAGAAGAGTGGTAAGGGCTAGGCAATAGGGATTAAGTGACTTATCTAGAGTCACACAGCTAGGAAGCTGTGTGAGGCCAGATTTGAAGATTTGTATGTTTTCAATAGAAAAATTATCCTTACTTTCTCTACCTGCCTTAAGGTAATAGATACTGACTTTTAGGGCAGAACAAGATCTATCTTTTACCCACCCCCCACACCCCAAAAAAAGGAAGAAGAAAAAACAGCAAGCAAAACTTTCTCAATAAGGTGGCACCCTATGACACCTCTATAACAGATAGTGTTCTAATTACTACTGTTTCCTGTATTCAGCTAATGTTTTCACTTTGTACTTGGTACTTTAGACAGATCTTTCATAATAAGTAGATTTTTAAGAATCTGGGAAGAGAGGAAATCACATCAATGTAAGCTAAAAGAGGAAAGGTGGTAATGAAAAGGGCAACAATTGAGGACCAACTCAGGTAGCCTTTTCTATATCAGTAACTCATTTCTTTCCAGGAATAATTAATATGTAATTCTTTGGACTAATTTTTGGCTTAGTTTGGGGCCAAAGGTTTTGTTAAGCTTTTGAAAAGAATGAAGAATAAAACAAAATGATCAATCCTCTACCACGATATATTTTTGTTATCTATTCATTGTATATTGAACTGTAATGCAAAAGATGCAAGAGAGGTATTGCTCTTGCAGAGGGCCAACTGAAAACTTCTGGCAGTTAGAAGCCTTAGAATTCTGAGAGAAAATTCAGTTGGTCCCTGACGCTTGAACAGAGCGGAAAGATCAACCAGAGCTCTATTTTGGCTTTTGGTTTGCTTTGGCCTGTGCCTTGTCTTTGGACAATTTGTACCTAGCTAATTTCTCTGGACCTCTCCCTGACCTTCTCCATATTATTTCCCTGTTTTCCCCTTCCTGTTTTCCTGGGGCTCTGGGAGGCAGGGTGGCTTTTGGGTTTTTAGTGAAAAGACTTTGTGGGTTTAGTTTTCCTGAATAGGCAAGTAGGACATCCTTGAATTCAAACTATCCCTATAGTATACCCTCTACCTAAAAGCAACCAAATCTTCCTCGGCTGAGAGAGCAGGTTATCTCTCAGTCTAACCCATTCCTGTGACCCTCCCCCATCTTGAGTTTCTCCCTAGCAGTTGTCAGAAACCCCAGTCCCCTCTCTCCTTCCAGACCAATCCTGAAACATTAATAAACCCTTGGTTACCTAATTAAACCCTCTGGAGAATCTTTTGTGTTGAAGAAATTAGGCAAGGGTGAAGGGGAAGGAATAATTCTCTTTTTATTTCCTGAGGGAAACTAGAGGCATCCATCTTGGGAGGAAGTAGTTGCCCAATGCTTCCTCCTGAATCCCTTCAATTTCACTGACAGGGTAGAGCCTCGTGATTCCTCCTTTGAGGACTTGAGAAACTGACAAGAAAACCCTCAAGTCAGATTCAAACCACTTCTGTCTGGCCCTATTCCTTGTGTCTGTAAAAATACCTTTCCTGCCTGGAAGGGTTCAGCCTATTTCCCCCCAGTGTCCTCTGTCTCTGGCCTGAGTGTCTAGTCTGTGTCAGCTGCCTCTCCTGAATTCCTCACCTGTACCCTTACCATCCAAATACCACCTTATCCCATTCCTCCCTAAACCCGGCCATCCCTTTCATTCCTCTCCTATCACCTCAATCATCTTTACCCCTCCGTCACACAGCAAGGGAAGGAGATCAACCCCAACTTAGTGTACCCCCCTTTTATCCATAACCGAACCCTCTGGTAGAGAATATTCTTAAACCTTGTAATAAAGCCATATATTCTAGAATTTTAGGCCTTGGATACATATTTTGGGACCCTTGGTCCAATTGCCTCCCCTCACAAATAAGACAACTCAGGAGTAGACAGGTAAAGAAAATAACTTGCAGTTTTTACAGTGTATAGATGCTAGTCATTCCACATATTTGGCCATGCTGCAGGTCAGATTACCCTAGCATGATGTAAAGTTTATTTCTTTCAACATCACTTGGAAAGTGTTTGTCATATCCAACTCTAGCCCTAACCGTCTGCTAAACATTTGCATTGGAATATATATCAATCTAGTACCTGAAACTAATTGTGTTTAAGGCCAAGCACTTCTTCTCCAACATGACACTATCGCCCCCCACAAATAGAAAAGAAGAGAAAAGGAAGAAGAAAAAAAAAATTTTACTTTTGCTTTCTTTTTTTCTCTTTTTGCTGTATACTTAGATTTACTCTTCTATACCTCTAGCCTTGAAACTTGAGTCATCTTTGGCCCTACTTTCCTTGTCTTTCATATCTAATTGGTTTTATTGATTATTCTTTTATATCTTGAATTCATCCCTGCCTTTCTAGTCCTACTTCTGTTGTCACCTCATATTTAGACTATTGCAGTAATAAGCTTCTGTCCTCAGCCCCCGCCCCCTGTATTCATTCTTATTTACTGCTGCCACATTAATCTTCCTTATGTACCACTTTCAAAATGTGATACTTGACTTAAAAATCTTTGAGTTCCCCGTTGTTTATAGGTCAGATTTCAAACTCATTAGCCCAGCTTGCTACAACTAGCTTTCTTTTTCTCTCTGTTCCCAGCAGCTTTTTTCCCCCTTTAAGATGCAAGGATAAGTATGACTCTCATGTTCTAGTTTTCAATAAAAAAAATAGATCACTGTTCCTTGTCACAGGACAGTTTGTCTCCACAGTGACCCAATGCTCAAACATCGTTGTTTCAGAGGGACTTTGTAGGTCATCTACTCTAACCCTTTTCATTTTACAGATAAGAAAACTATACAGGTATAAGTATGCATGTAATGTAGACAAAATAAATATGAGCTAATTATCTATTTTGTGATAGAGTATGCCAGAAACTAAGGGGATCAAGAAAGACTCCTACACAGAAGGGAGTATTTGAGCTGAGATTTGAAAGAAATCAGGGATTCTAAGAGGCAGGAATGAGGAGGGAGTTACATTCCAGGCATGTGAGATGATAGTCAGTACAAAAGTTTTGAAATGGGAGATGGAATCTTGAGTGTGCTAATCAACAAATAGGCCAGTATGGCTAGATTATTGAATGCAAAGAGAGAGTAATGGGCAAAAAGAATGGAAAGGTAGAAAGGAGCCTGATTTTTTTAGATTTAAATGTTAGAGTATATTTTTGATTCAAGTTATATTATAATAGGGAGCTACTGGAGTTTATTAAATAGAGGAGAAAACGTGCAGATATGTATTTAAGGAAAACCATTTAGGTAGCAGCGTGGAGACTGGATTGAAGAGTGGAGATGCTTGAAGTAGGAGTACCAAATAGAAGGCTAGTGAGATAGTCTAAGCAAACATTGATGAAAGCCTAAATCAAGATGTGTATGAGGAGAGGAAACTTAAAACTTTCTCTTATATTTAGACAATGAGAGTAGAGATGAAATTGTTTCACAAATATCTGTAGTTTTATAGGTAAATTACCTTTAATGGGTTGTATCTCTCTATTTTGTAAATATTAGTGCCCTCGTTGAACTATTTGTCATCTCTAACTCTCACCTCAAGTAGAAAAAGGGGGAGGGATAATTTAGTTGAAAAGATGAACAGGTTCTAATTGTTCTATCTCTAGCATTGTTCAGAAAACCTGTTTCTTATTATGAGCCAAAACTAAAATTGTTACTACTCTGAAGGAGAGTTCAGATTTAGGGCTTAGAGGAATTTTTTATTCAGGCTAGCTCTATCCTTTTTATCAAAGGATAAGGTACAGTGGGATATGAGGATATTAACTTATATAGGGAAGTCCTTTGTTTATACAAGGACAGGAGAATCTGTGCTTATCTCTTCCACACCTCTGTCCCTCTACTTTCTTCTTTTTCAAAGAGAATGGTGAGAAAGACAGGTTTCTATATGGCTTTGGAGAATATGTTGTACTCTTTATAGCAGAAGCAAAAGAATGAGGCTTGTTATATTATGAAAAAATAATTCATTCACAGATAAAGCATTCTAGGTAAAGTGTATGGATCGATTGTGCTCATAATTTGAAACCACCAAATTGGGCCATTATAGAATGTATGGCTAAATAGATTTGACTTTTCAATTATTATTAAGTCCATTTGACATTTGGGTACCTAAATCCATAATGGTCCAGGAGAATAGAAAATGAAACATATCACTCTTTTCTGTGAAGAGAAATTTCTAGGATGTAGCATGGTAACCATTGTTAGACACACTTATTATAAGAGTTTGAGTTTTTTGTCTCCTAATTTTTTTTCTTTATAAGAGAGAAATCAGTTTTATCCTGTTTGTATGTGGGACATGGTACCATTTCCAGTAATTGTGATCAGCAAAGCTTAATTTTTAAAAATTCATTTTGTCAATATTCATAGTTTTCATACCATATGATAAGCACAGATGCTGAACAGAACACTAGAGGGACACATAATTCCTTAGTACATCACTGGATCTATAATCTTTTTAACATGGGTATTTCCTCTATTGGTACATATTGCAACTGTGTTGTATTGCAACTGTATGTATGAACTGGGGTTCAGCAACAATGAGCAACTCTGATGTGAGGTCTTATCTAGCTCTTTTTAAGACTGCTTGTCCCCTTTTGGTGTCTACATGTCACCCAACTCTCACTTGTAGTTCCAAGAATTTAAAGCACGTGCAATGGCCACATCCTAATAAAACTGTCTCAGCAGACTGGATAAATTGCATTGAGAGTAATCAACAGGCTTCAAACCAATTGGTGAGTTGGGTCTTTCTCCCCCAAGCATTTGAAGACTTCTTCTCTGGGATAGATGAATGAGAAGAATTTGTTCCAACAGCCATGAACATGACCAAAACGGACACTGTGAAGCTTCTAGAGCTTGGTCAGACGTTGAAGATGCCAAGGTGTCCGCTGGATCCCAGGCATCACCAGTCATCCTGAGTTTTGTTTTGCCTCTGGATGACTGCATGAGGGAATGAAGTTGATGACTTTGTGTAACTCTGCCTAACTTAAATCCAGTTCACGTAGGAGTCAAGACATCACCTTTGTGATGTCATTGGTCCTCTTCAAAAACAAAGAAGGAACCACAACAACTAATCCGTACCTTGTCATCCTTGTAATTCTTGTCCATTTTCTTTCATAGATCTTCATCAGGGGAGCTACACTTGGGGGCCAATCCCTAGCCCTCTCCATTTTGTGGATATTAGTCCCCTCCTTGAACTATTTGTCATCTCTACTTCTCACCACAACAAAGAAATAAAGGGGAAAGGATAAATAATTAAGTGCCTACTATGCCCAGGCACTAAGAGACTTAGGAATATTATTTCATTTGAGTCTACCTCCTGTTCCAGTCATACAATTTTACAAAATGGGATCTCTTAGATCAATTATTAAGGATAGGTCATCTCTGCCCTTCCACCTACTACCTATGTGATCTTGACTTGCCCGTTCTAAGCCTTGGTTTCCTCATCTGTAAAATGATGGGGTAGATTAATTGACCTCTTAAGATCCATTCCAGCTCTAAATCTAAATACTGGAAATGTCATTTCTTGTGTATCAGGCCATCACAAGGAAATGCAGTAAAATATAATCATGTACCTTAAAAAAAAGATTAGATTAATACTTATAAATTGTATATCATTCATTTTGATTATTTTGAAAGTATATGTTGTTCGGTTATGCTATAACCAGAATGAAATATGTTCACATTTCTTTTTTAGGAAATCCTACATTCAGTTTAAAGGGACGTCACCACCTCCTCGCTTAGCATCCATTCTGGCTTTTATTCTTGAACTTTTTAAGAAAACCAACATGGACATTGATGATATGAAACAGCTCTTACCAAGTATATTGAAATGTTTGCTCTTGGTCAATGAACCACAGGGTGAGTTTACTAATCTTTTTAGTATGTTTATTATTATAGAATAATGACAATGTTTATGCAGTGCTTTAAAGTTTTATAAACATCTTGCCCAGGAACCACTACACTGTCTCTTTTACATGTATTGAATTTTTTTTTAACCATAATACCTAGAGTAAATAGTGACATTATAGGTCATTTTATTTTACCTTATTTTATTTTTGAGACTTCATCTCCTATCTCCCTCAAGCTGGAAGTGCAATAGCTACTCCTGGGTCCAATTCCATTACTTACTGATCAGCTTGAAAACTTACCTACTTCATTTCTGCCCTGGGCTGGTTCACCCTTCCTTAATATCCTTGTCTCTCCTCTGTTTCTCCCCAATACTTACCATGTGGTATCCCATGTAGTATGGCTGCCCAATTAGCTTCAGTGAGGGTTAAAGAATTCCTGAGCTCAATCAATTTACCTGCCTTGGTCCCCACAGTAGCAAGCATTGTAAACATGAGCCACTGCATGAAACTGGCCTAGAGAGGGGGTAACCTCTCTGGTTACACAAATGGAAAATAATGGTATTGGTTTACCATGTTCAAGAGTACCCCTAGCTATTTTTCCCAGCTGTACAAATGATGGTAATGATGAGGAATGGCTGATATTTACATGGTGCTGTAAGGTTTGCAAATCGCTATATATACATTATGTCATATGACCAAATAGCTTAAATGTTATTTAGTTTGACCATTTACAACTATTAGTATAAGTCTTATCTGAAGACTGGATTTCTTTAATATCAGAAACCAAGCAAAAACAAATAATATTTATATTCTTTATGATAGAGTCTTTTCGGAAACTTCATAAATCTCTTTTATTGTATCTTTTGTTCTCCATGTCATAACCAGCTTTTTAGTGTTCTTTTTAAAAAGTCACTTAGTTGGCATTTAGAATATGTAAAGCAATATAACAAACTTGGTAGGGAGAACCCAGTAGGGACAATAATGGAATGTAGCATCCAAAGACTTTTTATGACTTGGCTGCTTGTTGACTAGACCATTACAAAAGCCTGTTAATAAACTGGCCTGCCTTAAGTCTCTTCCCACTCCAATGGCTCCTCCATTCGCCCACCATCCAGAATCCCATTTGGTCTCCATGGCTTTCATAACTGAGTTTCCACCTACCCTTTTAGTCTTCTTATAGTTCCTCCCTGCCATGTATTCTTCAACCCAGTGATGCTGGCCTCCTTGCTTTTCCTTGAACAATTCACTCCACGTCTTGTCTCTGGTCCCTCATGCCTGGGATGCTGTCCCTTCTCATCTCTACTTACTGACTTCCCTAGCTTCCATTAGACTCAACTAAAATTTCATCTTCTATATTTGTTTAATATATATAATATATGCATAATATATATTTATTTTATATATTTCCCAAACCTTTTCATTTTAGTACTTCTCCTATTTTAATTATTTCCTGTTTATCCTACACAAAGCTTATTTGTGCATCTCTGCCTGCCTCAGTTTCCTCAACTGAATAATGGGGAGTATAATAATCTCCACTTCATAGGATTGTTGTGACAACCAAAGAGAGAATATTTGTAAAGGGCTTAACTCAGTGACTAGCGCAGAGTAGATGTTTAAGGGACTTAATACAGGGCATTGACAAAAGTAGGTGCTTAAAAAGCATTTCCTTCCTCCTTTATTAACAACAATTTAGTAATGAATGAATAAAATGAGTAAAATAGAAACCTGTAAAATAGTTTCTTCTCCCAGAACCTTTGCCCTTTATAGAGAGCCCACTTAATCCTTGAATTTCAGGAAAAGTAGTTTCTTGTATATATTCCTAGACTTTAAGACAGTGAAGCCATTTAAAAGTACAAGATCATGATCAGCATATTGTTTCAAAGACTGTAAAGTGCTCCATCATGAATGGGATCAAGGTTCAGGAATTGAATTTTGCTGTTCACTTCTTGTGAGTAAATGGGTCATGTCATCAATGTTGGTGGCGTATAGGATTCTCCAGGGATCCCTGCATTGATTTCTTTTGCCAGCTGAAGGAGCAGCATTAAGCAGTGACTTGTGTCCTTGGCTAGAGAGAAAATTGTTGCTCCTTGAGGCCTTAATGTGAAATGGGCCATTTGGAAGATCATAGAAAATGCTTGATTTCTCCCCAAGGATATATAGGGAGAAGAAGAGTGATTTCATATTAATTAAATCAAAATTTCAATACACGACATGTGGATTTTTAGAAGACTTGTTAAAGATAATTATTTTTTCCCTAAGCATAAATACTATGTGTCTGGATTGTGCTTTGGCAGCTTTGTACTGTGATGTTAGTAAACCATGGTTTTGTAGATGGCAATCTAATATGCTCTTTTCCTTATGCTTTTCTTGCCTCATAAATCTTTATATGCCCTTTAAGAAACTAGACTTTTTTTTTTCCATAACACATCCCATTTTAGATATCACAGAAGCATCTCTAGGTTGTGCTGATGAAATAGATCCATGTATGATTCAGGCTTCTTCATCATATCCCACATGTTTACAAAATAAAATATAACAACATAACTTCTGAATGAGCTTTGGATATTTTAAAATTCATTTACAGAAGGCAAATCAGTAACACTTAGAAATGCAAGGCCATTGTTTTAGATATTACTTAGTAAATAGTAGTTTTCAATATGCCTGTCTGTATCTAGGATCAAAGTAGGAATAGGAGTAGGAGTTTGTGTTTTTCCTTTTAATAAAATAGAAAGATTACTACATAAATATATACATTTATATAGCTCTTTGAGATTTGCAAAGCATTTCATGTACTTTATCTTATTCTCACAACAACCCTGTGAAGTAGATGCTGTAATTATCCCAGTTTTATAGATAAGGAAACTGAGGCTCAGAATTTAAGATACTTACTCAGGGTCACAAGCTAGTAAGTGTCTGAGGCAGAAATCAAACCTATGTCTTCCTAACTCTGAGTCCTAGTGCTTTAATCCCTATAATACGCTGTCTTTCATCAGGGTAATGAAGTTTTAGTATATAATTCAAGGATCTGTAATTTGAATATTTCTTTTGCTCATGCATATTATGGCTCCACATGCCTTCAGTGGATCCATGATGTCATCAATGTAGGTAATCCTTCTAGCAGTTCTGATGGCAACTCATCCAAGCCTTCTCAGGCTTTATTCTCCCATAAATTCTCATGGAACATACTAGGGGGCTTTCCCCTATGCCTTTGGACATGTACATATATCAATGTAGCATGTGGGCTCTCCATTGTTTATCTCTTACTCACACTATATGACTGATCCATCTACTTTTTCAATCATATCCCTTTGATAATATTTTTACACTAATCATTTCATTGCCCTTTAAATGATATACAATTTTAATTCCTTGGCGATTGTGGTGTTTTGATGTGCATCCATAGGACATCACCAGAAATTTATTTACTGAGTTTTGTTTTATTTTTAAGAAGAAGCTTTTAGTTGCTGAAGTTATAGTGTAATTTCCCAAATGCTATCAATATTGTCTGTTCTTACTCAATTCCAATCCTAGCTCATTGTACATGTATATAGTTCCTTTCTAAGATAGAGATACCTAAAAATCAATTTTATAGGCTATTCATTCAACTGTATAGCCTTGTTGAAACAATAGGCACACTTAAATTTTTTTCATTTTAAATGATTTTGACCCACATTTGTAGGGCTCTGCAAGTTTTAGCATTTAAAGCAATCAGCACAGTATCATGTTACCAGGGGTACATAGAGGACCTCATTATAGGGAATCTCCAACTTGGACCATATAGTTTTTGAAAAAATTTTGTTACAAATTAATAGCCATCAACAAATGAAAATATTTCACTATATACAGAACAAGAAAAGATTATATAAAAAACTTAAATTATGAAATTTTAGAAGTGTATGTATAGATTTGTATAAATGTGTTTGTGTGTAGATATAACAAGTGTATGTATATATGTATGTGTGTGTGTGTGAATTGTAATATAGAGTTTAGTAAAACTAATGAAATTTCCCTAAGTTGGGTCCTTTCCTATACTTTTTTCCTTTGCATTTAAAAAATATTTTATTGATCTACTTTTTAAATCTTTATATCACTATGTACCCACTTATCCACCCACCTATCAACCTCTGAAAACATTCTTTACCCTTAGAAAATATACATGCAGTTTACATATATATGTATAGTCTAGCAAGACATAAAAGTTAAAATGGACAGTTTTGACTAAATTACTTCTAAGATCCTTTCCAGCTGTAGATTAGTGAAGATAATGATGAAGAATCCACATGAAACATCCTTTATGAAAATGGCAAACACTTTTGGTGTTTCCTTTTCTTATGTCTCAATTGATTTTAACTATCAGAGGATCATCCATAAGTCAAGTATTTCTCACACAACAGTATTTTGTTGACCAAGAAATCTTGTATCATCTTCACGCATATGGGTGCCATCTTGTTATAGTCATTGTAAGGACAGAATTGCAAGAATGAAGCCTTTAGGAATATTTAGGAACAGAGATGAGTGACAGAGAACGGCTGAGCCTGGGAGACCTTGCGATCCAAAGAAGGCCTAAAAGGGATTTTTCTGGAGATAGTAGGACACCCTGAAACCTGCGTTGTTCCTGATTTAACCTGAGACCATCAAGGAAGAGTTCCAGGACACATTAGGACCTCGAAGGGTCAACACCATCCCCCACACCCCCAGGCCTTAGGCTAACCAAGGAGACACAGGCTGGCTGCCTTACAAACAAAGACCCCTTGATTTCAGTACCTATGTGTTTTAGCTTAGGGATAAGATATAGGGAAGGAAAGGTGAATTCTCGGTCTCACTATTTGGTGTGATCACTGGAAGAAGGACCTTAATTGGAATTAGTTTCAGGGATCCCCCTAATATCACTGCCCTTCCGCCATCCTACAATATTGATACCAACAATAATAAACTTTGAAAAGCAGTCAGATAAAGACCTTGAAAAAGGGATACAGAGGGAACATAAGAGTGGGAAGAGGCAGCAGCTTGAGGCTTGGCTCCATCAGTCAATCCCCACTGCTGTGCTGCCTTGACCAGGCAAGGTGGTCTGATTAAAAGGGGGTTCTTTAGGCTGCTAAGCCTGGAACCCAACATCTTTATCCCCAAGAAGAAACCCTTATCAGGCTATTGTCACTTGCTCAATCTCTGTAGACATACCCTTCCACAGAGATACCTCATGCCCTCTCAGTAAGGGGGATAGAAGAGTAGCCCAGACAGACTCCATCTTTAGAGAATGTCATCCAACGAATATCCTTGGGCAGCTCCCCAAAATACATTTTTACAGTTTGGCGAGCCAGGTAAGAGACGAACCTACAATATTCTGTTCTGCAGTCAGGCAACAAGGAAAGAGAAAAGAAAAGGGAAGTAAGTGAGTTTTGAGCTAAGACTTAAAGGAAGCCAGAGGATAGAGGGAGAGGACTCCAGGCAGGGAAGACATCCTGTGAAAAGTCTCCTGTGTGAGGGAGTAGCAAGAAGCACTATGTTGGATTATAGAAGACAAGGCAATAGGCGAAGTACAATAAGACTAAAAGGAGAAAGGGGCTAATTGGTGAAAGGCCTTAAAAGCCAAATGGAGGATTTTAGCATTGATCCTGGAGATGATAGGGAGACAATAGAGTTTATTAAAGGGAGCCCTTAGAGTAGAGATTGTTTAAAGTGTCCTACCATATTAAAATCTCCCCAAACAACTGCTTTATAATCCCCAAACAATAAGCACAAGCTGTGGGCTGCTGTAAGTTGTTGCTACCTTTTCTAAATGCCCTTTTCTCAATAGAGATAATGTCTATAATTTTCAAATATAGAATCATAGGTTTAGAACTGGAAAGGACCTGAAAAGCCATCAAATCCAACCCTTTCATTTTACCGATGAGGAAATTTATGCCCTGCTTGGTTGAGTGACATGCTTAGAGTCACCTAGTAAGTATTGGAGGTAGGATTTGAAACCATATTTTCCTGACTCCTCAGTCTAGTTTCACTATATTAGTATCTCAAGTGAAATTCTCTTTAGCATAGACCACTTTTCTCTTGGCCTGGCCTATTTGAACTGTGCTTCCTGTTTTTGATGTCTTTATTGCTATTTTAGATTTCTCATGCACTGCACAAGGCATCATGATATGAGAATCCAAATGTGGTAGCTCCAATGTTACTGAAGGACATCAAGGACAATGATTTTGGTAATAATGCTATAGCTAATACTCATGTAGTACTTTAAGGTTTGCAGAGTGCTATAAGTAAGGTATCTTATTTGCTCCTCACAATAGCCCTGAGTGCTAGTATCATTTCCATTTTACTGGTGAGGAAACTGAGGCTGAGAGAGGTTAAGTGGGTTTCTCAGGGTCATGGGATTTGAACTCAAATCTTCATGGTTCCAAGGCCACTGCACTTTCCCACTCTATACCACCTATTTGCCGTTTTTAAAATTTCATTTCCATTTTTCCTTTTTTTTCCCCTACAAGTTTAAACCTTAAACTTTAAATGCTCTTGGATATGATCTAGTTTATTTATGTCTCCTGTCAAGCTTTATATAAACTCATTTTTCTCTCTACTTCTTTTCACTGGCTCAGCATTGTTCACTGTTCCCCACCCATCTCCTCCATAAAGATTTTACAGATGAGTTTATATTCTAAGCTGGTGTTGTCTTTAACTTTCATATCTCTGCTAAGCAAAACAGATCCAGTACTTCCTACCTGAAAGGATTTCTAGACAATTACTTTATATCAATTAAACCTTCAAAAGAAATGGCTATGGTCTCTATTGACACCTACTCCAATTTATTAGTGTCAGTAACTATTTGAATCGGTCAGCTTGAAGCTGCTTTTATTATATGTCAATTCTGATATTCACTTTAACCTGATCATTTATTTATTTGTTTATTTGGGGCAGTACATTCATTCATTAAATAACTTCTCACTGGTATTCAGTTGTGTCTTACTTATTAATATAAATAGGCAGTTCCATTTTTTGTGATATTCACTGTTTACCTTGTGAACACCTCCCAAGCCTCTTCTTAAAGGAAGCATAGGTAAGAGGCTTCCGCCTAGTTCATAAGTTTTAGACCTAGCCTCTTTTATTTCTTAATCCTAAGCTATATTTTCTAGTACCTTCCCTTGTTTTCCATTATGCCTACTTATCTCTGTAAGTCATTAAGTGTTAAAACATATGTTGATTTAACTAGTTGGGGCTTATTGAATTCTTCCAAAATTTCTCTCCCACAAGTTACAATTTGTGTGTGTGTGTGTGTGTGTGTGTGTGTGTGTGTGTGTGTGTGTGTGTGTGTGTGTGTGTGTAAACTTTATGGTTCTCATAAAATAAAATTTATTTTTGTTTTTGGACACACATTAAAATTAATACTGTCTACTCTTTTATTTACCTCTCTAACAACCATCTTTTAGTCATTCTTTCCTATATCCTTGGGAATTCCTTCTTCTGGTCCAGTTGAGAATAAGAATATCAGTGAAGATATGATTTAATTCCTCAACTATGTAGACTGTGTAATTGAGCAATGGTCTTACATTTAGAGTACCAACCATACTTCTACCATCTTTTCAGCCTCTGTGTCACCATCATTAGACAAACAAAGGCATTTGAAATGGAACTTTTTCTTTGTTCTATGACCTCCTTTGGAAGAAAAATTCATAGTGACCAACCTTATCGTGGTACCTCATTGTCTCAGTAGTAAATTATTTTCATAAATTGCACTATTATAAACAGTTCATTTATTGGCCAAATCTTTAGTGTTGAGTTTCTTTCATTGCTCCTAATGGATAGCATTCCGTCCCTCTTTTCCATGCCTTGGCAGAGATGGTACCCTTGACTCTAAACTGCAAACCTCCTTCATCCTTCTCTAACAGGGTCGCATCCTTCACGTATCACCTCCTACACCAAGGTTTTCCTGATTTCCCTAATTGTTAGTGTTTTTTTCCTCTTGAAAGTACTTATCTCTCTATTGCTCGTAATGGAGTTTTTCTTGGACTGACTACACTCACTGTTGGTCATTCATAAGCTTTCTACTTGACACATGGCCATATTCATTCTAATCCTCAGTTCAAGGGTAACTCTTCCCCTAAGGATTTTGTATCAGTTTGTATATTTTTTATTTAATAAAATTGGAATAGCTTCCTCATTAATCAATTAGCTCAGACTTCCCATCTCAATTTTTTAACACTTTACCTCATAAGCAATTGCTAATATGTATCAAAACCTCTAATATCCTAGGAATAAATCAATATTGAGGTTACTTACTATTTATTAATAATGTAATCAATAATAACTAAAAAACATAAACATTTACAATATTTTAGCTATAAGAAAGGCCACAGAGTTACTTCTAGCCATTATCACAATGGCAGATTACTTCTCCTTACTTCTGGAAACATAGTTCCATCATTCAGTCCATTTGGAAAACAAAGCAGTCTCTTATCACAAATTTTCTTCATCATCTTTACAAGCTAAAGGTTAAAACATCTCCACCAGGAAAGAAAAATCCTTTCATCTTTTCTTTCTTTCTTCTCTAGATCTTTTACCACCATGACAAGAAAAGATTCTTCAATTTCCCCTCACTTGTTACTCAGTCTCTTTCCCAGACTATTTATAAAATTCTATATAAAATAACAGTTGAAACCATTATCCCATGAAAGAAATTTTCCTTACCATCTTTCTCTTTATCTCTCCTCCACAATTTCTTTCACACTATTTCAAACTGACTATTCAATTTCTTTAAAACTGCTGTGAATAAACTTCCATAGAAGTAAAACCTTTACTCTCAAGAAATCTAAATTCTCAGTAGTTATATGGAAAAATGCTCAAATTCACTAATAATGAAAGAAATGCAAATTAGACAACTTTGAGGTACCTCCTCACACCTATCAGTTGGTGGAGCTGTAAATCATTCTGAAAATCAATTTAGAACTATGCCTAAAGGACTCTGATCCAACAGTACTGCTGCTATGTCTGACCTCAAGATTATCAAAGAAAAAGGAAAAGGACCCTCACATGTTGAAAAATATTTATAGCAGCTTTTTGTTGTAGCAAAAAAAATTGGGTATTGAGGGGATGCCCATCATTTGGGAAATTACTGAACAAGTTATATGAATGTGATGGAATACTATTGTGTTATAAGAAATAAGGAAAGGCAGATTTCAGAAAAACCTGAAAAGACTTATATGAATTGATTCAGAGTGAAGTGAGCAGAACCAAGAAAACATTTCATGCAATAACAGCTCTATTATAAAGGTAATCACCTTTGAAAGATGTGGTAATTGATCAATATAGTGATCCACCAAAATTCCAGAGGACTCATGATGAAACATACTGTCCACCTCTTAACAGAGGGCCACTGGACTTAGGGTACAAATTAAGCATGTTTTCTTTCCTTTTTTTTTTGAGGGAGGAGGTTAATGAATAATAATGGAAATATATTTTGCATGGCTATACATATTTGTAGTTTGGGGGTTTTTTCCCTTGCCTTCTCAAGAGGCAGGGGAAAAGGTGAGAGAGAATTCAAAACTGAAAATTTTAAGAAAAGAAACTGGAGAAAAGAAAACAAAAACCTATTAATTTATAAGTTTCCCTAGTCAGTAGGAAAGGCTTTTAAAATTAATTCTGTCCCTTCTGAAGCTACTTTGTATTCACTCAATTTATACACTCAAATGGATCTGTAATCTCATTGATTGGATACTTTCCTCTAGTGATTCAGATCACAAATCCATCAATCCCTGCCCATTCTGTGCTATTCAGATTCATGTCCTCTGATATGTTTATCACATAGTCCACCCACAGAGCTTCTTCTGACATCATAAAGGTACCAATAGAGCAACTTTGCATATCCATTTGTCTTCCCTTTTTCTCACCACATAACTCATAGTTTCTTTCTCTAATATAATTCTTTGATAACATCCTTTATTTCTATTCTGTTAGGGAGTTCCTCATTGGTTATATATTGCAGCCAGCTCAAACCCATGCTATGCTTTTCCACTGCCCTCTGTGTGATATTCATCATTAATATTTTTAAAATTACATCTTTTGTTTTCTTCATAGAATAAATTCTTAGGGATAAAGACTGTTTTTGTGGTTTCTGACTCCTACTCCAGTGTCTTGCTCATAAAAGCTTAAGAAATGGTTATTGAATTAAACCCTTTGGAATTTCATCCTAATGTTTTATATTAGTTTGAATTACTGAGAAAAGAGTACAACATTCCTCAGTTGCCACTGCCCTCTCCCTTCCCTCCACCCTCAAGTTATCTGGCTAAAGAAGTAATTTATTCTCTTCTTTAATTAAAATATCCCTTTTGATGCCCCTGGCTTTTTCCATTATCTGTCCTAAAAATATCAGTGAACTAACACCCCCAAAAGTGTGCTCATTATCTCACTAGTTGGGTTTTAAAGTTTACATTTCAGATATAAAATAGCCTTTTCATGTTGTCACTAGAAGTTGTGTGTTATATAGTTGTTTTTTTTTCCAATAGAACATCTTCATTATAGTTATAATTATATTTTATAGATTATTAGCTTTTATTTAGTTTTTTAGAAGTTAAGATTTTGAACCTGAAATCTTGGGGCTGGCACTTTTAAGAGAATAAACTGCAGAACACACTATTAGATTCACAGGCTGTTCCAAAGCAACCTATTTTCAGTCAATCTTTAGTATATTTGAATACAAATGTTGCTTTATGATTTCACTGCCATATGTTCTGAGGGAAGATGGGTTGAGGAGAGAGCAGTTCCATAAATGAGTCCTTGTGGGGGAAGAGAAGCAGAGCCACCTTGCAAATAGCTTTTTGCCCACATGCCTGAGGCCATTGACAATTTGGGGTGGACTAGTAGCAAAGAATGTTCCTTTTATGTCATTTATTACCTGCATGTTAGGCTAGGCAGCAAGGGGGCAGGGCACAAGTTGGATTATGCAAGTCGATATAAAAAAAAATAAAACTATGAGCTTTTGCTTACTTGATCCTCAGCTCAAGAAAACCAAAAGAAGGAGGTATATACTTTAAGAAAGCAGCCTATTTTTCTAAATCAAGAGAATAAAGTCTTCATAAAAAATGGTATCCAGATGGTCAATTCAGACAAACTGTGTAATGCTATAATTTTTCCTCCTAGTTAAAAGGCTAGCCACTGAGAACCTGGACCACATTGTAAAAGCCTGCCAAGCAGGGTCAGGAGGAGAGCCTGCCACCCAGCTGACTTCTGTGTTTAGGTAACTGGAAAATATGCCAACTGGCAAGGAAACTATTGCAAGCCATTTGACAGCCAACATGTTTTTTAAATAACTAATTATCCCAAACATAATGTGTTACTATTTGTTTATAGTATTTCAATTGTTGTCTTCTCGGCAGCTTTATTACCCTGTATTTTTGTTTTAAAGGCAGGGAAAAGGTACCTGAACTGACTTTAGATTACCTGTGGATTTTGTAGAGAAGAGATGCTGACATGGGTTAGGCGGGAGCAGGGTGGGGAGCTGCAGTCATGATGACAGGTGCACAGACTTTAGAGCTGGGTAAATAGGACCCTCAGGATCAAAAATAGAAGTCTCTAGAACCTTTTACTATACATCCTTTAGTGGGAGCACATAGAAAACTCCCATTTCTCTTTCCTGCACAATCTGTTGAACGCAGATTAAGATAATTCATGTTTTTTTAAAAGTTTGATGCTTTTGGTTTTGCATTGCTATCATTTCCAAATATATACCTCTTCCCCTCCTTCTCTACCCACTGAGCTTTCTCTTGAGAATAGTGAAGAAAAACAGGCAACCTGATCACCTCAGTCTGACAGCATAATGCAGCATTGCACATCCATGGCCTCCCACCTCTCCTTCTGAAGGAGACAGGTGCATTTCCACATCTAGTTTCCAGGTGATTATAATTATCTGGAGTTCAGTTTTACCTGTACCCTTCGTGTATATGGGACTTTTTCAGTTTACAAAGTGTTCTCCTCCCAGTAATCCTGCAAACTAGGCAGTGCTGATATTATTATCTCCCTTTTTACAGAGGATGAAAACTAAGGGAAAGGCAAGTTATCATTTGTCCACTATTCCGTAGCTATTAAATGCCATTGGTACTAAGACACTGATTTCTTTTCCTCTTTTTTTGGAAACCTTTACCTTCTATCTTAGAATTGCTCCTAAGTATGAGTTCCAAGTGCTTTCAAGGTCACACAGCTAGGAAGTATCTGAGGCCAGATTTGAAACTATCTCTCATCTCCAAGCCTGACTCTCTATCCACTAAGCTACCTAGCTTCCCCCAGACACTCAGACACTGGTTTCTTGATCTCAAAGCCAGTCCTTTTTTTAACCCCTCTCCCTTTGAGCATATGCCTATTCCATGAATTAAAATGAATTCAGTATTGCTTTAGCTCTTTCTCATCATATAGCCTTCAGTTTCTCATTTCTCTTGACCAGTGGTTTGCTCTGGATTTAATATAATTAGTAATCTTGTAATTTATCAAACTAAAAATGTAGAATTTCTGGAAAATATAAATGAGGGGAAAGGAGAGTTTCTGTTTTAATCATGTGTGTATTGTTTTTGAACAATGTACCATGTTGGATGGTTTTGTTTTAAAAGGAGAATGAAAATTTGTGGAAGATAGAATTATATGTTATTAATTTTTGACAGGGTCTTCAAACATAAACATAAAGACACAGGAAAAAAATTTCAATGCAGATTTTTTTGACTTCTTTCATTTGAGAGCGGAAGATTGGGAACAATAGAAAACTTTAGGAGTAAATGGAAAAATTTCCTAAAATATCCTTTATGCTTTTTCCTCTTTAATCCTCACCTACACCAGAAGGCATGTTTTTTTTTTTTTAATTGTTCCTGTATCTACAATTGCCCTTTCATTAGGAGAAAAATAATCTGTCCTCTTAAGTATATTTCTAGTAAAATTCCTAGAATACCCATCTAGGAGTGATTTTCTAAAAGTGTTCAAGTTACAATGCACTGGTAAGCATAATCTGGCCTGAACAATAGCACTGTAGAGATAATCCTAAATATTCCTGTTTTCTTTTCAGGCAGTTTGTCCAAGACTACAGTATGATATATGAGCAACAAGTTTATAACATCTTAGAAAAAGTGGCAGAATTAGACCAGCAGATTGTTACCAGTTTGATTTCCACACTCACTCAGTGCCTGAAGGATTCTGAACTTAAACAAGGCCTTGGCAGAAATATTGCACAAAGGTATGTTTTATAATTTTATTTTGGTCTTTTGGACAATGACAGTAAAACCCACATTTATTATAAGTTTCTATAGTATAAATTTGAACAGTTGTGCTTATGAATTGTTATGTGTTAAGCAGAATCTTTTAAATTATAAAAGTTTTCTCAATTTGAGCATGCATAAAGTGGTGAGATTTATTTTTTTAACATAATCACCAAAAATTACACTTCCAAATGAGTGTCATCTGTTTCATACTGGATACATTTGGAAGCTACACACTCATTAAATGATTACTTAGAACATTTTTGCAAGTTCTTTTTTGGAATCACCTTTAGAACCTGTAGTGTTACATTCCATGTCAATGGAAAACCAGTGACCTTTGAGGGTAGGATTGAGTTTTATAAATGACCAAGTCATTTGACACAAAGTCTAGAGAATATTGAGGTCAGTGCCCAAGTTATCTCATGGAAAGCTAAGAAGAGGGGGCAGCGTCATGTGATTATAAAGCAATGAGATTAGCTTTTTCACATACTTTCTCAGCTGACTGAAGGCAGACTACCTGTTTTGAGAATATCAAAAGCTAACATCGATTCCAAAGGCTCCATCTGAACACACAATTTTATATATGAGGAAACTGTGGCCCAGGGAGGTTAGGTGACACAGGTGGTAGCAAGTTAAAGAACCCAAATTAGAACCGAGGTCTCTGATTCCAAACCTGGTATTCATCTGTATCCATCTAAATGTTTGAAAAAAAAAGTCACCTTTACAGCCATGGCAACTGTGTGTTCCTACATATAAGCATGTATGTAACAATTTTCCAATTAAATAACATTGGCCTATTGAATATGACCATTAAATTGGTTTTTAACAATGTTAAATAATATTATTTCACTGATCCATGTTGTCATAGAAAAGGTGCCACGTTGAGAGTCCAGTGAGTTGGTTTCAGAGCTTTGGCCCTAGTTGCTGCCTGCCTTCGAGTCTCGGCTCCCAGCAGCCTGCGCTCTGCGAATAGTGCTTCCCTCTGAGGTTCCCTTCCACTTGCGCTGTGTGCGGCGTGTGTGTGCAGAGCTCTCTGCATGGCCGCCTTCTGCCTTAGGATGTGAGCTCCTTGAGGTCAGGGACTTTGTTTGACCTTCCTTTGGTCCCCAGGGCTGAGGGCGACGTCTGGCCTTCTGCCATCGGACTTTCTGCGTACCTTTTGGACAAATCATTTCACTGGAGTCGTTAGCCCCAATTTCCTCCTCTGTTAAATCTGTTAAGTTAGAAGGTTAGATTGGGTGACTTCTAAGTCCCCTTCCAACCCGAAACATGACATTCCATGATACTTCTTTTTGCATATTAATTTGTAGCTCAAACCTGATGTAGGAATTTTATAAGCCAAATGAAAAAGCTCTAAGTAATTATTCTGTCTTTAATTATTTAATTTCTTTGAAGTAAAGAAAAGTTAGAGGTAAAAGAAAACATTACTTATTAAAAAGCTTCTTTCAGAAGGAATTGCCTATGATATGACAGCAATAGCTATTTATTTGATGTATTTGAAATAAATCATATTCCTAGAATGATCCTTTAAAAATATTTTATAAACTAATGAAGTTTTCTTATCTAAGATGTTAGAGAAGAGCATGGAGTAAGTAGAAAGATCATAATGAAATCCTCCAATTTATCTTCCCTTTACCATTTGTGCTTGTTATACCAAAAAATCACCATTTGATTTTCATACCTTTATTATCCACTTAATAAGAATTAAATGATGAATGTCATTACCTATTTAAATCCCCTGACTCTTCAACACCATATTATTTAAGTAGATTAATGAAATTTTACAGGCCACTTTGTAACTCTGATTTCATTAAGGGCTGCTCAAAGCCAAACCAATAAGTCTCCAGTAGTTCTATCGGCCTTAATTATAACAAAACAGTAAATATGGATTCCAAAGGAATTGTTCCTTTTCCTGCATCTTGTTGCATCTCATTTTTCAAAGGTCTCCATTTAGAGGTATTCTTAAATGGAATAGAAGGCACATAATTTATTTTTCTACATTTTTTGTTTTTAACAGGGAAGCCTATGGTCGACTTTTATCCCTCCTAGGACAACCAGGTCAAGAGGAGAGACTGAAACTGGAAAATGAGAACACTTAGTGTGCTTTATGTGACTGGCACTTTGCTTTGAGTACTTCAGAATATTGTTGCTGCTTAAAGCCACAATTTACTATTTGCACTTATCAAAATCCTATTTTTCTGAGCTGGATAATCTTCTAATGAAGTGTTAAAAATAAAAATCTATTTCTAGAATTTTCTTCATATAACTCTACATTTCCATAAAGTACATCACTGAGGAAGTAGAAATTGGTTCACTGCGCAAAGCTTTGCCGTAAGTGCTTTAAAGAATTAGGTAAGGGGAATGAAAAAGAGCCATTTTCTAACAGATTATTTTGCACTTCTACTGAAATAATAAGCAAGTTGCAAATGGGAGCTAAATTCTTGCTGTATGGCAGACACTGGGACTGATGATCATCGTTGGTTCTCTGTAGGCTATTTCCCATAGAAATAATTCAAAGTCTGAGGCTAATATTTCCTGGACATCTTTTGTAACTTGTATTTAAATATGCTAGGTATTGAGAAATTCCAGGCTACCCCTTATTCTGCCTTTTAGGTCCAACAGTGGAGGTCTATTTTTCTTCAGTCAAGGTTGTCAAACACAATTCATTTTCAGCCAGAGAAAGAACATAGGTGATTATAATTTAAATAAATAGATAATCCTTATTTGTTGAGATAAAATATTTTTTGCCTTCCATTTCAACTACCTATCTCTCTGAGTTCCATAGCCAGTCCTTTTTTATTGGGCACAATCAACACACATTGATTAAGTGCTCAATGTGACCCGAATCTAGGCAACAGCTAGAGGAGGAAGGGGGAGAAACTAGGAGAAAGGCTAATCCACAATCTGGATACTCAGACCTGAGCAAAAACAATAGCATCTTTGAGAAGTAGATATTATAAGATCAGCACACTGCAAAGGATATGAGAAAATTGTCTTGGGGGTCTTTATTCAGGTTCACACTGAAAGACTCTTCTAAGACTTCAGGTAGTGTACTTGTGCCCTTACCAACCAGTGTCGTCGTATTCCAACATTATTATCTGAAACTCTCCTATCATCATTTGTCCTTTTATTTATGTAACTCCAACTTATGTAGCCACCCCACGGCACATGGAGGATTTGGTGATTATTACATAATCTTTAAGAAATGGAACAGAATCTTGATGGGGGTAGTGTGAGGCAATGAGACAGTTAACTTTCATGACTTAAGAAATCAGAATTAATAGGATTAAAAAAAAAACATTTTTTTTTTTATTCCTGAAGAGACTTACAATGATTCTTGTCTTGCAAGAAGTGCACCTGAGTGAATTAGCTCACCATCTTGGAAGAGTCCATGAGAGAGATTTTGAGAGAATTGAGTTTAAATCTTTATTTCACAGTGGAGATACTGGGAAAAGAATTCCTGGCAGGTTTAAACTGCCATCTTGAGAAAACTGAATCACTGGACCAAGGAGTCAGCAGTTGCAGCAATAGGTGTTGCTGGTTTTGACCTTTCTCACATCCATGCTGAAAATAGTCATTTCTGTCTTTTCATTATGGATTACTGTTAATAAATTATGTAGCCAGTAACGGATGTTTCTCTAAGTCTGTGAGGCCAGTTTGAGGCAGGAGAGAGTGTTAATGGAGAAACAGGTTTTCCAGTTTTTATATACCATGGTGGGGGCTTGGCTAGTTAATGAAATACTTTCTCTATTCTTGGGGATTCATGAGGCAGTATCAGAATGTAACTTGTTTGCCTTTGAATTGGACCTACGAGATTTTGTAAGGGCGCAAATAAAGCACTAGGCTGAGAGGGAGGGATGTGCTCGAGAGATATTGAGGGGCGTTCTCGTTCTCACAGCATAAACCCTTATTCATAGTGAAATCCCTACACGTTGCTTTAGCAAAACTTAGACACGTGAGTGCTCTTATTCCTCCTATATCCAGCTTATAGCATGAAGCCTCCTCTAACTACCTGGTTCTTATTATAGGCAGAGTAACATACTCTACTAATGTATAGTTAGAATTATCTTGAATCCCTAAAACTACATTACCCAAACTTCCTTTCTGCATTACCCACAGTTCCTTTTGCCTTTCCTTCACCTGCCTTTTTATGCGGTCTGTATATAGTTTGGGTTCTCTCTTCCACGTGAAGTGAGTGGGGAACATTCTCTGTGTTCTCTAGCTCTCTAGTTAAATATTAATAAATCTCTATAAATATTACACTTTTGGAGATATTGAATATTAATTTTAGAATCCACAATAACACGGACAATAATAGCATTTATATAGCAAATTATATAAATAGTGAAAATATATATAAATCTTGTTTGATACTTAAATGACCTTTTTTATTATCCTCATTTTATAGATAGAGAAACCAGAGCTAAGAGGGAGTAAAGGACTTGATCATCGTCACCTAGCTAGTAAATCCCAAGGGAAGGGTCTTGAATGCAGGTCTTCTTGGCTCTCTATCCTGCACTGTAGCTCCTGTACTACATGGCCATCTAATTAGCTATTGGTCTAGACCAACAGTTGGCAACCTTTTTGGCCATGAGAGCCATAAACACCTGCGGAAGGAGGAGGATGGAGGTGGAAGGCGCTGGAATATGGGGCTGGGGCTGAAGGGCCCCCTGGGGCACATCCTGGGGCTCTGCCCAGACTGGCCGGTTGGGAGGTGGAGCCAGATATGGCTCCAGAGCCATACGTTGCCGACCCCTGGTCTAGGTGGAATGATCCTAGTTATTTTCATTTTTTTGTCATAAGCCTCATTTCCTAATTCCATGACTTATTCTGTTTCTCCCCAGTCTCTAGTCTTATCATGGACCTAGTTTTCTACCAAAGAAAATAGATACGTAAGTTATAATTTGAGATTCTTAGACTAAAAATCATTTATTGATCATAGGATAATAAATAAATCTATAGGATTTTCCTGTTTGGAGAAACAGTTAATATTTTAGAGTATTAAGGGGGTGGTATATTTGAAATATTTCAGGCTTAAAAAGAAATTAACCATGAAGTTTACCCAGAGCAGCAGGCTAGTCGTACCCTGGACGCCTGCATGTCCACACACTCGCTCCTTCACACACCCCCTGCCTGCTTCACCAAGTGCAAAGAAGCATCTGTACTGCTTGTCAGCTGCTCTTACCCAGCAAAGGTAATTAAAGCATCCTTGGGCTACTTAATTGCTTAGAGTGTACAACTTGTTACTTTTCCATTATAAAAATGACTTCTTGAACCTGGGTTGTGCTGTCTGAAAAGTTCTAGCACCGGAGAGGATTTCAGGCCGTTCGAAGAGGCTCGTTTTTAAAAGGTTTGCAGGAACGGCATCTTTGGGGGGCGAATCTTGTTATGGAATAAGTAGCACTGTGTGACTTTGAGGACTATAAAGAGTTGTTATCGATTCCATTTATTTTCTGTGTTTTAGTCTGTTTCTTTGTGTTTATATGTATGTATGTATGTATTCCTGAAGCAGATCACTTAGATCGGGGTTTTTCTGTTTGAACACGTCCTCCCTCACTGAAAGCGCAGCTCCTCCACAGTTCTCGCGTGGCCGTGGCACCGTCAGCCTGAGATCCCTTGGCTGACTGTGGCAGTGAGCCTTCCAGACAGAATTCGGCCAGTCTTCAGACCAGCAACACAGAATCTATAAGGAGACCCATACTAAAAAACGTTTCTGTTTCGTGGGGTCTCCAAGAACTCGGGCCTCCCACCTTATGTTTTGGGAACAGAAGGTTACAGCCACACCATGGTGAACTATTAAAACATATATTAAAATCATGGCTCTATGAGCATTACATTGTAGTGATTGCCTCTAAGATGATGACTACCCTATTGAATCAGGTCCACTATCTTTTCAAAAAGGCCCAGGCTATGCCTAGCCTTCATCTTGAAAAGAATCTTTATTGTATTCCAATGATGTTTTACAGAATCAAAGACATGGAGGGTTGGCAGAGCCTCGAGCGGCCATTTAGGCCAGCCTGTCTACCCAAGGAATCCTCACTATGACATTCCCAACAAGCCATTATCCATTCCTTTCCTAGAAGATCTCCCAAGAGGAACCTGCCACCTCTCATGGCAGCCCATTCAACTTCCAGGAGGCTCTAATTGGGAAGAGACGTCAATGAACCCAATTGCCCTTGAATTTGAAACTCTTTCCTGTTATAGACCAAATCCAGTCCTCACAAATATCAGCCTTTCAATACTCGTAGGTAACTGCTGTGTCCCCTAGGTCTTCTTTTCCAAGTTTAACATGCCCAGTTCCTTCAAACAGTTCTTAATAAGTTAGCAAACACTTGTTGAGAGCCTTCTGCATGCTGGCCTGTGAAAAGCACTTAGGATACAAATGCAAAAACAGATCTCAAGGAATTCACAGTCTAATGCAGGAAGCAACAGGCAAACAGCTATTTTCAAACCATTTTTATGGGGTAAGTTGGAAATAACTTCATCAAAAGACACTATGATTAAGGAAGACTGGGACAGGCTTCATTTAGTAGGTGGGACTTGAGCTGAGACTTGAAGGAAGCGAGGAGGGAGAGGATTGCAGGCATGGGGACAGCCAGTGAAAATGTGCAATGTCTGGAAATGAGTATTGTGTGCAAGGATAAGCAAGGGCAATCATTGAATTGTAGAGCAGAATTTTATGTAGAATTTTAAAAGTAAGTTTACTTTAAAATTTAATTTAAAAAATAAAGTTTGAGAGGAATAGAAAGGTAGGAAGGGACCATATTTTAAAGGGCTTTAAAAAACCAAAAAAAGGATTCTAAATTTGATCCTATAAGCAATAGGGAAACCACTAAAATTGATCAAATGGGGCAGGGCCTGTAATATACAAATATTAATTTGGCAGCTGGGTGGAGGATGGACTAGAGGAAGAGAGTGGAGGTAGGGAGTCCAAATATCTGCCTATCATAGTGTACTTTGGCACGAAGTAATGAAGAGGAGTCCTTGAGGAAGAAGTTCAGAAGAGGAGAGGGTTTGGGGGAGGGAAAATAATTATTTGGGTCTTAGACATGTTGAATTTATGTTGTCTAAGAGACATCTCATTTGGCATGTTCAATAGGCAATTGGAGGAGTTAGAAGTTAGGGTTGAATCCTTTAACAATCATCTACGTAGAGAAGGTCGTTGAATTCATGGAGGCTGAGGTGACCAGGTGAAATAGAGTAAAAGGAGAAGGGTAAAGGGCCACCAGTGATAGAGCTGTAGGAGATGCACGTTAGGCCTTTTACCATCCTGGTTGCTCTTTGAATACAGGTTCATATACAAAGGAACAAAGTAAATAGAGTAATTTTAAAAATAATAAACTAGACCTCAAATAGCACTTACAGTATTAAGTATTGTGCTAAGTGCTTTATCATTCTCTCATTTGGTCCCCATAACAACCCTCCTGCGTGCTATTATTCCCATTTTATAGACAAGGAAACTGAGGCACAGGAGTTAGATGACTTGCCCAGAGTCACACAGCTATTAAGGGCCCGACTTCTTAACGCTACCTCAACACCCCACACGTAGCTTAGTAGCACCCCTTAGCTAGTAAATGAGACCCCAAAGAGAAGTAGAGGAAGAATCTTGGGATCATAGATCTAGAGTTGGAAGGGACCATTGAACCCAACTTCATCATGTTGCTGATGAGGATATTAAATAGATTCCTTCCCTCTGAAAGGCACAGAGCCATTGCGACGTGGCCAGGGCCACGGGGAGTCAGTCTCACAGGGAGGATTTAAGACTCAAGTTTTCTCAACTCCAATTTCAGTGCTTTATGCGAGTCTCTTTTAATTTTCTAGCAAGTCACTTTTTGAGTCTTCCTTTCTGTTTCTTCACATTAGATAAGGATGCATAGAAAACTAAGAATGAATGAACTTATATGTGAAAAAGCAGCACATATGAAATCAATTATGAGGCATATGAAAAATCTTTCTATACTATCTCCTATCCTAACTCTTACCAGGTAGGAATGGAATTAACTATAAAATTCTCTTTATAGCATTCAGTGAAAAAAATGATCTCTCTTGAACAGAATTGTGAATTAGAAAGAATTCAGAGTCTATAGAATCTAGTCTTCTGACTCTGTGTGTACCGAAAAGTAAGATACATCTTTCTCGTGTGGATAAATTCAGCTGAAAGTTTCAGCCATAGAAGTTCACAGGATAATGTAAAGGGAGAGTATAAAACATGAGCCAAGCGCTTCAGCGTGATGAACGAATAGCAGAATTTTATTAGACATCCAGATTTAGTTATGGTTCAAGGTCTATGTTAATTAGCATCTAATTAAGAAACTTCCGTAAAAACTAAATAATTTGATGAAAGTTGTGGCAGTCTTTGCCCCTTTGAATGAAATCCTTCTTTACTAAGACAGAAGGATGGCCAATGTTTAATCCACTGTTGAGATACATTCCTCCTTGAGCATTTGTTTTCCTGTTATTCATTTTGTTTCTTTTGGGGTAGAACTTTTTTCTACCTGGACAGGAAAAAAAAAATAGGTGAGTAGAATAGGATGTGGGGGAGGTTCCTCCTACACGGTATTCCCATTTTGACCCTCTTTGTAGCCCCAGCCAGGCACAGTGCCTTATGTCGTCGTCGTCGTTCTTGTTCAGAGTAGGTGCTTAATAAATTCTTGTGGATTGAACTATCCAAAACTACTTTGCTTCTGAAAAATTGTGTGTGTGTGTTTTCCCTTTTCTGCTCATATTTCAGATTGCTGTCTGCTAAATTCCACTAATTCCACTTCTCATGTTTTCTTTTGTGTTATTGCATGAAACTCCCTGCCCTACAGTTGGAAACAATTTCATTTCTTGGAAATAGGATTTCTCCAAAATCTATAGCCACAGACTTCATGTACAAAAACCAAGTGTCTACAAAGCCAGAAATAGATGCCCCTACCAACAAGGGGCATTTGTGATCAGAACCGTCCTGGCAGGCATGATGCATCTAGAGGCATTAGAACCCAATCATCTTTTTTTAAGTTCACCCAACTGATAAAACACAGATCAGATCATGAATTACAAAGAGGTCAAAAGTAGAAATGGTTTCTTCATAAAAAGATTCATTATAACTATCCCTACTATTGTCTTTATGAATTGTGCTTTGGCAGAAGATCCTGGATATGGTTATTTAAAATCTAAATTTACAAGTTGCAAATGAGTACATGTAAGAAAACTTTGCCTACACACTGTCTGTATTTCTAAGCTGATTCTTCATCTGCCTTTGGTGATAAATTTTGAATTCAGGGATGAATGAGAGCTGAACTGGGCCTTAACTACAGTAACTCTTCCTGTTGTACAGTCAAGTTTAAGGCAAAAGTAGGTTAAATGCCTAATTATTGCAGTATTTAAGAAATAAACACTATGAAGGAGGGAAACGGAGAGGGGAAGGAATGAAGGAATGGACCAACCAACAAACAAACGAAGGAAAATTTTTATTCATGAGGTTGAGCTTTGAAAAAAATATTCAGAAATAAAATGTGTCCAGGTTTCTGAAGTCTCTCAGTCAGGTGCGTGCTGCACTGATTACGATGACCGAGACTTTTCTCTCTTGACCTCACAAATGGGATTTTGGATACTGACTTTGTGCTGGCTTCAGTTCGGATTCAAAATGTGAAGTAAAAAAAAATGGAAAAAAAACCACAGAATAATTTGAAATGATAAAGAAGTTCATGTATAATGCATGGGAAGTTATAGGATTATTATTTACATAATTTAATCCCTAGGATTTCACAAATTTCATAATTTCTTTTTATTTTGAATCCAAAACTGGAAGATAGACAGAGATGAAAAACTTTAAGATGAATAATCCCCTTCAATGGAAAATGTCCATTTCTGAGGAATGTGGTTTCAGAGCCATCATTGGGTCACATCCTTCAAAGTTATTGTTTCAAAGGTTGTTTCCACTTGGTTAATCTTTATTAGTCAGCCAGGATGAAAGACAGTTATAAATTATTTCAGGAATTTGGGGATTTAACAGGAAGAACATGAAGGCTCTTTGTAATGACGTTTAAAGCCAGAGAAAAAATTATCAATAGTTACCTAAAATTCTTTAATAGAAAGCAAATTTAATTCCTTAAATTGACATTACACAGAAGAGCAAAGTTTGGTTTTGTTTTTGCTTTGTTTTGGTCAGATATAAAGATTTCTGTTTGTCTTTAGATGCATTTTTCCCCTTTCCTAGGCTGGTTTCCTTTTCTGCACAAGCTTGCCTACCCACCTCCTATCTCCCTCTGTCATTTGAAACAGTGTCAGTAAATGCAATTGTTATTCATGTTATCCAGCAAATCTGCTGGGACTTGGGGCTGGGGTGGGAGAGAAGAAGCCATGTGCTACATGGCACATAGAGGAAAACCTCAATTAGCTAGAATTCTTGGGAACTGGGCTGTTATTGTGATTTGTTGAATTCCTGTTTAATGATGGCTAACCTCTACCTCCCTTTGTTTCTCAATTCTTGTATTTTTGTTTTGTTTTCTTCTGAATCTTGTTCAAAATTCCACTGAAATGATCCTCTCTAAATCTCTTTGGTGACTAACTGGGTATCACGTAAGTCATCATTTGTGTTGTTCAGGGCACATAGGGGCGTTCTGGGAGTTTTTATCTTTAAAAGAACAACAAAACTAAACCATTACTCTCAGGCCTGTTCTCACATTAGCCTGAGCTCCTTGAGGACAGGGACTGGTGTTTTGCCTCTCGTCGTATCCCCAGTACTTATGAGAGGCACACAGTAGGACCTTAATAAATGCTTGTTGACTTGAGTTGTTCCTCTTTTCTACAATGTGGCGTGCTTTCCCTCTTCCTTCCCTACCTACCCCACGAGAACAAGATTCTAATTAGTGGATATTTTACTATCTGATGCCTTTTAAAAGATTAATATGCAAGAACTGGCTTCTTATTTTAAAATTCTTTTAATGCTTTGGCATCTTTTAGGAAACAGACAGCACTTAGTAATTTCTATTATTGAGGGGTTGACTCATTAAATATCTGATTTCTTTCACTTGAATGTGAAGGAAGTATCAGTGTGCATAAATTGTCAATGCCCTATTAAATGAAGAATCTTGGATCAGTGGGCAATTAAAATATATAGGGGACAAAGTGGGTCATAGTAAAATCTTAACTCAATAAAGGCAAATTAGCTCATAATTAGATCAAACAAACTCTCCCTTTACACCTATTGGAATTACACATCAAATATGATATTAGAAGAGTAGGATCTGTGGGTGTGGGAGGAAGTGTTTGTTTTTTAAATAAAGAGGATACAAATCTGGTCTGAAAAGAGATTTCTAATTCATTATTAAAAGTATTAATAATAAAATATGGATGGAGAAGGTGAAGAATCCCCTAAGTATTCAAGATTGACATAACCTTTAATAAAGTAAGAAAACTTTTAAATTCATATAACTGCCTTTTCCAGGTTCAAATTTATGTCAAAGCACTTTATGGTATGTAATTAGTGCAAACTAATTTTTTTAAGCTTTTAAATGTCATCTTTCACTGCACAGAGTTTGAATGAGAGATGTTTCATAGTTATTACTTGAGGCAAGGATTTGTACAAGGTTAGAGAAAGACGGAGTAAGTAAACTCTCTTCATCCTAATTACTATCTGCTATTCGTTTTGGGATTTGTATATATTTTCCAAGTTGCATCTGGTCATTTTTAAACATAAGAAAGAATCTGTACTCTCTGTGTTCAGTTGCATGATCCTGAAGATGGTAGTAATATCTTGTGATTTAGGAATTTTTTTTTCCTTAGGAGGTCAGAGCACTTCACAGTGCTTGTCTCATCTTCAAAACATCCCTTTGGGATGGGAAGAGGAGATAATTACCCTGCTTAAACAGTGAGGAAGCTGAAAATTTGAGGAAGGTTATGATTTTTGCCCAAGGTCACAGAGTAAGTAAAATAGGGTAAAGAATTCAGAGTTTTCTGGCTTTCTCCCCCAACCTTCTTCCATTCTATTATTCTTGGACCACCCTGAATAAAATATGACATTTAAAAATTTATCATACTGTAATGCAGAGCCTCTACTGAATGGCTATGGGTAGGTTTTTTTTTAATGGTAAAAAGTCTAATACTGAAGAGCTATTATTTTGTTGAATCAGTGATGCCATTAGCAGGAAATAAATTTGCACAGCTAACATAGTATTGTATAATCCTGGACAACATTAGCTGAGAAGGATATGTAGAGAATGTATTTAAGACACGAGGAGCCACATACAGGCAAGTAACAGGTTGTTACTCAGCAACACCATTATTTAAAAAAAACAAAACTCCTGGGTACCATATGGTAGGTTGACATGTGATAAAGGAGAGAAAGTTGACAGTTTTTCAATAATGTATTTTAAAAAACAGTTGTTTTTTTTTTTTTTTTTTACTAATACGTATCTGAATTTAAGACAGACGTGTAAAACGAAACAAGGAAGCATGGAGCACTGACTCCTTCCGTTCTCCGTGCCCACAGTCAGTCTCTGAGTCCAGCTTCGGTGACTTTCTTCCTTTCTGCTCCTCCTACGCTTGACCTCTGTAAGACAGCCCATGAGGGATGCTCAGACATTGCCGATCCTGTGATGAGGCACTTGCAGGGTTTGGAGGTTAGGACATGTGAAATACGGAGCTGGAAGGAAGCATGCCGCTATCCCATTGGAAGCAAAAGGAAGGGTAGGTCCATAGAACACCTCTTCTTTGCCTTCTCGGCTGACATCCAACACCTGCCGAGACAAAAGCACTTGAGTACTCTGAGAATAAACTCTACTCACCAGTGTTTGCACAGAGTGAGCAAATCTTGTTTAAGCACAACCTAAATTCCTCCCTTGGTGGTGAATGAAGGAATGTTATTTTCTGATTCTCCACATTTTTGACCAAGCAGGTCTAGTAGACACTGAGTTGGTCCTCAGCATCTTTTGATGTACCAACATTCAATAAGAGGCAGCAAAGAACAATGGAAAGAAAACTGGACGGATTCAGAAGACCATCGGTGCCTTAGCTCTACCCCTTCCTGATCAAGGCAGGAAATACTCTGACCTCTCTGAGCCTTTTTTTCCTCAATAATGAGGAGGAGGAAGAGGATCTGACATTTATGTAATGCTGTAAGACATTTTAATAAACCTCGTTTCTGTAGATAGAGCCCTGAGCATGGAAATCAGGGAGACTCATCTTCATGAGGACCAACTACTAGCCAGTCATGTGACCTTGGGCAAGTATTTTCACACTGTTGACCTCAATTTCCTCATCTGTAAAATAAGTAGAGAAGAAAATGGCAAAACCATTACAGTATCTTTAACAGAAAAATCCCAAACGAGGGCACAGAAAGTTGGACACAGCTGAAAACAAATGAACAAAACACAGACCTTTAGGGGAAATGCCATAGATGTTATCCGCATTATAAAGAAGAGAAAATTTAGGTTTAGACAGGTTAAGTGACTTGTCTATAGTCAGCTAGTAAACATCAAATATGATATCTGAACCCAAGTCTTATTTCTAAGTCCAACACTGACCACTATTCACCCATGTTACCATGTTACCTGCCCTGCTTACCTCACATAAGTAGTAAGTTGGAATTTCAATGACTTATGATCTAATCAGTACTGGCATAGTAGACTACCTCAATCTCCAATTTAATATGATTTAAAGAATTGCCTACAGCTCAGAGGAGTTAAATATTTTGCCCACTATCACAAAACTAAAAAGTGTCAAAAGTGGTTATTTGATGAGGGCAGCTGGGTGGCTCAGTGGATAGAAAGCCAGGGCTAGAGACAGGAGGTTTGGAGTTCAAATATGACTTCAGACACTTCTTAGCTGGGTGAACCTGTGCAAGTCACTTATACCCCACTGCTTAGCCCTTACTGCTCTTCTGCTTTGGAACCAATAATTGATTCTAAGACAGAAGGTAAGGGTTTAAAAAATGGCATTTGGACCCAGGCTTTCTAGGCTCTAAATGTAGCACTCTATTGAATATGTATGTAGGCATATATATAAATATATAATGCATATAGAAAAACATACACACCATGTTGCCTAACTAAACACAAAGGCACACGAACACTATGTCTGTAGTATATTTATCTGTGATAAGATTGCAACAAATTTATTTTAATTAATTTTTATTTTTTGTCCTAGCCTGTAGATCCAGCAGTTTTCCTTTTTAATACCTAATTAATTCATTTTATTTTATTATTTTATTTTATCAATTTATTTAACTGAAATATTGGAGAAGGTTTTGCTCATCCAACCTATCTCCCCCAACAAAAATGTGATTTGCAGTTCAATTCAGCAAACACATAACAAAATGCTATGAACTAGAGATAGAAAGGCAACAGGCAGTTTCTGCCCTCGGTAAGTTCACAGTCCAATGAAGACAACATGCAAGTGAGGAGGTTCAGAAAGAGCCATATACAGCCATGTACATTGGAGCTAATCCCTGAAAGAAGGCGCCATAATTAAAGAGAATTTACATGAGGTAGGATTTTAGCTGAGATTGGAAGGAAGTCAGGACGCCATGAGGATAGAGAAGGACTATTGCCTTAATGATAGCCACTAAAACACAAGGCAACCATCTCAGCCTATGCCGTCCACAAATAAATACAAATGAGACTTAGGGGGAGGCGAGACAAGAACAACTTTGAAGCTACAGATGAGGAAAACCTGTGACATTAAAGCCAGGTTAGGAGTGTTCATTAATGGAAGCCTACTGTGATGGGGGCTTGCCTAGAGGCATTTGAAGAATGCTTTCTCTGACAAACATGGACTGGAGAAATCTCTCTGGAACTTATGGAAATGTGATGTTAATTTCTGCTACTTCTGCCTTTGGCCAAAAAAAACTAGAAACCCATCAAGGAATGCAAGCAGGCAACTCCTAAATGGCATCTCCATGTTAGATTGAGGGCAGGAGCTACTCAACAGTAATGAGGCTCTGTAGCCTAATCAAAAGTATAGGTCACAGAGTCGTAAACACCCCAGTGTGGCTCCCCTGCCCTAAAGAGCTTGAAGGAGGGCACTGTAAACAAGTTGAAGAGAAGAAATGTTAAGAAGTTCTTTGGTGGCATGACCTGAAGCAGGTAGACTTGGGGACTGGCACACAGTTTTGGCAGTAAACCACTATAATCTGCTCCTAATTTCATTTAAAGAGATTGCATCACCTTTGGGGCCAAACAGCTGAAATTAATGGTCATGGCACTGCTAACAAAAAAAAGGCTGTGGCTATCGGAATGCTATTGGACTGACAGGTAGGACAAATCAGCCTCAAGGGTACTGTCTTAAAAAATCTTCTACTGCTGAGCCCATCCTAGGATAGAAGTATTAGGAAGTGTATGCATTATGAAATAAACTGCACAGATGACAAATGGTTATAAAATTATCCTAAAATCCAAGTTTTAAGATCTTCTAAAGCAATTTTAGGAAAAGAAAATCACCAACACCCCAAATCAAGAAAGTGGATCTTCTGGAGAAGATGCCATAAGGATGCTTACAGGAATCACACACTACATTCAAGAGATCCAGAGGGAACTTTGGGACATAATGAACAGAACTCAAAGGGGTTGAACCTATCATTTATTCTGAATGTTAACTCTTATTCCAAAGGGGAGTGCCCCCAATTGGCTTTTTCCAGTGTGTCTAACAATCATTTTTTCTTCTTTTTTTCCCTCTTATCACCCAAACTGTTGTAATTCCCTCTATGTAAGGCATAACATTTTATATACTGGTAGTAAGAAAATCTAAATATTAAGGCTCAGTATTAGAATGATTCACTGAGAAAAAAATGATGTGTTAATTTCTTAGAAAATCCAGGTGAGGAGATTTAAGAGGCTGATCTTCCAAAGAATCAGAGAGGAAATTGTATGAAGGAGATTTATCCTTTCCCCATTGTCTGGGGATGCACAGGTGACATCAACTCCTGTTGACTAACTGCAGTGAAGCCTGAACTCTATTGTGTGAAGGAAATCATTGGGTAAACTGAGTCACAAGGGTAGAATAGCAGCCAGAAAAAGGCAACAATAGAGTCGAGATCATGAGACAGAGCGATGCCCCCTGCACTGCTCGCCCTAGGCAGTGCAGGCAAAATAGATAGCCATAGTTAGCTCCCAAGACTTGACATGTGTGAGATAGTAGGCAGAGAATTGGTTTGATAAACTGAAGTAAGAGCAGATTTCACTCTCTTCTCTTCTGTGTTTGTTCCTGACTGGACTTTCCAGTGTAGCATGGCTAGTGTAATATAGGATTTTTAACCTTGTCATGTTGGCTTGGGGGCAACCTGTCAGTTGCCCTGGATGGAATGTTGGCGGTGGCATGAGCCATAGGGCAAACATCAACTGCCAGTGGGACCAAGAGTATATAAAGCCCTGGAGATCCAGGGCTGGATTCTGTTCTTACCTGACTTTGCCCTGACCACTCACTTACCCCTTACCCCACCCTTGGGCCCCGGGTGAGAGTGAGAACGTGGGTAGCTAGGCCTAGAATAGAGTAGGGTTTTAAGACCTATGTTCTAGAGCAACTCAATATTATCATCACTGGCAAAATTTAGAACAAGAACAACTTTATTTATCAACCAGAGACAGTTTCACTCTGACCCAGGGCTTCTTGCCTTGGGTCAGCAGAAGACCATCTAAACAGGATCCATAGCAACCTTTAGTCAGATAATCTTTCTCCTTAGATCACAGTATTTCCTAACCCTCTTTCCACTGCCTTGTTCCCTTACTCTGTTATCAATAAACCCCTTAGCCTTAACCAGAGAATTCAGTGGTTATTTGCCTACCATCTAAGACCAAGGAGAATAGGCAACAGGAAGGGTTCTCTGAGCAGTTTGGGCTGGAACAAACTCCATTGCTGAAGGGCAGGAAGTTCAACATCCACTTCTTGTCAGCCTTTGATTCACCAATAGGAAGCTGCTTCTTCAGTAGGAAAGGGGCTGGTAACCCAGATATCTTAAAGGGGCCTGGTGTCAAGCAGTGAGGTTTTCTCTGGACACTCAGTTACTGGGGTTGGATCCTTGATACGTTTATAACAAGTTTCAAGCTCAGCCTGGGTACAGCTCATTCCAACCTTGGCAACCAGCCTTTCTTCCTGTCCAGCCTATTACCAGCATAAGGCCCATTTGACCCACCTATTAATTAAACTAGGGGGCCCTAATGGTGGCCACGAGCTAAATGGAATAAGGAAAGTACCTTTGATATAGCTTTCCTATTTTTTCCACCTTTTTCCCCACTACTACTTTTGATTAATAAAATTATTAATTTATAGCCAGTCTCTTAATTTTCATTCTTACAGTTCAAAGGTCTTCAATTTGGAATTTGTGCTTTTATCTGATTTTATTCATGGAAGAAAGATATTCCTTCAAGGTAGAATTCTACCAGGAAAAAAATTATATTTCAATTGAATTTCAAATATGATAAGAAATCTAAGTTTTTATAATAGATTTAATAATACTTTGCAACACATATTATTTTTCTCTATCCACTCAGTTTTAACATCCACATGTTCAGTGATTATTCACATTTGTTTGATCCCTCTTCTCTTTTTAAAAAAAAATATTCTATTTTCCAAATTATATGCAGATGCAAATTTTGAGAACTATTTTCTGACATTCTGCGATCCAAGTTCTCTTCTCCTCCTCCTCCTCCATCCCCCAGATGGCAGGTAACATGATTTACATTTTATGTGTGCTATTCATCCCTCTTCCCTGCATTTTTAAATTGACAGAATTTCTAAGCATTCTGGGTAGCAGAATGGAATCAGTCAATAAACATTTATTAAGTACTGCACCTACTATGTGCCAGGCACTGTGTTAAGAACTGAAGATAAAAAGAAGCATAAAAGACAGCCGGTGCCCTTCAGAAACTCACACTAATGGAGAACTATTTTTAAGCAAATACTATGCACCACAAAAGATGCTACTAGGCTGATTCTCTTTCCTTTGTCAAATGGCAAAATTCACACCTTACCCTAAAACAATTGATCCTTCCCTGCTGTAATCTCACTGTTTTATAGTGTTGCCAAACTAGCTTCTGGTCATCACTGTCAAATGAGCCTCGAGCGGTCACTGATGGGTGCAGGGCACAATGCCTGCGCCTCCACGTCTGTTAGTACACTGAAGCCAAAGGGTAGGGAGTGAAATTGGAAGGGATTTCAGTGCAGCTCTTACTCTGTAAGAGAGGAAGTCACTTTTTGTGCGCCTTAAGTTTCCATGAAAGCCAATAAAGAAATGTGTTCTTCTCGTGCCAAGTAGGCTACGCTCACCCATCTGGAGCAAAATGAGCTCCTGTAGGTGTGGAAGCAACCGCAGGATTTGGCACACCTTATTTGGCCTTTTTTTTTCCCCTTTAGAAATGAAACTACTTATTAATACCTTGGCTAGATTTTACAAATAGAGGGAGACCTCTCCTCCATTTACTTGCACAGTACCTTGCTGGGATTGTCATTTATCTCTCCAGAATGCATCTCTAAGGGAGAGGAAGGATTGAGGGCCACTCAGGCAGAAATATGTCAGAATACAGAGTTAAAAGAGAAGATACCAGTCAAGTCAAGGTAATCAGCCAGGGACCCTTTGTCTGACTCCCTGGGCCAACAGAGACTGCATATGTTAAGCAGATGTAATGCATTTAATCTATGAGCATCAGGAAAGAAGAGTTGGCATTTTTCCCCCCCAAAAAAACACCCTCCCTTATCAGCTGGCCAAAAAGATAGAGGTGGGGAGAGGAGGAGAGAGAGAGAGAGACAGAGGGAGAGAGAGAGAACGAGGAGAGAGAGAGAGACATACACACAGAGATAGAGGGAGGGGGGGAAGAGACAGAGGGAGACAGAGAAGGCATCTGTATGGAGGTGTTGCCAATTTGGCAGAGCTTCCCTTAGCCAAAAGGAGATAATACTAAATGAAGAACAGTAGAGGTGAGCTGGAAACACAAAGTAATCACTAGCACACGTATGCAGCTGCTCCCCTCACGTTATTCTCCATACATGGCAAAGTGGATTAGAATCAATGCTTCATGCCAAATATTTGCTATGCCTATGTAAAATTAAACAATAGCACTTCCACACCCGACAGAAACCTTTATTTCAAATACTTGTTCTGGGGTTTCATTAAAAGTAGGCCCGTGCCAAAATGTTAAGAGCCGGCTGGTTCAGACACGTCCTCCTTCCCACCAGCCCCTGAGACGAAGCACCCCGAATGCAGCCTGTCCCGGGCCAAGCGAGGCCCACCGCGTGCCCTCTGACTCTCCGAACGCACACACATTTCTTCCTCGCCAGAACCGAGAAGGGGTAGATTTCCTGCATCTGATCATTTGGTCAGTCTGTTGGACTGGAGTAAAAACTGGGGAGTGGTTTAGGAGGGAGGAAAAATTAAGCATCATGAGATTCAAATGAAGGTTTGGAAGGAGCTTAATAGCTCTCTCGTCTAGCCCTCTCCATTGATAGAGAGGATGTTAAGAAGCTAAACTACCGGGTCCTTGTCACAGGAATGGTCATCAGATCAAAAGTCTAGCCATTTTTCTGTTGCCTTATGGAACTGACCCAAACTCAGTTCTGTTTAAGATTTGGCTCTGTCCTTAGAATATTCAGACTCCCATGGGGTAGGACAAACGAAAGGAATCAATCCCACGTCGGTGAAGTGCCTGCTCTGTCTGAAAGGCAGTCGGAGATTAGTGGTCGGCGCAGAGATTGGGGCAGGAAAGATAGATCTAAGCATCGTCAGGAGAGAGATGGAAATCGTGGGAGCGGATGAGATCAATAAGTAAGAGAGAGGAAGAACTGAAGATGGAGCAGCACAGAACCCTGGAGGGTTTCTATGGCGAGAGGGAAGTCTGGAAGATCCCGGCAGAGGAGACGGGGGATCTGGACAGAAGAACATCCAGGAGGAAAGCGTGATCAGCCATGTTGGGCTACGAAGAGGTCAGGAGGAATAAAAATAAAGATAAAGAAACAGTCATTGGATTTAGCAACTAAGAGATCATTCGGAACTCTGGACAGAAGAAGCCAGATTGTAAAGGGGTTAACGGGTTTCCCACAATACTCTTTGGTATCATATTTGCTTTTCCTTTTTTTTTTTTTTTTCCTTTTTGGAGGGTGGGAGAGGGATGGGAGGAAGGGAGAATATTTGGAACTCAATTTTTTAAATGAACAGATCTATCACAAAGATAAAACCATTTTGAGGGCATCATCGAGTTAGGCAAATTTCAAGATATCTGAAAGATGGGAAGATACCAAAATGTCTAGGAAAATGTCATGAACATGATTACCAAAAATGTATAAATAAATAAACCGTAGATGAGATCAAGAATTTCCTACCCACTGTAATCGTGAGGCACTAGGGATGTTAATTATTATTATTAAAATGTAACACAATGGTTTGTGGGTACACACACTGGGTTGAAGGAGAGACAGGACCAACCAGGATAGGGAGACCAGGGTTCACTGCCAAGCTTTTAACTGACACAGGAATGGCAGTTGGCCCAACGGTCACCCAGCTCACCCTAGGCCAGGGTCTATGGAACCAGCAGGCAAAGGTAAAGTTTATACAGTTTAATTGAGGGAAATATTAATGAAGGATGGGAATAAGGGATTCTATACTTAAAACCTAAGGGCAAACCACAGGGGCAGGGAAGGGCTTAACTACACTATCCTAATTGGTCTAAGCCAGGCAGGGCCCAAAGGAACAGTACTGAAGTCACAGGGAAAACTCCTCCAAACCTGATTCCAGCCAGGTTTGGTCAGCTCAGCTAAAGGGCCAATTGGGGTCTCACGGTAATCCGAGGATGGACACAGGATGCCAAGAGCCAACTCCACCGGGTGATCCACGGTACCAGGTAGCAAGAGTGAGTTTGAAATGCTGTCCACCAGATCCCAAACCACTTCCCTACTTGGTGCAGCTCTGCAGGTCTATTGTCCACTGCTGAAAGCCTCCACCTCTCAGGAATGTGGATGCAGCTTTTCCCTAACTCTGAGATCTCCCAGGGTTAGCAATAATTATGTTCCAACCACTAATGGAGTTCCTCTCCGAGCACAAGCCCCACTTCCTGCTCCTTCATTCCATCTTGGAATCCTCCAGCCCTTCCTGCTAGGTCCAACACTAATACTTAGTTAATTGCTAAATAAACCCTCACAACACCACGTGTCATTACGTGTGACCAAAGAAGGAAGTGCGCCCACGGCGTGAGAGGAATGAACATTCGTATTCACACAGTGGGAGGCCTCCAACATGTGGGTGAACCCTCTGAGGGGAATTTAAACAAGAACATGGACAAGAATTGCAGAGGCCAGGCAGGGATGGATGGCAATAATCTGCATTTTTTTTGTAGGAAGTATCCACACTAATGAGATCACAAATCTGTCAAAGTAACAAGGGACACGCCGACGTCCACATCTCTACAAAATCTTTATGAGATTATTTTACACCTATATTAATCAATCAACAGGGGACTGCTATATGCCAGGCACTGTGCTAGGCACTAAAGATACCAAGGTGAAGATGAAGCAGTCTCTGCTTCACCTGAAAAGCTTTTCACTCATTACTTTAATGCAGCATTAAAGAACGTCTTCCAAAAAGGTATCACTTATGTATGACAAAATAATACCAGATACCTTAAGACATATAATAAAAGATAGCCTTTTTTAACAATCTTTGGGCTATTCATATAAATAACTGAATTAAATATAGGGAAGTGGGCTCCCCAAAGGTGTTTGCCCATCTCATGAAGGATGTATTCAGTTCAAAATAAAAAGAGATTCCCCACATCTAATGCCCCTGTTTACAGATAAGCCTATGCTAATGCATCAAACCTGGACTACTACAGTGCTTACGAGGCAAGATTCATAATTGCTCAAGAATCTTTGGTCCACAGAAAAGTGTACATTTTTTGTATGACTTTATGGGCACAATTGCTATCATATCTACTCAGCAAAAACCAAGTGAACAATGCCATTTTCCAGACTGTGAGTTGGATGTACAGAGTGGAGTAGATAAATGTTGCATAGACACTTCAAGTGGACGATGGATTGGTCCAAAATTGAATAAAAAGGGGGGGGGAAGGTTGGCTGAAAAATATTTGAGAAATTACACAGCACTTTCAATAACCCCAAGCTTTTACCTAACAATCAAACATTTCATTTCTTTAACACCAGTATTCTAAGAATGGCATGTGGCTGTGAATCATGAAACACCCCATTTTCTGTGGAATCAAATTTGTATGATGTCACCCAAAGGGTAGGGGAAATTGGTAATAAAAGGGCTGCAGTATATTACCAAAGAATGGCATACATAAGCAAAAGTTAGATTAAATTCACTCAACTCATATTTTAAAGCACCTTCCAGATGCCAAGCATTATGCTAGGTATGAAAGATACAGAGACAAAATGAAGCAGTTCCTGCTTTCAAGAAGATTATGTTCTGAGGGGAAACAATATGTGCGTGGAAAATTAAATTCAAAATATATATAAAGTAATTCCTAGGAGAATTTGTTAGCCATAGGATATAATTCAAGGGATACTGTAGAGAAGGAGAGGGAAAGAGGAGGATGGTGTGAGAGGGGGGCCAAGAAAGGAAGTTTTCCCGCCTACAACCTTTAATTCTGAATTGCAAAGAGTGTAAATGAAGTTACAGGTTATATGTGTGAGTACATTTATTTATGTACATTTAGGTGTTCATGTACATAATATGCATACAGGTACTCATATATTATTACACTTTCATGGAAGCTATGGTAAAATTGATTTAATTATCAATCCCTGAGAAAGAAATAGAAAACCGAGTGAGGGAAAAGGTGCAACGAGGCACATAACCACCTCCTAGTCCTACCTGGTGGCCAAGACAAGAAATGCTGGAATTCTGGCCTGGTTATGAAGGGATAAAGGTGGAAGATCAGAGGACACAGGAAAGTGGTCAGATGGAAAGTTGTTACCTGACTTTTAAAAAATCACAATCGGTTCTAAAATGCCTCCCTGGTTTGCACGCCATTCTGTCTCCCCCAAGATTCTGCCAGTATTTACAGATTTGAAAGGTTGTCCCTCCCTCCCTTCCTTTCTTTTCCCTCCAGAAAGTCTTAAGAGATTCTCCCAAGCTCACTGAGGGCAAGCTTCAAAGAGAAGACACCTACAACTTCTTTGGAAGAAAAAAACTCCACAACTTGATTAAATGTCACCTAAACAAAACCAAGCACTTCTCTCCCATCCGCTGGATAAAAAGTCCCAGGAAAGCTCATTTTGCAGCACCTCTACGCTCCCCAACCATGTCCAGATGGCAATTCCTCATAGGCTTGGAAACCACAGACAAGTGACACAGATTGCTCGCACTTAACAGAACGGCTAATTTGTGCAGGAAAGACTATAAACGCTCCAATCAGGGAGCTTCCCACTGGGCTGATCTCTTGTACTGTGGCAGATATCAGTTGACTCCGGCGCCGTTTATGTGCCGAGGAGAACAGAGTCTCTTCCCTCCTTCCCTCGTGTCAAATCAAGTCAAGTCAAGCAGTCGTGGGCATCCCTGCCATCACGGCTCCAGCAAAACATCCCTCCTTTAAACGGGGTATCCGAGTTGGGGGTGTCACACGTCCGACAACGCGTAAACTAGAAATATAAAATCGTGGCCAAAAACATTTTAAAAGCAGGCCCCGTCTGCGGCAATCACTGGCATCCAGGACTCCTTCCAAAGGCCTGCTGAGCGCCGTGCCGGGGCTGAGCCGCTCCAGTCAGCCCGTGCCAACGCTGCTTTGGGACGGGCTGGCCCATGGCAAACCACTTGCTGCTCGGAACAGCTCTGCCAGACAGTAAAGTTGGCTTTGTGGCCAACAACCATGGAAAGGCAGAAGCCTTAAGATGAGGAAGAGCCGCTATGTTCAGTTCTGATATTTGGAAAACAGAAAATGACAAATGCACCCGAGGAGAGAGGATGTGTTTAAGCTATTACAAAAGTTTTCTTTTTCTTTTTTTTTTTTTTTGTTATTTTAAAACAGGAATGAGGGGCTCCCTCTCCTGAATAGATGTGTGTTCTTATTTCAACTCATTCCTATCTTTTTTTTAAATTCTTTTTGCAAGGACTTTGTCTTAAATTCTCTTAATAAATTAAAATTTCTCTTACTAAATTCTCCTAATTCTCATTTTTTTAAACTTGTAAATCTTTTATTTTTCATGATTTTTATGTAGTTGTTTTCTTCGGAGACCTGATGACTTGTATCCTTTTTTAATATTTTATTTTCTTAATTCTCTTAATAAATGTTTTCTTAATTCTCTTAATACGTAAAATTTTCAACATACAACCAGGGTTCTCTGCTCAGTGACTAAATAAGTGGCACATGCATGCATGCACACATACACACACAAAATACTTATAGCTTCTCTCTTCATTCAAATGCTTTTTCCTCATTCAGTAACAGCATTGCAAAAAAAAAATGTAACCTTTCTGAACCACTTGAAGAGACTTCAAAAGGAACCTCAACTACCCACCTGGATACATGCCAGAGGCTCATTTGTCCAAATCGAATAGCCACCAACTAAATATATTCTTCCATTATGGACAGCAACTCCGGATTCGTTTTGACCTAAAGCGAAAAGGAAGAAGGGGAGCCGGGATACACCACCTGCATGTTTTAATTAACCCTTTTGGCACTGAGAGATGCAATTTCTTCATGCTTGTGGATTTAATAGAAACAGTAGAAACAGGTGACAACTGATGGGGTAAGAGAGTAGAACCATTTGTGGGCACACTAAGCTCCAGAGAAACAATCTGTGTGGTGATCCAAAGTGAGGCAAATAATTATTATAAGCCATTAGGAAAATGATTTCTTAAAATTAACTTTAGTAGAGGCTTCCATCTGATTAAGGGCATATATCATATGCCACTGATTTATATTGGTACTGATCAAAGTCACGAAGGGAAAAGGACTGGGCTTCTTAGCAGGGGACTTGAGTTTGAGCTTTGTCTCTGCCATTTATCAATTCTGATGAGACCCCCATCTCTCAGCCTCCTCTTCTGTAAAATAAAGTTAATATTTTTAGTGAGGAAAACACTTGGTAAACTGTAAAACAAGTCATGAGTGTGAATAATCAATATTATTATGTCACATCTTTGAGATGCGGAATGTCTCCTGAACTTGCAAATGGAAGAAAATACATACATTTTGGGGATGTGTCTCTTAGCCCCCAAAGACATAAACTCCTCAAGAGAAGAGATTTCTTCATTTTTTTTGTGTCCTAAACAACTAGTCCAATGCTTGATGCATGGTAGATATTTAATTAAATGGGTGCTGATGGACTGACTGAAGTCTGAATGAAAAAGTCATTCTAAATATTTCAATTTTAATATCAACTATTAAACAAAATAAAAGCATTCTAATAAATATACATACACATATATAATGTACAGATACTATATGTGTATGTATACACATACACTCTTACTCAACAATTAGTTTTTAAATTGTCTCGAAAATTATCTGGAACTAATTGGGGGAAACCCTAAATGCTGATACATCAACATAATTTAAGTCTTTTTTTAGTGATTGGTGGGTTTTGTTTCTTTTTAAAGACAGAATAACTTAAGAATACATATTTTTCCCTAGAGGGCATCAGAGAATGTGATAGTTGCTTTTTATTGATGAGCTGACAACGGATTGACTGAAGCAATAAATAAACTACATCCTAAGCCAGTCGGAATCATAGATTTAGGCAACTGGAGAGTCTAAGGTCCTTTTTCTGGTAACATGCATTTGTGGGGCTCAGCATCATTTTTTATAAACTCCAAAAAGGTCAATTAACTCAAACATCTAAGTAAGCCCTGCTTCCAACTATTAATGCTTTAAATGGAGAATACCAGTCCTGTCACCACCACCGGGAATTGGTAGTGTTTCACGAAGGGGGTACCTGGCTTTCAAATCACCATTTAAAAAAAAAAAGATATCAAAAGGTCATCCAATCTGCCCAGTCCCAGAACCTGGTGTATAATTTTGTAAATGATTCAGAGGAAAGGGATTGACAGACTGAACTCATACTAAAACTGGACAGAATCCTAGAGATCACTGGGTGAAACTGAAACCCAAAAGAAGGGAGGAGACTTGCCCAAGGTCACACAGCTAACTGGAAGACGAGATCCCAGGTCCTCCGAATCTAAAATCCTGCTCCCTTTTATTGCACACCATTTACTGATCACCTCTGCGTTTTAATAATGCAAACAAACAGGCAAAGCTTTCAAATCCATGAAGATGCTATAAAATTACGTTATTTTTGTGCCTTCCATCCATGTCTTAAAATTGGATATGTTGGAATGATTAGGACATTATATGTCACCTTTCAGTAATGCTTCATTCTTGAGTAGAAAAAATAAAATTTATAGGGTCTGCAACACTATGTGTTTCTCAAGAACAAATGTAGGGTTGTTTCTACACGTCACTAAACACAGAAGTGCAAAAGACAAAAAAAAAAGTCCCACCTCTTTCAGAATTTTCTGTTAACTAAAGATTGTTAGAAAAAGGAAAAAATAAACTTCGTGGAACTCAAATTGAGTCAAGAATAGAAGGCTCTCTTTGGGGCAGCATTCATTAAATTAGACCCCTATCCCAAAAAGCTGTATCATTTACGAAATTTAAAGTACACATTGGTTATAGCAAGGAAATATGGGAGTGTTTCTTAGTCATGTAGAGAGGCCAAACAAAGAAAAAGTATCAGAGCAGAAGTCAGGAAAGACATGCATTTAAAACTCGCCTCTAGTTCTTACAAGCTGTGTGACCATGGGCATGTATCCTACGAGCTATAGTTTATTTATTTATAAAATGGGAATAATAATACCTTACACAGTTAGCTTATAAATCAAGTGACCTAATATTTAAAAAAAATTTTAGTAAACTTAAAAGTGCTAAGTAAGTATCAGGTATAATTATTTTTTAAAACATGTATTAATATTTATTTTTTAGAAAAGTTAATATGGTTACATAATTCATGCTCTTACTTTTCCCCTTCACTCCCCTTCACCCCCCCCATGGCTGATGTGTATTTCCACTGGTTTTAACATGTGTCATTGATCAAGACCTATTTCCAAATTGTTGATAGTCAGGTATAATTATTGAGGGTATGATATACTAAATAAAAAGCACTAAAGCCCCACTTCTGATGCATGTCTCAGTGCCATAGGCAACTCTCTTAAGACTTTACAGATGATATCAATCTGTATCAGTAAAGAGAATTTATACCCTGGAAGTTCTCTATTATTTATTGTTATATTATTATTATATTAATACTATTATTATAAATATTATTATATTAATACTACTATTATAAAACAAGCTCCAAGAGTCATACAGCCACCAAGAAAAATTAATTCATTTTATTAGCTTTGATGTCTAAAGGAGCAGACTTTTTTTTCCTTCCCACAAAAATGTGAATAACATATCTTGGTTCTTATTAGCAGAACCAAACTCATTTGTTAGATATTTAAGAACGTGATAAAAAAAAATCATACTTTAAAAATATATTTCAAAACAAAGCCAAAGAGCTTTTCTTCTTAAAAAGTTTTAGGTTTGTCTAATTCACCAAATCCAAAGGACTTACCAGTTAGGAGGTTGAAATTGCAGCGTGTCCACTGGTCTGTATCTATGTTATAGGAATCTATATGTCGCACGAGGATGCGATCGTTGTTGTAGTCTAGGTCGTTGCCCCCAAGAACATAGAGCTTCCTCTGGACAGCGGCCATGGAGTGGTAGACCCTCCTCTGCGGCATGGGGCTTCGGCTGATCCACTGATTCTGCAAAGTGGGAGCAAAGGGAAACTCTGTCTGGGATGGCCATGAATGTTTCCCTGGTGGAAATAGCAAAGCCTTCTAGATTATAAGCTCTTTGAAGGTGGAAACTCTTCCATTTCCCATCTTTGCATATTCATCATTCAGCAGAAGTACCTCACCCATGACAAAGCCTCAAAAATTATTTTTTGAGTTGAATTTAAGACATTCTTCCCTTTTTCTCATCTCAGCACCTGCCTCTTACATGTATCACTCACACAGTTCGATGTGAACTTTGCTAATGGGTGGCGAATCTTATGCACCTCAGGTTCGAATGAATAAATATAAAAAAAGAACCAAACTCTTAAAATCTTACTTATTTTAAAGGTTTTGTTTTTTTAAAAAAGAGAGAGATGGCTCTCCTATTTGTCATTAATGAAATGACTTTGGAAATAAAGCCCATCTTTGGCTATGTCTGATGTGATAAGGCGTTATATGAGAAAATACAAGTTAGTATGGTGGCCAACTGTCTCGACCAGTGGTTATTCGTTTAAGCAAATAACTGTGGTGTAAAAGTGTGTGGGTAGAGATGTTTTGTTTCTTCTTGTGAATAGGGTCACTGAAGGACTCTGTGGATGGAAAAAAGAAAGGATACTTTTCTTTTAACTGAATTATTTTATTATTATTATAAATTAGAATAATTAATTAAAATTTCTTTTAAAAATTAACTTTGGGGGCCAAATAAAAGAGGAGCTAAGGTCTGATCTGGCAACACACCTCCCCTGATGCCACAGGATCTAAAGTCCTGGTAATATTGCTCAGATCTCATTTTATGACAAACTAAAACAGGGAATTTCCAGGTACAGATTTTGTTTGTTAAATGTTTGCTGAACTAAAAAAAAATTTTTTTCTGAATAGTGTACTGAATGTAAATCAGTCATATTTGGATCTGGGGGTAACAGAGTGAAAGGCCTAAGGTAAATTTACCTTAAATGGGTAAATTTAAATGGGTCCAAAATGATAGTCATCCTCCCCAAAATACAATTTAATATTTAAAGTCATATTTCAGAGTTATAAAGACTTTAAAAACTGCCACAGAAAGATAGACAGCCCTAGGAACTTCCTTTCTATATTAAACAAGAAGCATTTTTACTAAGAAAAATTTAGAACTTGACCAGCCAAATTCTATGTTTTCAATGGCATATTTTCAAATATCCCTTCAAATCATGTCATATCTGGGGTTCAGCTCCACAAATATTAATTCACTCATGGCAAACATTTCTATCATCTCAGCTGTTTGCCGCTTTTTTGGTTATTATTATTGTTTTTGCCTCCTTCTTTTTCAAAGATACTTTTGCATAGAAAATTTTGTTTTCTGCCATTTGAAAAGCACACCATTTGTCTGCCACCTTTTTCTATGTGTAGATGCCACTCAAAGAAAACAACTGTTTCAACTAATTTTCAAATCAAACACCCTTCCAGCCAAATAAGTAACTTCCTTAATAAGAAATTCGAGGCTTCCTTCAGGTATTTGGCCAAGAAATATCTTTAATTAGGCGACCAAGGCCGGGCTCCAAAGATGCTTTCTTCAGGTGCCTTCTCTCAGTCTCCGTATTACAGTATTAGGAATTAATTTTTGCATTAGCAGTCCTGTCCCCTGCCACAGGACTATGGACGCCATCTGGTTTGCAAAGCCTGCCTGCATCCCCTGATTATATCTTTAGCTTCCTCTACTGCAGTGCCTTCCAGGTGAGCCGCCAAGCGCTGCAAAGGCAAAGAAACAGAGGGGCCTGGCGGGGTCACTCCTAATAAGCTAGCGTGTGAATACTAATCAGTGGTGGGGAAGCAGAGGTCACCCCAGCCTGCCTGTTGGCAGGTAGCAGTGTGCTCTGTGGCAGATGGCGGGCATTATCGACTCTCCACAAAGGCCTAGAAGAGAAACAAGCACCAAGGCTGAATGATAGAGTGATTGAGATTCTGTGCAAGATGTAAGCAGATGTGATGTTTGCCAGCACCCACCGTAAACAATATGCCAGTGGAATTTTTAAAAAGAGGATGTGTGTACAAACATGAAGCAGCCCTCATTTGAGAAAAAAACACCAACCCTTCCTTTCCGCTTTAACCGTGTCTGTGCCAGATTTCGAGAGACTGCCATTAATGATCCCGTCTGGGACGGTCAACTCACTGACATCCACAGTTCTCATCTTGGAAGTCTGCAAGCTCTAAGAACTCCAGGAAATACACCCGGTGAGGCAGGAAAGAGAACTTCTCTCATTTTCAGAATCAAGGAATGGTTAAAAATACATATAAAAAGTACAAAAAAGTACAGTGCTCAATATATAGTTCTGGCTCATCCTGGCTCAGGTTGCCAAAACCAAGTCGATGTTTCGTGTCTTTGTAACTTCTCTGGATAAATTAAAAAACCCAAATTAAATCATTCTGAAATGTCTTTTTAACCATGAAAAAAATTAAGCATGGCTACTAATGGACAAATGTAAAATTCATTAGACATCTGGAAAATGTGCTGATGTTTAAACTGGAAGGAAGGAGGTTGATTGGTAACTCTAAGCCCAGAAAAAAAAAATATAATAGATTAAAATATATGAGGAGTGGACAGAGGGAAGGCCAGACCTCATTAGAATGTTTACAATTCAAGCCTTGGCTGCTGGTGAGTCAATAAAACAGGCAAACTCTACAGGCATTTCTACCTCCAGGTTTGTCTGACTACTGATCTGCCCCAGAGAGAAGGAAATTATACAGTGAGTTCCTCCCAGAAAGACACTTCTGACCAAAGAGCAGGGCACCAGTGCTCATTTAAACATCTTAGCCAAGGTCTTTTAGATAAGATAGGGAAATACATATATAATAATGATGATGATAATAATAGCAATAAACACCAGAAAATTATTTTTCCAGACAGGAAAAGAATTGGGGGAAGATGGAAGAATTTAAACTGCAGAACTTTGATTAGCTAAAATTTCTTTAGATAAAATGAGGTTCCTTTTCCTTACATATTATTTTACATAAATAAATATATAATTCCTTGCATTTATTTCATATAAATAAATATATAATCCCTTGCATATGTTTTATATAAATACATATATATTTCCTTACATATATTTCATATTCATAGGCATATATATTCTTACATACATACAGAAAAGTAGAAAAAGAAAGGAGACATCAGATATTGTTAGTATAATTAGATAAATCTATATACATTTATATGTGTTTATATATATATATTAATTGCATCAAATTTACTTGAATATATCTTAAAATCTGTTTTCAGTAGGCTCTAGCTAGTCCTTACCTGGTTGGGTTCATACACCATCAGTCTGTTCTGATATTGTGCAGTATTAGTTACCCCACCTGTAATGGATTAATGTGTGTTAAATCTCTTCATGAATAAATAAAACATGGGCTATTCCCCAAACAAGAATGAAATATAATTGGGAGAAAAATTAACTATTATTGAGGACTGTTTGTGCCCTAATGGTAAACCTCTGATGTGATTACACTTGTTTAAATAGCTTCACTTTCAAGCTACATTTTGGAGATCGATTAGTGAAGAAGAAGCAACAAGTGTGTTGAGATGACCAAGACTGGACGCCGTCAGTGTCATAAAATGAAATTAAAAGGAGGGGGAAATGGCAACAAATCATTTGGAGGAAAAGGGAAGAAAGAGATGGAAAATCAGCTCTTAGAAATGCTTTAGTGTGATTTGTCCCAAGGACAGGTGGACAATAGTGATAATTCTTAGCCAAAATTTTAACTTTGTAAATTCCAACAGTTTGTGTAATAGTACACAGACAGCTTCTGCCTATTTGGAGATGCTGTTTCCCAAGACCAGAGTAACTTTGCATATATTAAATAGTATATTCTGGGGTCTACAGTTGTCTTGCTTTAAAAAAAGATTTTAAAATAATTACTCAACCTTTAAAACACTTGAAAAATTCCTGTCTCTGAAACTTTTCTGATTGCAGCATAGATCTAAGGTGAGATCATCTAGTTAACCAAAAACTCTTAAGTATATTTCATGCTGTTCTAAGTTTTTTCTTATTCTGATTCTTCTTTCTAGGCCTGTTGTGTGTATAGAGCAACACACAATGTAATAACCATTTGCTCAGCATGAATTTTTACAATCAAAATGCAAACCTCTAAAAATCAGCATGTAAAATAGCTTTATGGAAGAAATGGCATTAGTGGACATCAAGAGAAGCAAAATAAAAATACTGCAAATACAGAGGAAATTTCTATCTTAAGTGGAAGATATTTCAACAGTTATTATGTGCCTTTTGTTTTAAATTCTGGACAGAAATTGGTGTCTAAAGACAGGAGCTGCTTAGGCTACTGACCTTCTTGTTTAACTGCTTCAATATGGCAAGGCCCCCAAGAAATATACAGTTCCATATTTTCTCCCATGTGCTATGCCTGAAGTTCTCTTCTTTGACGAGCTCACAGTCTGGAGAACATTCAGCATAACATGCATATTCTCTTCGAGAGTGGCTACTTTCAACACCATTTAGCAAGAGTCATCCAATTAAATTCTACAAGTCTATGAGAAACTTGGTATATTTTAAGTTACTATTCTAGCACAGTGGTGCCTCTTTAGCAGCAACAGGGTTGAATACAATGAGCTAACGATGATAGGTAAATTGGACAAGAAAAAAAAAAACAGATCCAGGCCAACCCATTATTGTCCCACTTCTCCCAGTAAAGGACCTGATTTATTCATTCAATTGTCTAAGGTTATTATTATCTAAAAGGCAGGTTCCATTCCCTCTAAAGCAAGGAACTCCTTTTAAGATCAATGGGAAATTTGTCTGTAGAGTAAATCCACAAAGAATACACAAATGAATTTCTAGTCTCTAAGTGAAAAAAAAAACCACTCTCCATTTCCCTAAGAATATCTTCCTTCTAATATGAAAATCAAAAGAAAAATATCTTTAACACTTAAGAAAAGCATGGCAGAAACACCTCCATTCCCTCAAATATCTAAGAGGAAGATAAAATAAAAATATACCTTCTTTTTGCCAAATATATTAACGGAATGGATTAATTTTTGATATCTCTCTTCCTTTTTTCAACTTTCAATACCTAATTGTTCCTTCCCAACATAACCACAGAAGATGAATTATCAAGCATCCACTGAGATTACATAAGTCTTTGGTGTTAAAAATGATTAACTAACTCTGGCTCTGGCTTCCATCAATGACGAATGCAAATGCAACAGGGGGGTTGGAGATCCCAAGTTCCCAAGATCACAAGCTTCAATCATGGGAGGCTGCTGAACTCCTTGCAGAAATAGGAGCTCCTGCTGAAGTCGACTTCGGTAAAATTGTTGAAGGCTTTACTTCAAACATCATAGTATTATCCTTAAAAGATTTTGTTTGTTAGAGATTAAACGTACAGGAACTGGGTAAGAATGTCACGATTGCAGCAAACTACCTTGGCAGTTCATACCTTCTCTCTAAGGCTCACCAATATTCTCATGTTCTTAGTTATTGTTTTCGAGAGCAGCAATCTCCTCCCCACCCAATCTATGCTCAGTAATTAGACTTCTTTAATATATTTATTTTCATTCATATTTTCATTCATTCTAATATTTAGAAATAAGGAGTCAGATTACTAGTTGGGGGAAAAATTATAGTTATTTGGTTGATTAGCACCAGGATGTGAAATGCCAGGAGGTTCACCAGCAAAGCAATGTGGTAACTTTTGCCAAGTCACTGTTGTGAAGGAAAATCCCAGACATTGCTGCTGCTATTGCTCCCCATTCAAATAATTGACAAATAGGCACATAAATAAAGCCACTTCCCTTTAGTACACATGGAAATTTTTTTTTTTTAAATCTGAAGCATCCAGGCTCTCCCTGCCTTCATTCCCTTGAAGCCTTTGCTCATTTGTGGAGCTTCTTCATTGCATTCCCTTCACACACCACTCTTCACTTTTAGATTAATCTGCTGAAATGAGATGCTAAGGATTTGCATACAGATTTGACTACACAAAAATAGATATGGAATTAATAACAGTCTCTATATGTTTTAATTTCTCCTAGACTGGAGTACCCTTGCCTGCAGCGGTATTCTTGGCTTTGAAAGTCATCAAGCTGATTTGTCTGCTCTTAGGTTAGGATGCCACATGCTGCTACACTGTCCCCCGCAATCAAAGCACTTGCATAGATAGATTCCATGCCTGCCCCTATCAAGTATATTTTATAGATTGGCAGTTTTGATCTCCCTCCCCAGGGGGATAATCTGCATCTTAACAGCTTTCTATAGATACATCTGTCATTAAATATGCCATCTTGTATCAGCATCAATTTTCAAAACCAAGTTTTCCTTAACTTTGAAGTGCCACAGTTGAACTTGGGAATTTTTGACCAAAATTCAAAATGAACAGCCTCATCATCTGCTCCTGAACTGTGACTTCAAAAAGAAAAAATACTGCTGGCTACTAGGAAGCCATCGAGGTCTTAAAGAACTGCCGGGAGAAATGAAAAGTTAACACACTGCTAGAAGTGAGAAATGATTCCTATCACAGGACAAGACAACAGCAAGTCATTTTCTAAAATTTCCCCGACTCTAGTCTGCAAGAAACTCAGTGATGAATGGAGGCACCCCCACCCTAGAGAAGATAACAGGACGGTTCAAAACAACAAACGGTCTCTGTCTATACTTCGGGATGTTCTCTCCAACACGTACCACTGTGACAAAGACAATAGGTAGCGAATGCTCGTGTTATAGAAAAAGTTAAGGGTAGGGGAAGAAGGAAAAGACTCTCTGTCCTTTGGTCAAGCCTAGCACAGAACCTGGATCAAAGCTGTTGCTTACTGATTAAATGACTGATCATTTGTATTATTTGTATTTTTTTTTTTGTGTGTGTGTGTGTGTGTGTGTGTGTGTGTGTGTGTGTCTATGTCTGTGTGTATTTAATTATTTATTAATTATTAACAAATTATGTATTTATTAGATACCTACTATGGAACAGGCTTTAGGCAGCTGCGTGATAGGTCTGGAGTCAAGAAGATCTGTTCAAATCTGGCCTCAGACATTTATGAAAAGTGTGATTCTAGGCAAGTCACTTAACCTCTGTTTGTCTTAGTCTACTGGAGAAGAAAATGGCAAACCACTCCAGCATTTTTGCCAAGAAAACCCCATGGACAGGATGATCCACTGGATCAAGAAATGTTGAACACAACTGAATGACTGAACAGCAAGGGATAAAACAACTAAAAATGGCTCATTTTTAATGGGCTAATTTTCTTTTAGGAAGATAATACTTTTATACCTAATAAATTCACTATAGACTTCTTACAGACAAGGGTATTTTTTTTCTTATATACTAGTGATTCCCAAAGTGGGCGCCACCGCCCCCTGGTAGGTGCTGCAGCAATCCGGAGAAGCGGTGATGGCCACAGGTGCATTTATCTTTCCTATTAATTGCTATTAAAATTAAAAAAAATTAATTTCCAGAGGTGCTAAGTAATATTTTTTCTGGAAAGGGGCGGTAGGCCAAAAAAGTTTGGGATCCACTGTTATACATCATCGTGCCCACAAACACCACCAATCCTGCTTCCAGTGCAGTCTTCCCAGCCAACATCAGGAAGGAATGGGTACTGGTAGGCACAGGATCTGGGCACTGTGCCTGCCTCTTCAACAGGCATAGCTTCTAGACGCCCCAAAAATAAAGTTCTCTGCCTGTCATATGGCTCAGCATGAGAAATGAGTTCAGTTTTATTTATGGAAATTACATTAAAAAAGATACATCACCATCATCTGCTTTGCTGCTGCACCATAAAGACCACAGGCTCTTCTACCAATTTGCCACTGTTTCTACCCCTATAAGAATGGGCTCCTTGTGAGAACAGGGACTGTCTTGCTTTTCTGTTTGTATTCCTGCTACTTAGCACAGTGCTTGGAACATATTAGAAGCTTAAAAGTGTTTTTTAATTCACTCATTCACACAGCACTGGCCAACGAGCAGATAAACAAATCAATAAATAAATAAATAAATAAACAAACAAACAAATAAATAAATAAACTCAATAAATACACAATAGCTTGATGCATAAATAACATGAAATAAATCTCTATATATGCATATATATTCATTATATATTAGAAATTCTTAGGCCTAACCATACCTCATTCATTTCTGGTGTCTGTATAAAGCCTTCAGAATTATTAGCAAGGAAAGCTACCTCACTAACCCTAGCATCCTTCTGGATAATCCCCTCCTAGAATTATGCATTTAAAAAGTATTTGAACCTGTTAAAGAAAAGAAAAAAAGAAATACTAGGATTTAACTTGGTATATTTCTACTCTTCCCATACTGTTTTGCATATACAAGATATCCCACCCCCAAAAAACTTGCAGTTTTAAGCTTTAACAGCTGTACAGAGAACAACATACATACCTCATATTCTTGTGTCTGTGTGTATGTGGGGGGAATTTTTGGTTATTGTATCTCTTGTTGTTCAGTCATTCAATTGTGCCCAACACTTCCTGACCCTATGCACCATACTGTCCCTGGGTTTTCTTGGCAAAGATACTGGAGTGGTTTGCCATTTCCTTCTCCAGTGGAAAAGAAATTAGGAAAACTATAAGAAATTAAGGCAAACAGAGGTTAAAGGATTTGCTCAGAATCACACTTTTAATAAGTGTCTGAGGCCAGATTTGAACAGGTCTTTCTGACTCCAGATCCAGAGCTCTATCCATTGAGTCCCTAAAGTCTATCAAAGAGTAGAAACCTAATAAATACTTGTTTATTAATACTAACAATTATACACACACAAATATTTAATCAATACAAATTTGTAAGCAACAACTTTGTTCCAGATTCTGTGCTAGGCTTTGCTGAGACAAAGTCAAAAGTGTCTGGCCTTGAGGAGAGATCAGTTACACACACCTACGGTTCCTCATTCGGGGGCTCAGATCTGTGATTTCATGGCTACCCATGTGGACCAGCAATTACTCTCCCCCTTACAGTCTAACAGTTTCCTGGATACTGAGTTGTTAAATGACTTGTCCCAGGTCACACAGCCATTAAAATATTTCTATTCCCTGTGCCAGCTGCTTCTCACACTCGTGTGTAAATACACACACACACAACCAGTAAGACTTGGGTACAAGTCCCTTCCCAACATCTCACCCTGGCACTGGGCAAACAGGTTCCCTCTCCTTGCCCCGGGCAACTCTCTAAAAGCACAGATTAGAAAAGAGCTGTAAATCTGCACTGGTGGTGGGTCGGAGTTTCCTCACTGCTAGTTCTCCACACCAAAGAAATGACAGGTTTAATAGAATGTAGATGTATGTAGGTATGTCTCTTTTTTTTTTTTTGGAGTGCAGGAGGTGGTTCATGCTATGCATATGTGTATATGTAAATCTAAGCTTTTCTTCCCTGAATACACCATACCTCCAAAATAACTCAAAATATTCCAAGCTGAATCTTCCCTCTCTGCCCTAAGCTAAGAAATGAATCTATTTGCATCAGGCAAAGAAATGAGAACCAAGTGTATCTTATATTCATTTCAACATAATGCTAACAACAGAAATAGTTCCAGTGAACATGGGCTCCACAGTGCTAGAAATGGACCCTATACACGGCATGGGCGAGTAGTAAACTTCTCCAGTGGATTCCAACGTGGCGTTAGAATCAGGAATACTTGGGATAGAGAGGCAACTGGTGTAGGATCTCCCTCAATTCGTGCATTAAAGAAAGGATATTATTCCTTGCTTTAACTGTTACACATGAAGAAACCACACAAACGGATGGGTAATTAATTTACTCAAATTCTCGAGAGAGAGTTTCCCATCTATAATGTATCTATCTGTAAAGAAAAGATTTTTGAGGCGGGATATTTGTTATCTTGCCACTGTAGGATATCGCTTGTAAACAAAGAGGTCACTGACCCAAAAGGTCTCATGTGACTGTCTATAGCATTGAAGTAAATATGAATGCTATAGGTCTTTCATGAATAAGAAATAATCTACAAACAAGGTTAAAACCTCCTACTTTTAGCCATCAACAAAGAGAACCGGATGCCCTTTAAAATCTTTTAGGAATGTCATGCTCTGATCCTCCCGTAGATTATTGCTTCATTAAGTCTAGTTTGTATTTTAGTAGCAATGTTTTTCATTGAGAGGTTTTGAAATGGAAAAATGGAATTATGGAATCAGTGAGTCAGAATAACTCAGAGTCCAGGCTCCACTGCTCCGTCTACCTTTCCACAGCCATCTAGTGGAAGGCTAACACCCAAATCATCCCAATGGATGGATCTCCATCCTAAATGTAAGACTATCCAGGTACACACACAAAATACACACACCTATGGGTATTAATAATAGCTTGAAGTGCCTAAGGCTGTTAGGAAGTTATTTCTACATTAAACCTATCCTTTCCTGTACTTTAAATTCACTCCTCCTGTTTGATCTCTCATTAAAAGATAAGGAATAATCAGTTTTCTAAACAACAATGATTCTATTAATGTAGTAATAGGAGGTCACACAAATACATTTACCTCCATTTTGCAGATGAGGAAACTGAAAGGCATAGAGAAGTGGCTTGCCTAAGGTTAACTAGCCGGTAGATGTCCTAGCTGGGGCTCAAAGTCCTGTGTCTTTTATCTAGACCAGTGATTCCCAAAGTGGGTGCTACCGCCCCCTGGTGGGTGCTGCAGCGATCCAGGAGATCATTGATGGCCACATTTTTTTTGTATTACATTCTTTTCTGAGTTCAGTAAATAGTTTCATAATTTCCAGGGGGTGCTAAGGTAATATTTTTTTTTCTGGAAATGAGGCAGTAGGCCAAAAAAGTTTGGGAACCACCGATCTAGACGATTCCACTGTGCCTTGCATGTCCTTGAGGGCAATTATGAAACCATTTATAGTTAAGGGTCCAGAATTATTTTTGCAGGGTGTAATCAAAGATGTAATTCAGTTCTTTTCTTTCCTCCAAAAAGTGTGTGTGGTTTTTTTAAAAAAAAATAACAGTTAGTTTAGGGGAATATAACCTCGGTATTCGGGGCAATAGGGAAGCAAGGGAGTACAATGGATACAATGTTAGGCTTGGGAGTCAAAACTCATCTTCTGAGTCCAAATCCAGTCTCTGACATTTACTATCCCTGGGCAAATCACTTAACCCCATTGGCCTCAGTTTCCTCATCTGTAAAATGAGCTGGAATAGGAAATGGAAAACTGCACTAGGATCTTTGCCAAGAAAACTTCAACTGAGTTCACAAAGAGTTAGACACAACTACAAAATGTCTGAACAAATTGGGTGTGATGTTCTCTGGCCCAAATCTCAGAACAATAAAGGGCAAAGGCTGAGGTCAGAAAAGCTATAAAGGTGGAAATTTAAAAAATGCTCAACTTCAGTAATATTGAGATCTATAAAGGAGACTCAACTTGCATTATAAGTGCCTGTGAATTGTATCCCCCATGACCGGGAATTAGTTTAATACCTATTTCCAGGAATTCCCATAAGTACCAAACCATGAGGAGTCAATAACATTCTAAAGAGCCTTGCAGCAACCTAGGAGTAGCAGCTCCACCCTACTCCCATTTTCTGCAAACCCCACGGTGAGACCCCATCCCAGGAAGATAAAGTGATATATGGAAAGGGATCACAGTGAGAAGTCCCTAAACTTCCTACATTGTATACTGTGTAAGCTACTCCATTGCACCAGATACTGAATTTATATATTTTTAAAGAAAGCAAATTGGCATTTGGGAGACAGCATGACTTAGAGGATAGAATTTGGTCTCTAAGTTAGGAAAACATAGGATCAAATCCTCTCTCTAATACATACTGGCTAGGTGAATCTGGGCAAGTGATTTAAACACTGATGTCAGGGGCATTGAATAAATAAAAAGGAATGCCATTAATCTGTACATAATAATACCTATGGACCACATGTTGACTGAGTTTAAAATGTTTATGTTTTATTACATTTTTACCTATTTTGTTAACTATTTCCCAATTACATTTTATTATTTTTTTTAAACCCTTAACTTCTGTGTATTGGCTCATAGGTGGAAGAGTGGTAAGGGTGGGCAATGGGGGTCAAGTGACTTGCCCAGGGTCACACAGCTGGGAAGTGTCTGAGGCCAGATTTGAACCTAGGACCTCCCATCTCTAGGCCTGACTCTCAATCCACTGAGCTACCCAACCCAATTACATTTTAATCTGGTTCTCCAGAGAGTGACCTGCTGCTGCAGGTATACCTCTGCTTTAGGCAATTCTCTATGACAAAAAGTTGGTGAGGAGGTGATGACCTGAATGAGCAGAGGTAGTTCTTTATCAGGAGCTTCCTTTCCTGGTAAAATAATCTAATTTTAGCACGTTTAAAAGGGTCTTAGTGCCTTTTGTAGTTTGGAATAGTGTTAAAGAATCAATGTACCCTTCAGGTAAATTAAATGAAGATGAAATAAATTTATTTTCTAGGGAGTATGTTTGTTTCATTGGTACAAAGAAATCCTGATGAGGAAACTCCCTGTACCAATGCAGATCAGGAACTGCGCTTGCGCTCTCTCTCTCTCTCTCTCTCTCTCTCTCTCTCTCTCTCTCTCTCTCTCTCTCTCCCTCTTTCTGTTTCTCTCTCTCTCTCTGTTTCTCTCTCCTCTC
>NC_058133.1:343764832-343783040 GCF_016433145.1 Gracilinanus agilis | reverse complement strand
CTTCCTTCCTTCCTTCCTTCCTTCCTTCCTTCCTTCCTTCCTTCCTTCCTTCCTTCCTTCTTTCCTTCCTTCCTTCCTTCCTTCTTTCCTTCTTCCCTCCCTCCCTCCCTCCCTCCCTCCCTTCCTTCTTGTCCTTACCTTCCATTTTAGAACCAATACTGCATATTGGTTCCAAGGCAGAAGAGTGTTAAGGTCTAGGCAATGGGGGTTAAGTGACTCACACAGGATGACACAGCTGGAAAGCATCTGAGGCCAGACCCTCCCATCTCTAGGCTTTGCTCTCTATTCACTGAGCCATCTAGCTGTCCCAGATTATCTATTTCTGTTAGGTTTCACCCCATTAATCATAGCTTTCCCTGTTCAAAAAGTCCACTTACAACCTCCCTAAATTTTTTTTCAGTTCTTTCCCTTTTAATATTCAGTAAGCATTCTACTAAGGAATATTTTTTCTTTCCTTTTCAGATGGACCTTGGACATATCGCCCAACATTCTTCTAATGTTGCATCTTAGTCAACTGGTGTAGTGCTGCAGTGACATCAGTGTGTAAAGGTAAGCGAGTACTAGACCTAGAGTCAGGCAAAAAATGGGTTTGAATCCTGCCACGGGCACTCAGCTTGTCTGACTCTGCACCAGTAACCAAGATGCTGTGAGGGCAGAATGAGATGGTCCACCGGGCTGCAGACTGAAATGCTGACGATGTGGATGATGACAATACAAGGAAAGCAGAGAGATTCCCCAAAGCAGGTTTTGTTCTTTGGTGATGCTCCTAAGGAAGTTAGTTGCTGACTAGAAATGAAATTCCACGGACTCAGAATAGAATGCGCTAATGACCCTCCAACAGGAAATACATTGCCCTTTTCTCAATAAGGGATCAAATCTGTAATGTGGAACTGATGGGGAACGTCCTGCAGAAATCAAAGAGCTGCTTATTATAGGGCTGTTAAGAACCCACTAGTGCTACTAACAGAAATCCTAAGCTCTAGAGCAGGGGTCCACAACGTACGGCTCTCGAGCCATATCTGGCTCTTTTGAGGGCCAGATATGGCTCTTTCTGCAGGAGCCATAAAGTCCATTTTTTTTCAGACTCTGTTACAGGAGCGCACATGGTGAGCACTGTACAGCTCTCATGAAATTACATTTTAAAAAATGTGGCATTTATGGCTCTCATGGCCAAAAAGGTTGTCGACCCCTGGACTAGAATGACCCACCACTGATCAAGAAGCTCAGAGTTAACATAGAATAGATACTTAATAAAAATATGTTGACTTGAAGCAGAAGGCAGAGAGTAGACTTCATACTAATTTGCTCTGCAGCCATAAGTCAATTGCTTGATCAGACTTGATCAGATCAGTTTACCTAATTTATGAAATTAGGATGCGGTCTTCTCATCTCTGCCCAAACTCCTATCCTTTCAGGGTGTCTGCAACTAACATTGCTCTGGAAGACTAATTCAGTCATTTCCATTAACGATAACAAAATAGGCCTCAACCAACAATAAAATTCAACTTTTTATTTCTGGGGGTTGAATTGTTCAAAGATTGAATAATCCTCAAAACTATCATTATCTAAAATACATGTCATCCTAGTTGAGTCACTCAACAAATATGATGTGAAAATAGATCCAGCCTTTCTTTCCAAGTTGACTTCACATTATTCCTGCCCTACTATTTGTACTACATTTTATCCAAACTGGTCTGCTTGCTATTTTCCATGAGTGGAATTATTTTTCCTACCTCTTGGCCTTTGCAGATACTTTCTCCTATGCTCAAAATTCTTTTTCCTCAATTCTGCCTCTCAGAATTCCCTGCAAGAGACCATTCCTAATTTCCCTAGTTGTTAATGCCTGTGTATTTATTTTGTATATAATCATACTTATATGGGAACTCCTCGAGCTCCTGGAACTCAAGAGTTCATCTTTCACTCGAGTATATATATATTCTTGGTGTCTAACACAATGCCTAGAATATAATAATAAATGCTTGTTGATAGATGAATTATTATAGGCAAAGTATTCTCAGTTCTTCCAAAGAAAATGCCAAATGATTTCACATTATTACTGTAATTCAGTGACAAGAGAAGGAAAGAGTAAAAGAGTAGATATATATTTATATTTAATGTGTTATTTATATTATTATATTAAATTTAATATATATTTAATTGTAAAGAATAAAGCCTTCTCTCAAATGTATAAACAATAGGTAGCATGATAAGCAAAAGCAACAGATAGATAATCTGAAATTTTCAATGTCACATCTTACTCCAGTTCTTTCTAGCAAATTAGATAGCTAAGACTTTTATTTATCCTTCTCAGCCTATGTTGGTAGTTGATTCTAAGGAGCTATGAAAGAGTCATCAAACAGAAAGCCATGGAGAAAAGGGGAAAAGATCTTGACAAAGCTCAAACTTTCTTACAAATCCCAAAAGAAGCAAGAATTGAATGAATATCATTTTTAAACTGAAAAAGGGAGAAAAAATGGATCTTTTAAGTAGTCAATGCTCAGCTCCTAGACTTAACCATATAGAAATTCTTAGAAATTGTAAATTAATGTAACTTCATACGAAGGATTCTGATTCAGCAATACTTCAAGAAATCCATATTAAAGAACAAAATAACTCCAATTAAGGACATAAGGGCCTAAGGGCATAAAACTTAGAATTTCACTTTTAATTCTGGCTGATTTGGCGTGTGTGTGTGTGTGTGTGTGTGTGTGTGTGTGTGTGTGTGTGTTTGTGAAGCATCTACCTGATATCCAAAGAAGACCATCCGCTACATATCCTGCATGGCATGAAAGAGACCGGTCAAAGGACTGTACAAAAGTCCATTTGTTCTTCTTGGGACAGTATCGCTCCACTGTTGGCAGAACTTGACGCAGCTCATTCCGGCCTCCCACAGCATAAAGATATTCATCCATTGCTCCCAGCACAAAATGTTCCCGGCAGTTTTTCATGGGTGCAATCTCAGCCCAGGAGTTACTGCGGGGATCGTAGCGACAGGCAGTCCGAACAGCGCACGTCCGCCCAGTTGCGTGTTCTACTTCCCCACCTGCTACAAAAAGAAAGTCCCCCATGACAGCCACACAATGGTGGCTCCTGCCAACTGGCATTGGTTCCAGTTCACTCCAGTTGGCTATTGCAGCTATTAGGGCATTATCTTGGTCCACTGGATTGAAATACCGTAGCTCTTTGACTTTGCAGACCTCCCGCTTTTTCCCACCAATGATATAGAGTGTGTCCGACTGGAAGCGGGGTTTGGTCCTCCGGGTCTGCCACACTGGCTGTGCATAGATGCTCTGGTGGTATTCTAAGGCCTCATTGACGAGGGCTGTTGCCGTCTCACTGGCTTGGACCAGGGGATGAGACAGTGCCACCGTATGAAGGGTGTCCACATCCATTAAGCCAAAACGAATGTACTGCAAGAGCTCATCCATGTACTGGTAATGGCAGTTGTGTTCCAACCACCTCACAGCTAGCTGAAAGAGAGGGGGAGGGATTAAAAACAAAAAGAAAAAAAGAAATGGCATATAGTCAAATCATCATTAATTCTTCAAAATACTAATTACTGAAATGATTTGCCTAAGCAATAATACCTACTTTGATTTTTTTGGGTTATTTTCTCTTGTTCTGTTTTATTTTAACCATAATAGGAAGGACACACACACACACACACACACACACACACACACAGTGGCTAAAGGGGCAGAAACATTTTAACACTGAATGTATTTATTATATACATACATGCATACACATATATAAAAGTATGTATGTATGTATAAATAAATAGTGCTCTATCAATATAAGAAACACAGAATAATATGTGATCAACCATGACCACAGCGTGTACTTGAGAGAAAAACAATATGGCACCATGAGAATGACTGAGAAGAGAGGGAAAGACTTTGTCCCCACCCCTTTTCTAACTATACAAGACAGGAAAGAGGAAAAAGATGAAAAGTATCAGCTTTTTGTTTGAGGAGGGGAGGGTCATGAATTTATTTTTAATCATAAGATATATGTTGTTAGCACACATAGGATCTCAGAAATCAGTGTATGAGACCTTCACATAAAATGCTCACAAAAAGACATTTATTTTCTCATTTGCCTTAGATATCAACCTGCAATTTTGACTCACTTCTAGTCTTTCTTTTACAAGAAGAATTTCTGAAAACAAAGCCAAGCCCTTAATTGAATTCCAGAGTCATCAAATCTTACTGCTTGAAATGGCCTGGGAGAAAAAGGTCAACAATCATAGAAAAGGAGAGGATTGTCGGGGAGGGGGTGGGACATTCTCCTATTTAAAATTATCTGAAATATTTTAACTCTTTAAATATGATGATCTTTAAATATGGTCAACAAGTTTGGCAGGATATAGTAAAACCACAAACACATTCAATAGTAAATATACTCTACCTCAAATAAAAGACAGGAAAATATTCTTGGTACATGGAGTTACTTATATTATTCACAGCAAGTGATATGCTAAACTGAAAAAAGAATTACATCCAACAGAGGAACAGATCTGCAATAATTAATGGGCCAAAGTTTAGCAAGGATAGAATAGTCAGACTGCTTTTGGGGATGATAAAATGGAACTCGAGGATCTACTACAGCCTCAGACAGCTCCTTGGAGCAACGTTATCAGGTCTAGCAAAAAATTTCTGAATTTTCAGGAACAAGACAGCTAACCACTCTCTGTTCATGTGCTTCTTAAATTCGGGACTTATTTGGGGCTTGTTTCTTTATTTTTCTTAATGAACTATTTAGGGAAGAAAGATGGAATGCCATTCATATCCTCTTAGAATCTAGAAACATACTAAGAGTCAGTTTCCTTATTGTCCATATTCTAGTATCCAGTAAATCTAAAATCTCTAAGAATCAAAAGGTTTCAAATGAAATAAGATATTCATTGGAAGAAAAAAATTATAATCTGGCAGCACCTATATTCATCACAGATATTACAGATGACAAAAGAAAAACCTAGTAACTTGGTCAATCCTTCTCTACCACACCTGGATAGCTATCCACAATCAGCTTCCTAGATCTCTGTCCACTCTAATTTGATATATTTCAAGTGACTTGCGTTCCATTTCTTTGGGGAGATATTTCTATGGTTCATTTTTTCTTAAATTTCAAATTGCATGGCTCATTCTTCACTAAGTTACATGGGATACCTCATACAACTATGTTTGATTTTTGATATTTTACCTATAATATCTCTGATTTTTATTTCCTTGATTTTATCTAATCATCCCACTTTGTCCTGGTAATCAAGTCCTCAATGTCCTAAGAGTTTGCACCTTTCACTTAAATACTGTGGAGATGAGCAAAAGAGAAGCAGCAGAGGGCTAATACTTCTATAGGCTTTTCTTTTTTTTTTTTTCATTTTATCCAGTGATGTACAACTAATTATTTTTTCTTTCTCCTCATTAATCAGTTCTTTCTACTTCTTAATCAATCTCTTTGCACATCTATAAAGAAGTTTTATTTTATCTTTCTAGCTATGATACTACTAGCTTTCTTTATAACTCTGATATTAAATGAAAAGCACAGAAAACTGAATAATCCTCAGTTTCTAAGGATGTCTCTGTGGATAGAGGAATCCCAAATCTCCTTCTCTTCTGAACTACAGGCATGTGTCTCCAGCTACCTACAGGGCATCTCTACCTTGATGCCCCACTGTAATTTGAAACAAATTTTTAACACCCTCCCCCATAAAAAACTAATAATGTTTTCCTCAAAACGTGTTCCTTTATCTGTTAACTATTTTTTCAATGGCACCCAATCTCTCATAGTCAAAACCTTATCAGCTTTAACTCTTCTTTCTTCATTTCTCAATAATTCAGGACCTGCTGATGATAACTTTATAATATCTTCCACATGTATTCTCTTCTCTTTATCCTTCCTGGCACCATTCAAATACAAATTTTCATTTCCCCAATAGGAGGGTTCCAATGACTTCCTAACTGTTTTAGCCCTTCTTCTATTTCCCCTTGAGATCTTTCACACTATGCCAGACTACTTTCTTATCGTTATTCAATTTTTCAGTCATGTCCCACTCTTCATGACCCCATGGGCCACAGCCATCCATGGGGCTTTCTTGGCAAGGATAATGGAGTGGTTTGCCATTTCCTTCTTTGGTGAATCTTTTTGTCATGCAATCAGAGATTAATAACTTGTTGAAACCCAGGGTCACACAGCTAGAAAGAATCTGAGACAAATTTGAACTTGGGTCCTCCTGAATTCAGTCTCCATGACCTGAACCACTGAGCCACAGCTGCCTCTAGATCTTCTATGGAGATCTATTTATGTTGGAACTCTGCTCAAAATTCTCCCATTGCTCTTTATTTGCCTTTCTTTTAAAATTCAAACTTCTTTACCTGGGATGTTAGGTCTTCTATTCTGCAGAAGCACTACACTTTGGTGGTCTTACCTCACACCATACACTACTCTTTACTCTATCCAAATCCAGACATATTCTCACTCAAACCCTTTCATCTCATCATATTTTTGTTCCTGTCATTCCTCCTCCCTGGAATTTATTCCCTACTCATCTCTGCCTAATGAATTCCCACCAGCCCTTTAAAGCTCAATTCAAATACCACTTCCTTCACAAAGCCTTCCCACTCAAACTTACAAGGCATTTTGCTTGCTGCCTAATGAATTTACCATTTTATTAGTGTGTAGTAAAATTATCTGTGCATATATCTGTCTTGTATCTAAACATAATAGCTTCTTTTACAACACAAACATGGAAATATGTATTATATGATAGCACATATACAATCTATATCATATTATTTGCCGCCTTGTGGAAGGGGCAGAGGGATGGGAGAGAACCTAGATGGCAAAATGACAGAAAATGATTATTAAAAATTGTATCAACATGCAATCTGGAAAAAATTAAAAGTAAAAAATAAAATGAACATAAGATCTTTTCTAGTGACTCAGAACAGGGCTATGCATGCAGCAAGTACTTAAATTATTTGGGATTAATTGAAAAGTTAACAATACTTAACAGTGGAATTATGCCCAAAGAGTTATAAAACTGTGTAAACCCTTAGACCCAGCAATACCACTATTTCCCAAGCTATAAGGGGAAGAGGAAAAAAACCCCGTATATTCTAAAATATTTATAGCAACGCTCTCTGTGGTGACAAAGAACTGGAAATTGAAGGGATGACCATCAACTGGGGAATGGCTGAACATGCTGGGGCATATGATCGTGATGTTATATTACTGCGCTCTAAGAAATGAGGAGCAAGTTCATTTCAAAGAAACATGGAAAGACCTACATGAAATTATGAACAGAAAAAGGAGAAGAACCAAGAGATAATATACAACTACAGAATTAATATTTGAAGAATAACTTGTGAATGTCCATCTCCAAAGAAAAAACTGATAAATTGAAACATAATTTATATATACATATTTTTTCTCAAATGATACTTTCTCTAGATTGGGGGGGGAGGGAGAGAGAGAGAGAGAGAGAGAGAGAGAGAGAGAGAGAGAGAGAGAGAGAGAGAGAGAAAGACACCTAGGAATTTTAATGTAACCAAAAAATTAATTTAAAAAAATCAGTACTTAACAAAAGTACTTAACTAAAAATCTTAGTGGAATGCCCTTACTATTCCGTTTCTGGTTTGCTCTTTTACTACCTCTAGAATACACCCATCACTACAGTTTTCATGTTCCTTTTTCCATGGAATAATTGTTACATATTATTTTTCACCTCATACATTAAGCCTGCATTCCTCAGATGAATTTCATCTCATTCCTTTTCAATATTTTTAACTTCTCTTTGACCTCACATAATTTTTAGCCTTTCTGCTTTATTGATACCTTTAGGCCACCCAAGTCATTTTCACTTGTTAAGCTTATGCTTCCTCTTAAATTCAAGTGAATGTTAATTAAAACTAACTACTCTAACAGCTACCTCAGACCCCTTCTCACCTAGCTATACATTTATAGACTTTAGCCAGCATTCCATTCATGAGGCAGCATTTATATCCCAGATAATGAGCCAGCTTCTTCCAGTGGGATTCAATTAGGCACTTTTGGAAGCTGTATTAACTATTTCAAGTCACCAGGACAAATCTGGGCAATTACTACCTCAGTGGAATAAATGGAACTTTTAGCAGCATACATATTCAGAAGGTAAAACTCTGATGAAGGCTAAGCAGGATGCTCTAGTGACTTAGGACAGCTGGCTAAGTTTAGTTTCATGTGCTGCATTGCTGGTCTGGGGACTTGACTCTACTCCTAGAACCACGATTGACTTGGGTTCTTCAAGAAAGTTCTTTAAAAGCTTTGCTTAATTTAATTTTTTTTTGCAAAGGCAAAAAAATACTTTTGGAAGAGAAAGTGCTATATTATGCCAAATAAAGCTATAATAGGACTAAAAATTTGTACTATTAGAGAAACAGTACAACAATTAATTCTTTCTTATCTGAATTCTATAAAAGTTGGATAATAATGCTGGATTTTAAAATGGAAAGAAGGGAGTTTGCATTCTGCCTCAGAGACCTGCTAGCTGTTCAGCTAGGCACTTAACCTCTATTAGCATCAGTTTCCCCATCTGTAAAATAGTATACAAATGGTAATTACTTCAGAGAATTTTAAGGACCAAATAAGATAATATAATAAAAGTCCTCTGCAAACTTATAAGTGTTATACACGAGCTATTACTAGCATTACCATTATTATTTTCATCATCATTTGAAAACAATGCTATAAAAATTATCTGTAGAGTGATGCTCCACTGATAAGCAAATTACTATGCAGAATTCAATAAATAGAAGAAAGTATCCCAGAATACATCCAATATGATTAATGTATTAAAAAAAAACTAAGAATCAAAGGACACTAACTATTGGAGTACTCCCTATTAGATAAAAACTGCGGGGAAAACTGGAAAGCAGACTGGCAAAAATTAGATGAACCTCACACACCATAAAATTTAATAGACTCCAAATGGATATATAACCTAAATAATAAGAGGTCAAAATGTAAACAATTAGAAGAGAAGGAAATATCTTTCACAGATATGTATAGGGGACATTTCCTTAAAAGCATAAAAATGATTTTAAAATAAATGGACAGCTTTGATTACAGACTAAAAGTTTTGACACAAATGAAAGCAATACTGTTACAAAGGCAACTGTTAATCAGGGAAGTTTTTAACATAACATTTATTTTATAAATATCTAGAATCTAAGCTTTGAATGGAATTGATACAAAACAAACAAACACAAAAACCATTCTCCAATAGAAATGAGAAGACATAAACAAGTAAGTTGTCCTCAAAAATAGAAATGTACACTATTAACAACCACATAAGGGTATGCTCCAAATCACTAATAATAAGAGATACAAATTAATGTGAGATTTCTACCTTATTCTTGTCAAATTAGCAAATATGATAAAAGGAAAATTACAATTGTTGGTAGATCGGTAGGTCTCACACACTAACGTCCTACTTTGTTGAGTTATAAGCTGTACCAAAAGTTATATTAAAAAATTTGGAATTATACCCCAAAATCATTAATATCATGCCATGCTCCTGTATTCCAGCCAGCAGTATAACATGCCCACTTTGAGCCCCACCCCGGCTTATAAATAGGAAGTTTTTAACCTAAATAGCCTATCCCAGCCCTATCATGTTGCTTTTATTCTTGGGCCATAACTATTCTATACTTTTAGGCACCAGCCTCTTAAGTCTGGCATTCCAAGGACTGGCCTTGAAATACCTTTGGAACCCTTCTCTTCCTCACTCCAAGATAATTCAAGAGTGCCGAATTTTTGGAATATTTCCAATTAAATAGCACACATCTAGAGGCAACCAACTTGAAGTGAGGTGCTATGCTGTTTTTGGAAAAGAACATTTTTCTCAGCATTTTTTCCCACCACTTTCACTTTTTCTTAAAAATGCATTTTAATTCTAGGTCATTCCAAATTAATAGGAGTTGGGTCACAAATATACAAAGAGCTATTTTTAAAATTTGTTTCTTTCTAAATTCACAGCACCTGTGACTCCTAAAATATATCAGCCTGGGCATCAGAAATGCTACTCAATATCACACAGAAGCCTACAGGCTCACAAGGAAATGGATTTTTCTTTTCACTATAGAGCTTTGTAATGTTTCCTAAATGTAGCATGCCACTAGCACAATCCAGAGTCAGAACACAAGTATAACTTATTTCCAGTAAACCCAATTTATAAAAAAATCCAGATTACGGCAAAATATTAGGAAGCAATTATCTACTAAAAAAAAGATTACCTATTGATTTTTTAAATGCCTAATCCCCTACTGTACCTAAAATGTGATTTCTCCCCACCCTATCAAAAAGAAAAATCTAAATACAAGTTGTAAGGAATACAAATGGCATAAAAAGAACTCTTGCAACAAATATCTAATACATCATACTAATGACTTTAAATTTTAGCAGCACAATATCTTCAGTAAATAATCCTATTGTAATTTCTATAATGTATCCAGAATTCTTGACCTTTTATGAAAACTTTAAAGCAAACTGCTTTTAAAACAATATATATATATATACATGTGTATATATAGTGTGTGTGCTTACATGTAATTTCATATTATGTGTACCATGTACACACATATGTCTATATGAAAATCTGTGAAATATATATCCAATGAGGTACGATTCCAGGTGTCCAATGGCTAGAGTCAACTTAAACTGGTTTGTGAAAGCCAACTGTTAAATTTTGAGCGTGAGTATTTACACCTAGGAAACAGATAATCTCTACAAATATTGTTTTATTGATTTATATAGACTTAAGAAAGTGATGAAGAAAATGTTAATGATGCAGATGATACTCATTTTACAAGTATGTTGTGCATATATTTTTTCTAAAAAGCCCAGTTAAACACTTACAAGGCCATTCCTCCTGTATGTGTATGAAGCAATATCAAAGTCAAGCTTCTTCTTTGCACTTTCATTTAGACAATTTGCATTATGGAATTCTTACAAACTTATAAATATGTACCATTCCATGAGGCAGAGAGCTAGACTTGGAGTTCAAAGTCTGTCTCTAATACTTATCCTTGCTGAACCTTTGTTTCTTCACCTAACAAATGAGGGAAATCCTATTCGTACTGTCTAAATCATAGAGGTCTTACAAGGAATATTTCCTGTAAAGCTTAAATTATATAGAAGTATATTATTTGCTATTTTTAACCATTCATTTCAGAAACCACCACATTCAATTCCATCTGACAAACTTATTAAATACTTATTAAGTAATTGTCACATAAACATCTTTCTAAAAAGTTTTAAAAGTTTATTTGCATCAAATGGTTTATTAAACTTTTACCCTCAGTATAATAGAAAATAAAAACCTCACACTTCTTAATAAATAGGAATTGTATCAATTATTCTTGTGGTTAGAAACTATTATTTCTTAATAAAAAGTAACCTACTACAGCTCTCCTAAGTGATGCTCAGAACAAAATGACTTATGTTTACCTAGAAGGCAGAAAATTCTCTGCCTTATTCACCCTCAATTGCAGAGCAGACAGTCTGTCACATGAGGGGATCTTCTAAAAAATACAGAAGAGAATGGAAAGAAAAGAAGGGACATCCGCCATACTTGATATCTTTGTATCCTATCTCTGTATATACACATATTAGCTGTGTGACCTTGGTTAAGTCATTTAATCTTATTGTATCTGAGATAATTCACAAAGTCTATAAATTACAGAGCAGGTGTAGATCTGCTTTGTGGGAGTGTCTCACACTGATGAAATCACAAGTTTAAACCAAAAAGGGGAAAAAAAGGCTGGTTTATATAGATATTAACTCACTAGACTATTGAAGAATCAAATGCATTTTCTCTTAGAAAGAGCAAAGGAAATTTCAGTCCAACAGATAACATAACCCTCAAATCAAAAATACCTGGAACTAGGGATTAGGAATTATGATATTTTTTCAACCAGAACAATGAAACTGCTGCCATGGAGGTATATTGACAATTATAACAGTGCTCACCAGGGCGCTCTAATTAAAATTATGTCAACATTTTGCTTGTAAAACAGATATTTCAGGGTGCATGTGTGTGTGTTTGTGTATGTATGTGCCCAGATTAACTATAATAGCTGACTACAGGCATATGTATATATGACGTTCAAGCTACTTTTTTTCCTCCAAGAAATTTAGTATTAAAAAAAATTGATGAAGCCCCAGGCTCATAAACTGCCAGAGCAAAACAACAGAAAGAATTTAAAAGAAACTTCAGTCTGGCAGAGCTGATAATAATGTAGATGTATTTCCATGGCTCATTTAACCCTTTAAAAAAAGTTGAGAGTGACCATTATTATCCTTATTTCCTAAACCAAACACAGAACTAAAAAGCTCCTTGTTTGATGTCTGTGAATGCACATTATTAAAATAGATATCAAAAAAGCTCTAAAATTTGGGAAACCTTTTCATCTAGAGAATTGGCTTCCAAAATATTATGGGTGGGGGAGAATTGGTCCAATGGCATGACCCAATGGGTTGTGTGATCAGCTCACCGTCCTTTGGACTGGCAATCTCAGGACTCATCTCCAACACAATCCCATTTACCTTATCCCCCAGGACTCTCCATCTCTTCCTCATCCCTCTGCTAAGCAAGCTTCTAACCACCTTTATTCTGAAACTGGTATCAGGTCCTCGGGGGATTTATAACTTAACCAATACTTAAATACACATAGCAACAGCTGTGCAGACACCCCTGAAAAATCTTCCCCTGCACCCACCCATACACATTCCCTGGGTTTGACACTCACAACTGCAGCAAGAATGAGGCAGTGACCAATGAATAGCAATCCAGTTTTTTATCCTTTTCTTTTGTGAGGAGCACCACGGATGAGGAGAGACTTATACTGCAGATATCTTTCATTATATTTCCCTCCAAGCCCTCCCCTCTTTCAGACTTCCCTCTTACTCTCCTGGTACCAGATCACTGTCCTGAGAGCCAGGTTTGCAACTTGAGCCCCAGCCTCATCCTTCCCCTCATCCCACACATCCAATCAAAGGCTAGAACTAGTGTCTATCGCCATAGCATCTCTTGGATACATCTTCATTTCATTCATACGGTTCAGAACTTCATTACCTCTCTTCTCCCAAACTACTGCCACAGTCTCCTCCTTGGTTTCTGTGTTTCAGGTTTCTCTTCTTTAATAATCTCTTCCCCCCCACAGCTGCCCAAGGGTTTGTCCTGCACTACAATATAATCATATGCTTGTTTCTAACTCGATAAACTCCAGTGGTTTCCTACTGACTATAGGAATAAATAAAATTTCAACTTTATATTATGCTTTTTTAATTTCTATTTTTGGGTGCTTTAAAATATACATCATTCTTGGTATTATAGTATATATGCAATCTATAAATATGTATATATTGATGAGATGGTTTTATTGATGGATGGGGTATAGGATCAAAAAAGGTTAGAGATCATTGATAAAGGGCATACAGTTTTCATCAAGAGGGATTACACACACAAGTACTTACTCTAGTTCCAAAGTGTTTTCTAAGCTCTTCATACATGTGTATATCATGCCCATGTATGGAGAGCTATTGCCAAATGCTAAGTTCCATTTTGAAGGAAATTTACTAAGGAAACTGAAACATAACTCATTTTGAGTTCCCGAAATTATAATAAATTCTAGACAATCGTTAAGGATTATTTTAAACAAGGAGCTTTTAACCTAGGGTTCATAAACTTCACTTAAAAATAAATAAATAAACAAACAAACAAATAAATAAATGTGTGTATATGTATATGCATATGTAATATGCATATACATATATAACCGAATTCTGGGAAGATGGCGGCTTAGAGCAAATATATATGATAACCTTATTTCTTTTTAAAAATTTTTTTTAATCCTTACCTTCTGTCTTGGAGTCAATACTGTGTATTGTCTCATAGGTGGAAGATTGGTAAGGGTGGGCAATGGGGGTCAAGTGACTTGCCCAGGATCACACAACTAGGAAGTGTCTGAGGCCAGATTTGAACCGAGGACCTCCTGTATCTAGGCCTGGCTCTCAATCCACTGAGCTATCCAGCTGCCCCTGATAACCCTATTTCAATATAATTTATTTCCTTGGCAATCTAATGTATTTTATTTTATTTTAATTTATTTTTTAAAGTATTTTTGCATGGTTACACAATTCATGTTCTCTCCCTCACTTCTTTTCTCTCCCCTCCTGGTGCTGACAAGCAATTCCACTGTATTATACATGTATTATCACTCACATGTATTTTATTTTATGCATTTAAAAGCAATTTTCTGATAAAGGGTCCATAGGCTTTACTAGATTGCCAATGGTGTCCATGAAGGTAAAAAACAAGCCAACTCTGTAGGCATTGTGCTATGTACTTTTTCTTTTTAAAAATACTATTTTATTTAATCCTCACAACAATCCCAAGATGTAAGGAATGGAATTATTATCCACATTTTACAGATAAGGAAACTGAGGCAGACAGAGGTTGATTGATTTATAAAGCATCAATACGTGCCTAAAGCTGAATCTGAACTCAAGTCTTCTTGACTCAAGTCCCAACTGCCTATCCAATAAGCCAACTAACTTTTTTGTTCCTTTACACAAAAATGTAGTTTTTTGTGGAATAAAAAGTATGGTTCACTGAGGCAAGTCTTGGGTTCAGGAAGACCTGGGATTCAAGCTCAACCTCAAATATTTGTGTGAAAATGGGCAAATAATTTAAATTCTCAATACATTCAGGCAACTCTCCAAAGCTGTAACTACCAGAGAAGTTGTTTGTCTCAGTTCACAGCCAGTCACTCAGAAAATATAAAAGACTTACTATGTGCCAGGCATTGTTGTATGGATACAAATAAAGTCAAAACTACGGTCCCTGCCCTCAAGGAGCTCACATTTTTAATAGAGGAAATAATGCAAAAACTATCTATACATGACATTTACACTTTAAATTGGAAGTACTCTCAGAGGAAAGTCAGCTGCAGGGGAAGAACTCAGAAAAAAAAGCCTCTTGAAGAAGATAAAATTTAAACTGAGCCTTGACAGAAGCCAGGATGGCTTAGACATGTGAGATGGACATGCCTATTTACACTCTGAGATTTCTAAAAGGTAATTGGTGATCAAGATCTGGATCTGAGGAGAGAAATTAGGGCTTGATAGAGACTTGGGAATTTTCTACATTTTTTTCTACAGTTGATAATTGTCTCATTGTCAATGATTAGATCACTAAAGAAGCATATCTTATTGTTATTCATCATTTTTTTTTTCAAAAAGAACAAGAACCTCAAGAAGGGGTTGTCTTGACTTGAGCATGAGTTGGATTTTTAAAAATGTTTTATCTTTATTTTAATGACAAATTTCCATATCAGTTTTCCAAATGAGTGGGATTTAAGTAAGGCAGAGAGCCACAAAATCATCCATCTTCCTCTCTTTTTGAGTCACGGGAGATCAGTAGCAAGACAAAAGTAAAGGCTCCTGGGGACAGCTGAGAGTGCCCTGACTGACCTTGGTATCCTCATGGTCTGACCAAGCTCTAAGCAGCCACCTTCACGGCTGACGTAAACAATTGTTCTCATCCATCCATTTCCCTGGAGGAGGTAAGCCACCACATCCCTGGGACAGTCATCCCTTCTAACTCACCACTGAGTGTTAGCTGTCAGTTACCTTCACCCTGCTTTAGCCCATTTATCCATTATGATTATAGTATTATTATTTTCCTGGGGTGGCTGCTGTGCATGCTACAGCTTCTTGGAGCCACTGGTGAGAATGGGGCGCCAGGAGAACACCAAAAGAGGATGAGCAATGCCAAAAGGGGCTGCTGGTCCTCCAGAGGAGGCTGGCTTCCATCAACATCCATTATACAAAGAGAGAAACAGAGATTCTAGGAGAGACCCTTAAAACATCATCCATAGTTAATGGGTATGTCCTGGATTGGGCAAAGGAAATCAAAACTTAGTGGTGAGGCAGGTTGGAGAAAGGAATGGCACAAACACATAGAGGAGAGAATATCCCAAGATGAGAAGGTGATCATCAGGGTCTAATGTTACAGATGAGTCAAAAAGGAGGAGGGGAATGGAGGGAGGGAGCGCACCAGAAGTTCCTTATGCCAGTGCGATGACAAGGCTGGACAAATAAACAAAAGGGGCTTCAGCTTTTACGTGGGGCAACTGATTTGAACTTGGGGGGTCCCCCTGACTCCAGATTTGGCTCGCTCTCCACAAAGCCACCTAGCTGCCTTATTATGATGACTTCTTGAGATTATTGTGTCTTTTAACATCTAATTTACAGGTATTTCACTACTCTTGGGTGTATCTAAAATGTGCTTCAAAAACAAACAAAACAATCAAAAGCAATGAGAATACATTTCAAATCCCTAATGATATTGCCCTAAGATATTTTTATTTTGAATGTCAAATGGGGTCTTATATAAAAATACAAATATTTGACAAATTACATTGTGGATTATAATTTCTATCCCTGGAAATTTTTTAAAGAAAAAAAAATTCCATCCCCAGGCCTAGTACATAAAGGTCTTTGTATAAGCAAAAAAGGAAGGAATAAGAAGATTTATGAATAAGAGACATGAAATATATTCTTCTTTCCTTACCCCCCCCCCAACCATATTCTAGAGATAATGAAAATCATCCTTGGTCTTAGCACATTCAAGTAAAACATGAATAATTCATCAGACGTATACAATGTACTAAAAATTCCTTCTCAATGGTAGAATACCAGTCTCCCCTGTCTGACCACTTGTATACAGAGCGAAGTATCCCCATTCTGAATGGTTTGGCTTTGGTCTGGTATAAATCTTGCAAAAGGCAAAATAGTTTGAGAGGGACAGGTTGCTCGTAAAAAAGTAAATACTTTCACAAATGATCCTAAGAAGAAGAAAAGAGCAAGGCAGATTAAGAGGCCAATGTGGCTGAGTAGGGAAAGCCCTGAAGTACAACTTTTCTCCAAAAAGAGGTGTCCAAAGGGTTCTGAGAGGCAAGGAGTCAAGGGTAGAAGCAGGTACATGGCACTGATCTAGGATGGTGTTCAAAAAAAAAAGCCCAGAATGAGCAAAACCTCAAAAAAAGGCCCAGAAGAAAAAGAAAGTGCATTTGTGACAAGAAAAACATAAGGAGTATGGTAGCTCAGCCTATGGTGTAATGTTGGCAGGTCACATAATTTCAGAAGAGAAATGTACCTGACCATCTATCTAGTCCAACCCACATCTGAAAAAAGAATCTCATTTATAAACACCTTCCATCATTTACTGCTTCACAGAATTTCAGAGTTGGAAGGGGTCTCAGGAGCCAAAAAGTCTACACCATACTTGAACAAGAATGCTGTCTTATGACATATACAACTAGTGGTCATTCAGCCTTTTCGGTGATGAGGAACCCAGTATCTTTCTGGGCAAGCTATCACTCTATTGGATAAGTCTAATTATTAGGTGCCCAGTGGATGGAGCACTGGGATTGGAATCAGGATGATTCATCTTCATGAGTTCAAATACAGACTCAGATACTTACTAGCAGGGTGTCCCTGAACAATTCACTTTTCATTATTTGCCCCAATTTCTTCATTTGTAAAATGATCTGGAGAGGGAAACAGCAAACCACCACAGTATATTTGCCAAGAAAATTCCAAATCAGATCATTAGTATTGGATGAGACTGAAAATGTCTAAACAACAATAATTATTAAAAAGGTTATTTTTTCCTTGTCTTAATTCTAATTTGTACTTTTTGCAACTTCCAACATTATTTCTACTTCTACCCTCTGGGATTAAGGAGAAAAAGTAGTAAAATCCCTTTTTTACATGACAGCGTTTTAAAGATTTTGTAATCAAAAATCATGTTCATCCTATTTATTTCTCTTCTCCACATAAAATATATGCAATTCTTTCAATGAATCCTCAGATGGTATGATCTTGAGGTCTTTCACCATCAGGACACCTCTTTGAAAATGCTACAGTTTCTCAATGTTCTCCCTAAAAAGTAGTGCCCAGATCTGAACATTATCCTGTAGGTATGTTCTGATATGAAAAAAGAGCAGCATGGAAAACGATTGCCTCCTATTTCCTAAATGCCTTTATTTTCTTTCTTTCTTTTTTCCTTTCTTCCTTCCTTTCTTTCTTTCTTTCTTTCTTTCTTTCTTTCTTTCTTTCTTTTTTTCTTTCTTTCTTTCTTTCTTTCTTTCTTTCTCTC
>NC_058133.1:343745908-343764557 GCF_016433145.1 Gracilinanus agilis | reverse complement strand
TCTCTCTCTCTCTCTCTCTCTCTCTCTCTCTCTCTTCCCCTCTCTGTCTCTCTCTCTCTCTCCCCCACCCCTGTTCTCTGTCTCTCTGTCTCTCATTTTTATAAACTCTCACCTTCTGTCTTAGTAACAAAGATAGTGGTTGTTGCTTTTCACATCCTGAGGCAAAGTGAGGCAACTTGCCTAAAAGACACATAGCCCAGAAGTGTCTGAGGTCAGATTTGAAAACCAGCTGTCCCTGTCATTCTATATCACAATGCTGATTCATGCTGGGATTGCTTGTAATACACTAAAATGCCCATATCTTTTCCCAAAAGAAATGCTATTTACTCATATATCTCTCCTTCATATTTGTGATGTTGATTTTTTAAACTCAACTGTAAGAACTCATATTTATCCCTATTAAATTTCACCTGATTAGATTTGGGTCAAAATTAGAACTTGTCTTTATGAATCATCTGCAAATTTGACAATTAATAATGGCATTAGGTGGCTCAGCAGAGAGACCACTAGGCCTTGAGTCAAGAATATTCACCTTCTCAAGTTCAAATCTGGCCACAGACACTTTGTGACCCAATAGCCATGTCTATCTCAGTTTCCTCATCTATAAAATAAACTGGAGAAAGAAATGCAAACCACCTTGGAATATTTGCCAAGAAAACTGCAAATAGGGTCATGGGAAGTCAGACACAACTGAAAAACAACTAAACAATAACAACAAAATGACTTCAGGTAAAAATATTTTTCACTGTTTCTCCTAGCTTTGCAACATCTGCAAATTTGATAATAAGGCCTTTATGTGAGTTATTGATTTTTTAAAAAATGTTAAATAGTATAGGCTAAACAGATCCCTGGGGCATCCCAATAGACATCTCTGAAAGTTGATGTTGCTCCATTAATGACAGAAGGAAAGCCAAACAACTCTCTAATTTTTGTTCCATTTTTTCTATCAAATAATGATTTTCAGGCTGGGGATGGTGGAATAAGTATGGTTGAGAGAGAAAAAAAGCCAAGAAAATAATAAAATAGGAGAGAAATGTTTTAAAAGGAGTTCAAATTTCAGAGCACAAGAAAAGCATGAGGATATAATTATGGAATCAGAGTCAATAATTTGAAGAATCATAAGGAATGGAGAGATGCTAGAAAACTAGAGATAAATGACTTTCAAAAAAAGAAGAGAAATAAGGATTCCAGAGTCTATATATAAATGCCAGCGAGCTTGACACTAATCCCTGGAATAGTCTAGAATAGATTATATAATAGTTTGTAAACAATTTGGAAAAGGAAGTGGCAATCAGGAAGAAATCAGAAATTTACTCAGAATAAGTAAGAAGCAGTATTGTATAACACTGACTCTGGAGTCAGAAAAAAGCTAGGTTTAAATCCCAGTGCTGATGATTAATTTCCACCTGTGTGACCTTAGACAAGTCACTTGCATTCTTTGTGGCCCACATTCCTCTTCTATAAAATACTAGGGTTGAACGAGACGATCTTTGAGGTATCAGCTCTGGATGGGTGATCTTATAAGTCATAAAAACCTAGCCCAATTTTCTTTTTCTATTCTTTTTCTTTTTTAAGATTAGAATAGCTAACATCACCAGTAATATATCTGGATTTTAGTTAGATATCTGACAAAGCCTCTCATGATATCCTTGTGGACAAGATGAAAGAATGGGGTCTGCATAAAAGTTAAGTGGATTAATTTTCAGTTGAATGAATGTTGATAAATGGATCAATGTTCACCTGGAGGGATGTCTCTAATGCCATTGCTCTGTCCTTGGTCCTGTAGTCACCATTCTTTAAAGTCAGTGTCTTAAAAACAAAGATGGCATACTTATCAACTTTATGGCTGACATAAAGCTGCAAGAGATAAATAGCTAATAGATTGGATGAGAAAATCAGAATTCAAGATCTTGACAGGTAGGGACAATGGACCAAAACAAGCAGGAGGAAATGTAATAGGAATAGGCAAATGTATAGTCCTAGATATAGGTTCAAAAAATCAACTGCACAAATACAACATGGAAGAAACATAGCTTAAAAGCAGTATACATGGAAAAGATTAATGGCAACAAGCAAATATGTGGCTGTCCAAAAAGTGAATTCAGCCCCAGGCTGAGTCAATAGAAACATAGTCTATAAAACTAATGTTATATTATTTAGAGCAAGATGATACTGTAGAGATCATTTAGCCAAACTTTCTCATTTTACAGATGAAGATTCAAATTTAGAGCAGATTCAAAAAAAACTTTCCATTACAAAATTCTTGTCAGTGATAATATTACTTACTCTTCAAACTTGGACTCAGATACTTAGTTGCTGTATAAACTTGGGCAAATCACTTTACCCTGTTTGCTTCGGTTTCTCTATCAGTAAAATGAGCTGGAAAAGTAAATGACAAACTACTCTAGAATTTGTACCAAGACAACCCCAAATGGCATCACGAAGATCCATATATAACCAAAAAAAATGAACAACAATCACTAGGCTTGGAGTTGGGGGGACCTGAGACCAAAGTGGACAATGAATAGCTGGTAATTGATTGGTCAAGTCACTAAAACTCTTTTTGTCTCAAGTTTCCTCATCTGTAAAATAGTGATTCTAATTACACTGACCTCACAGGGTTGTAAGAATCCAATGAGATAATAATTACTAAAAAGGACCTAGCACAAAGTCTGGCATATAGGAGGCACTTAATAAATGCTTGCTCTCTTCCCCCATAGTGAGACACTGGGTAGTTCTGGCACTTTCATTTTTCTCTCCAGCTACATACATAGACTGTGGTCCTTACCTATACAGAGCAAATTTTGCATAATATTAAACCATATGTGTTTTGTTGATTTTATGGTTTCTATACAACTGCTTATGACACAATATTCAATAATTTATGTAAAATTCCAGTACTAGTCCCTAAAGATGGAATAAGTTAAATATGACAGTGTGTTGGAACTGGAAGTAACTATTTCCCCCTGAAATTATCCCAGAGGGGCTATGGATTGAAAACACAGTTATCCTTTATATTAGATCCTTCCAAGGTTCTCATTGGCTATGAAAGTTGGTCCATACTGGTGACCATGACAGCTCCTCTGGACCTTGCACATGTCTCCTCAGTCCTGGGAATATAATTGGTGCTGGACCCCAGGGTGAAGAAACTACTCTGAAAAGCAAACAGCCCCAGCTGGATTAGCTTGGGCATGTTATGTCCTTCGTGCACATGATCCATTTTCCAAAGACCACACAGATCAAGACAAATCAAGGCACAGATAACCTGCAAAGAGGAGGGTTTCTCACTCTAAGCTAAATCTGGCTCTCTGTAAACTCTTAGTGAGGACTCCCATCTCACCAAGAGCCGGGACATTCTTGGGCCTAGAGGAGTGAACCAGGAAAGCTCTGAGTGCTAAAGGCCACCTAGAGACCTGCTCTTTTTCTCCATGTACTCTCTAAAAAATCTGAACCAGAAAACTAACCAAGAGCGTGCTTCACTGTACCAATCCAGAGGGTTTCTTTGAAGCCATCACCAACAAAACCTACTACTCTTCAATTTTATTTAAATCTACTTTTTAAAGACAGTCTAAACTAGGGTGGTCAAGTAGTCTAAACTAGGGCTATGTGTGGCCCACGAGACTTCTGAATAAAGTCTAAATCAGATTAAAATGTGCCTGGGAGATATTTAACAAAACAAATAAAAATACAATAATCAATATTCAATAATAAATATGAAACCTGTAAGAATGGTTATGTATAATTGTGCAATTGAATCGCCTCTGTTTCTGAGTTTGACATTATTGGTCTAACCCAAAGAGGCATAATCTTTCTTTTGTTTCATGGACTCCTTTGGCGGTATGAAGAAACCTATTGCCTCCTCCAAACATTTTTATTTTATTTTTAAAATATTTATTTTGAATATTTTCCCCTAGTTACATATTTCATGTTCTTTCCCTCTCCTCCAAACCCCACTAAACCTCCTTAGCCAACACACAATTCCACTGGGTTTTACATATATCATTGACCAAGACCTAATTCCATATTATTGATAGTTGGACTAGAGTTATCGTTTAGTGTCTACATCCCCAATAATATCCCCAACAGCCCATGTTGCCAAACAACATTTTTAATGCTGAAAACACAGAAGATTGCAAAGGAAAGCAATTATAACAAAATGTACTTATCAACATTTAAGAAAACAAAATTAATAGACTCTAGGTTAAGAGCCCCAGGTCTAAACATATACCTTTAAAAGGGTCTACATGATGCAAAGATAGCCTACAATCATGATTCTTGAGTTGGAAAGAACATTAGATGCCCCTCATTTTATAGATAAAGGAAATAAGTCCCTGCAGAGCTTACGCGACTTGCCCAAGGTCTTAAAGGTAGTAATGGAAGTCATGAACCAAGGCTGGGACCAAGCTAACCACTCTATTCATTGCTCTAGATTCCTTATTATCTTTAGGATTTCGAGCTTAGGGACCTTAGATATGATCATTAGATCAAACCTGTAGTTTGATAAAAGAGAAAATGGATTCACCGAGAGAACAAATGACTTACCCAATATGATACAGTCTGGGAAAGAGACAGGTCTCTTGGTTGCAAAAATATTTTTACTATATAACATGTTGACTATTTCTCAGTGGAATTATTTCAGTAGGAGTGGGTGGAATAATGAAGCCAGTTGTTTGGCATCTGTAGACTAAATAATTAGTTAATTAAGTTCCTTACTTTTCCATTTATCATTCTGTTACTTGTAGTAACAGACTAAATGTTTTGAAGGGAAAAAATGCAGTCAGTTGACTGAATATAAAATGAAGATATTGCTGTGTTTCATTTGCTTCCTAGTTTGACATGTTCCCTTGTAAACAAATGTTATTTGAGGGTTTGGCTACCAGTCTATAAATCTCCATACCTTCTACAAAATTCATTCATGGCATCTGGGATTGTGAAACAGAGTAACTCCCACATGGAAATATTACATCTTTCAACCTGTAGTTAAGAAAACCCATTTTTGGCTTATATTTCAGGCACACAAAAGATGTACCTATGCAGGCTGGCATTTTCCCATGAGTGTTTTAAATGTTACTGTTCCACTTATGAATTTTATGGTTTTAAAAAAAAACTCTTTAATTTCTAAACATGCCCTGGAGCATCCTGTGAGCATCAAGCCTTTGTGTATTTCCTTATGAATTGACATAACAATAAAAAATAAACAGTGTTATTCATCTGCAGACATATTCGCCATAAAGAAATACGATTTTGAAATATTTTATTTGTGAACAATCTGACCATCCTAGAGTGGACCAGATAATCACACCAGTAAAATGATACCTAGAGATTCTACTCTTCAAACAATTCTATGGTGGTCTCAGAAGTCCACTGATGGCCTTTGAGCACCCAAGCTAGATTCCAAAAAAGATAGGTTTTCTGAATTTTTTTAAAAGAGGAAACATAATCATTCTTAAAAAAAGCCTTTTGAAATATTTTAATGTTAATAAAAATTTTTAAAGCAGAATGATGGGGAAGCTAGGTGGCTTAATGGGTAGAGAGCCAGGCCTGGAGATGAGAAATTCTGGGTTCAAATCTGGCCTCAGATATTTCCTGACTATGTGAACCTGAACAAGTCACTTAACCCCAATTCCCTAGTCCTTAATGTTCTTCTGCCTTGGAGCTGATACTTAGTATTGATTCTAAGACAGAACATAAAAATTTGTTGTTGTTTTTTTAAAAGCAGAAGGATCTAGGTTGAGAAATGTATCCAAAACCCAAAGGCAAATAAAATTATGTTTTCATTAAATATGATACACCTCAATAACAATTCTTAGCCAGAAACACCACAGAATGTATAAATAACATAAATATGTGAATACTTTTCACAATGTAAGATCAGAGGATAGTGATTGGTTCAGAGACTACATCAGGCCAAGTGAAGAGGTGAGGGGGGAAAAACAAGAGTATAAGAACCCTCTATGGAAAATGAAGTCTTGAGGAATTTTCTGAACAAAGTTTCAACAGGGAGAGACAGGTCAGTTTCTCCTCTTCTCTCACAGAATTTAGAAATTCTGGAGGAAAATTGTCCAAATCACCCCCAATGGAAAGAGTACTGATTATGGAATCAGAAGACCTGTCTTCAAATCCCACCTCTTTTGCTGGTCCCCCAGTGTGACCTGGGCAATTCACTTAAATTCTCTAGTTCTTTGTATATAAAATGAAGGGGTTGGGCTAGATAGTCTAGAAGGGTCACTTTCAGCTTTAGATCTAATATCCGATGGTTCCTCCAATGCCCTAGTCTTAGCACTACAAATGAATTAAATTAAAAACAATTTTATGAGGAGACTATGATTTTAGATCCTCTATTCCTTCTCTACTCTCATATCTTCTCACCTGTTGAGGGATGCCTTAAATGATTTTAATAGAAGATAAAGTCATTCATTTAAAAGTCAGAGATGTGTGATTAAGAAAATAGGTTGCCTAAACTGATACATGCTGAAGCGTATTTATAAAGCAAGCATAGAATTATGAATATTAGATTCTTTTCAATTTTCATAACGGAAAAGGAGTTAAAATGATCAGAAAGACACTAGATTTCTGAAGCAGAGGAAAGGTGTACCATTGAGAAGGAAAAGAATAGAGAAAGAGGAAGTTGGAGACACAAAAGATAAACCCTGGAAACATTACAATTTTTCCTTTGAGCTCTCTTTACTTTAAAAAAATTATTTATTTGTTAAAGTTCCTATCTCCCTAACTTCCCTCCCCACATTAGAGAAATCATCATTTGACCAGAAAATGTGTGTCATATATGTCTTTCTCGTTTTTATCTCTCAGTTCTGGCACAAGATATATTCAAATTGTAAACTTGAGTATTTTTGTCAATAGTCACCTGAAGTGTCTAAACTTTCCTCTGTATGGCTCATGAAGATTTTGTTTTAGACTGATTTATTCCCCAAAAAACTATTAATTGAAGCATGAATGAACCAACTCAATGAATTAACTCAGCTAACTAGAAAAAAAAGTTAATCAAAACAAGCAATTTTCCAACTACAAGGAAAAAGGTAGATGAAAATGAAATAAGAAATAAAAATTACTGACAAGTCTTTAACAGCCTCCTGTTACAATTCAAACCAAGAGAGATGAAAGGATACAGTTTAAATGTAATTCTTTTGTTTATTTTGAGAAGAGGATTTCTTCTTGTTAGTTTATATATACATTGTCCTCTGGAAATAGCAAAAATACTTTTAAAAGCTTACAAATTACAAAAACCTCTCCACTCTCACGTTTCTAGAGAGCTTTAATTCAATTAAATTGATAAGAAAAGAAATAGTGTTAATTCAACTTAGCATTCTTCTTACAACCTTAGAGTCCACACTGAATTTCAAAGGATAAAAATGTTTGGTTTTTTTCCTTCCACAAAAATCCAATGTTACTTGTCTCATTGCAGAATGACAGTGACCTTTGATTCTTTGGTTTAACCTGAGGTCCATGCAAACAAGTTTTGAGAAGTTCTATCTTGGGTGAAGAGTTTCAGAGGAAGTCTACAAAATTAACTGCCATCTCAAGCCTAGCCTTGGTAAAAAAGCCTTTTTTTAAACAAGTATTGCAAATCATTAATAATTAGAGGCATACACATAAGAGCAACTCTAAGGTTCTAACTTATACTCATCAAATACAAAAAAAAAGAGAAAAAAGAAAAAGAAAGTGACAAATATTGGAGAGGATATGGGAAAGCAAGCATGCTAATGCATTTTGGGCACAGTTATGTATTAGTTCAGGCTTTCTCAAAAGCAATTAGGAACAATGTCCTAAAAATTACAATCCTAGGACCTACTATATAATAATTCCATTAGTTCATTAGGTCAAAGAAAAAAATACATAAAAAATCAGAAATAAGAATAAAAATGGCAAGATATGACATGCAATTAATAGATATCCAACCTGGCCTATTTAAATAAACTAGTTGTACTGAGAATTGGTAAATGAACACATAACAACATACATTGACATTTTTATGTGTTTAATAATTGTAAAGTAATAATACAACAAAGAGGACAAAAGAGCTAAGAAACTGTCTTAGTTAATAAAGACTTGATTTCCTTGCCAAATAGAGAGATATGGCAATGAAATTTAATACCACTTTAGAATGTATACTCATTTACAAAATATTGAATTTCATGATGTGGAAGATGATAAAAGCACCATTCTACAAAACAGTAAAAAGGATTAAATAGGAAAAAAATATTTTGTCAAAAGCTTAATATGAGAATCAATGAAGCCAGATCACTCCCAAAGCATTTAAGGATGAAACTGTAAGGACCCAAAATAGTTGGAAAATGGTAATAATATAACAAAATTTTATAACAAACTATTTTTCCCCCACCAATGAAACCACTATATTCAATATCCCAGACTCTGGTGTATTATAAAAAAAGTAGAAATGTTACTCAAAGAAACAAAAAAAGGATGAACAGCTAAACCATACAAAGTATTCGCTGGAAAATTCCATGATGGAGATGATATTGAGGTCATTGAGGGATTAACAAGATCCCTGAAAGGGAGAAGATGATGAAAAATTAGGAAAACTAATAACATGGTGCCACTCTCGAAATGGGAGATAGAGTCCAGTTACAACTTCCTCATATGACTACATTCCTATCTTCACAAAATCTCTGGGAAAATGATCTAGATTTCTGTTAAAAGCACTTTGAGGAAAGAATAGCCATGTTTTTCAATAATGATTTTCTAAAGATTATAGCCTCTGTAGTCATACAAAAGACTGAAAGGTGCTGAAAATATGATTCCATTGTGCATACTGTTTAATTATTAAAGAAAAAACTTTTCATTTAATAGAAGATAAGGCAACTTAAAAGGCTCTTTTCTAGCAAGAATTCAAATCCAGATTTAGATACTTGCTGTGTGATCATGGACAGATCACTTGACCTCTTTGCCTCAGTTTCCTCAACTGTAAATGCAGACTAATAACCCCCCAAGGTTGTTAGGGGATCAGATGAGATAATATTTGTAAAGTGCTTAGCAAAATGCCTGGTACATAGCAAGCACTAAAATAAATGCTAGCTATTATTAACATTATTATAACTATCATTATGACATGCCTCTGTATAATGGCACAGAACTGGATACCTCTTAGAAATGTTTCCATCATCACGGAAGAGGTCTAATGCAAAGGTCAAACAAAGGGGGGATAACAAATAGATACAATGTGAAGTCTTCAGGATGCTCCCTATCTGTGGGTACCACTGCAGTGATTTTGGTCAAGCTCTTACATAAAGCAGAGCCTCCCAAATGAGATTTGTAATCATTCAAAGGAATTTAGCTTATAGCTACAAAGTTAGTAAGTGGCTGAAACAGAATTCAAACTCCAAGTCCTGTCCACTGTGCCATCTACATGTACAAATGCATCATTTGTCCTCTTGGGCTATTTTTTGTGAATCTATGCAATACAGAATTCTGGGAGCCAAATCTACTGTTCACTGAAATCCTCACAATCAATCCTTGATACCGCTATAGCAAATATTCCTATAAAATATTTTTGTCTCTCTCATTTTACTTTCATGGCCCTATTCCTAGAAAGAATTATCTATCTTCAAGTAAATCTACTTTGCTGATCACGCTTTTGCTTTTCAACTTGGAAACTATTTCCCTGACTCCACTCTACTGAGACTCTTCTCCCAAATGATCTGAACTACTAAATCCAATAATCCTCTCTTAGTCCCCTTTCTCATACACTTCTCTGAAGGCTTTAACACCGCTGACCACCCCTCCTTTTCAGATTTTATGACAGTGTTTCCTCCTGCTTCTTCATTTACAATCTGACCACTTCTTAGTTGTGTTAGATTATCATCTACATCAGGGATTTTTAACTGGAGGTCCATGAATCAGGGATTTTGGGGTTTTTTTGGTCTGTTTAATTTGGTTTGTTGTTTGGTCCTTTTAGTTGTGGCTGACTCTCCATGACTCTATTTGAAATTTCTTAGTAAAGATCCTGGAGTGGTTTGCTATTTCCTTTTCTAACTCATTTTATACATGAGGAAACTGAAGCAAACAGACTTAAATGACTTGCCCGAGGTGACACAGCTAGAAAGCATATGATGCTGGATTTCAATTCAGGTCTTCTGGACTCTATCAGGTCTAGAGCTGTATCCATTGTGCCACCTAACTGCCCTATTCATTTGGATAACTGTATTCTATGAAAACAGTAAATCTTTATGTTTTCTCTTATGCATTTTAAAACGTTTGTTCCGAGACAAGGTCCATTGGCCTTCACGGCTCACCAAAGAGGTCTATGTCACAAAACAGTTAAGTACCTCTTATTTTGATTTCTCACCTCTAAATCTCTCTCATTAAAAAAACCCTTTACTTTCTGTCTTAGAATCAATACTATTATTTCCAAGGCAGAAGACCAGCAAATGGGGTTAAGTGACTTACCCAAAGTCACATAGCTAGGAAGGGTCTGAAGCTAGATTTGAACCTAGGTTCTCCCTCATCAAGGCCTGGCTCTCAGTGCTTTTCTCTTTATATAATCTCTACCTTGCTGGTATCACCAGTTCCCAAGGATTCAATTTTTTTGTACAGATAATTCCTAATAACATATATGCATTTATGTATATAGATATACATATATACATATACTTTCTTGAACTCATCTCCAACAGGTTGCTAAATATTTCCACTTGAATATTCCACAATCATTTCCAAAACAAAATTTATCAACTTTTCCCTTAAATATAAGCATTCCTTTTTCTGCTTAATGTTGTTAAAATAAAGATACACAAAGGCAAACTTGTGATAGACTTTGGGGGGAAAACATGCAAGAAGAGATGGTTTGCAAAGGCAGTCAACCACAGGCCTGGAACCATTTGGGGTAGCATTCCAGAATGAGAAGGAAGGATAAGGAGGAGGCCAGAGAGTCCCAGGGGGCACTTTTGCCTTGGGATGCTGTGAGTGGGAGAAAAGAGAAACTTCCAGGGGCCATTTTGATGGGCTACAGGGGTTTTGGCAGAGATCCGGACTTACCTGAGAAGATCCAGGAATCCAGAGATTCTTTGACCTGATCCCGACCTTCATCCTGATCTCATTTTAGTGCTGAGACCCAGTTCTTGGAGATTTCATATGCATGAGAGAAGTTGCCTGGACAGAATCTGTCTGCCATACTCCAAGCCAGACCACTCTCTGCTTAAGCCTGTTGGCTTCTAGCTAAAAACTTATAATCTGAACTTTGTTCTCAATTTGTGGACCAACTTGTCAGATTTTTAGGTATCTAGAAGGGTTTAGGCAGATAGAGCGAGTAAATAGAGTAGCCCTATGGTGTTGGGATCAAGCAGGTCCTTGTGGACCAGTATCTGAGTGGGAGGAGCTAGAACCTGGTAGCTTAGGAAACTCCTTTTACCCTGGTCTTCTACCCATTCCGCTATTTATAAAGTAAACATCATTTATTTGAATAACATCAAACTGCAGTCAGATTTTGCATTAAACTTACAGAGGATTGGTGTGGCTGACCTCTGGGGCTACAAATTAGGCCAGAACCACTGTTTGGGTCATCATTGCTCCAAACCTAAATCCACATTAAAGGACCCCCATTCTTTTAATATGCTATCATCTTCCCAGTCACCCAAGATCGTAATTCCCCTGGATTATTTTCTCTTCCTTTAACATCCAATTCCTGTTGACTATCCAACTCCATCATATCTCTCACATCCTTCCCCTTATACATAGCTGTCACACTAATTTTGACACCATGACCTCTCACCTAGACCATGATAAAAGCTTTATAAATTATTTCCCTGTCTCTACCCTCTCTCCTGATTCATCATTCAAAAAACTGTCAAAAGACTCTTGAATTCCTTGACTCCTTTGCTCAAAGAGCTTCAATGGCTCTTTATGTCTGTGGTCTACAAAATTCTTATCCTAGCTAGAATCTGAAGGCTGTCTTAAATATGGCTATGAACATCACCTATAATAACCTTATTTCCCATTATTTCTTTTCACACACACACACTAGTTCCAAGTAAAATGTACTATCAGCTTTTTCTCAAATCCAACATTCTCCTTCCTCCTTACATTCACATAGGCTGAACCTCAGACCTAGAACATAGACCCTCATTTTTGCCGTTCAGAATCCTTAATCTTATTTTAAGGCTCAGATCTTGTGCTTCTTCCTCCTTGAAGCATTTCCTAATAATTTCAGTTACCGTTGTTTTCTCCTTCCTCAAAATACCTTGCATTTACTCACTGGTGTGTTTGTCATACACCTAGCCCAATTAGAATGTAAGTTTTTTCAAGATAGGTTCTATTCTTTATTTTATTTTGGGTTTTTTTTTTTGCCTTTGCATTTTTACTCCTTAGAACAGAATAGGCTCTTTAATGAAGGTTTCTCCTATTGAAATGGACACAAAATATTGTCCTAATTTTCAACCCCTTCTTGTGTCTACCCTTAGAAAACACTATTAAAGTATTACCTAATACTGGGATAATTTGTTGGAAAAGACGGTTTTTATTAACACTATACTGAAATAGATCACATATCAAATAGAGTAAACGATTTCTTCCACTCTATTCATCTTCTTTTTGAATAAGCCTAAAACTTTATTATTACATCAAAAGCAAACCCCAAACCTGACTCTGTGGGAGCTTAACAAATGTTTTTGATGATGAGCTGGGGTGGACTTACAATGGACAGTTCTTCCATAGTAGGTGAGCATGTATAATAGTACTGAGAAATTATCCCTCCACAGGCACATGACTAAAACATTCTTTAAAAAATTATTAAATAATAATTTAAAAAATTATTAAATCCTTACTCACAGAATAAGATGTATGTGTCCTGAATAATCATTCAACATCTTCTATCTGTAATATTGAAATACTAAAATAAGAATTCTATAATAACTTATAGTACCAATTATATTCAGTCTGATAAAATAATTACCACTTTGTGTTTCTGAATGTGGGTAGCTCGAATCCTTCAAAAAATAAACTGAATCTCCTTAAGCAGAGAAGATAAAGAGACTTTGAAATATCCCACAGCAAGCTGGCAGCAGAATCTAATGTGCTTCATAATAGACTAGAAGCTCCTTGAGGGCAGGGACCATGTCATTTTTCATTTTTGCAATCACAGGCACTAGCACTGTATCTGATATTCCCTGAGTGCTTAAGGGATATCTGTTAAACTGAACTGAATTAAATTATTTGAATCTCATCATTCACCAAATGCATACAGTCAAAGCACCCACATGATATAATTCATTGTCACAGGCACCACAGGTTTGTATTAAAACTAAAAATAAAATCACACCATTTTTCTAAAGACCAAAAATTCTTGACTGATCTATTTCTCCCTTAATTACTTTCCTACCTCCCATTGCCTAAACAAAAACCAATACACAACAGAGTATCGATAATAATTCCAGGCACTCCTGAGGGCAATTTCATCTGAGTTTTCCATAGAGCTAAGCAAAAATAGACATTAGTGGTCTCATGGTATGTTATCAGATTTGCTTATGCACTGTAATAGGTTTGGCTTTTTTTTTTTTTTTGGATCACACACAAAGTTACAAAGACCGTTAACTAGAGAACATCTGAATTAAAACAGCTGTTGCCTGAAATAACTAATTCATTTATGGAGACTACTGCAGGTGAGGGTGAAACATTACCTAGTGGCTCTTAACTCTGAATGCAATTCAAAAATTATATAGGGAAAAAAAAAACTAAGGGTGGCATTTGAAAAAGAGCAGCGAAGAAGTAAGCTGAAAAGCACATCTTTAATGAAATATTATGTTCATGAGGCTGCTGTCCCCTTATAGCCCATCTTCTTAATTGTTTTACAAATGCCCCATAAGGCAAAATGGATAAGGGACTGTGGAAACGTGCTGCTAAACATTTCATTCTGAAAATTTGGGGACAAAATATCTCTGACCCTGAGGTATATAGCAAATAAGATAAAAAAAAATTAGGTGAAGATAAAAAGAAATGCTTCTGTTCCCTTCCCCTGACTTTTTCAGCAATTAAAAAATTATATGCACAAAACAGGATTGTAATGAGCTGAATATTACAAAAATATTACTAGGTACCTGCATCTCTTCTACTCCATGAATCAAACAGCTACAAAATTATGCATAGAATTTACATGACCTGAAATTTGTAAATATTAATAATATCAATGAATCTGCAACCAAATAACTAGCTCTCTATCTCAGCTCCCTCCCTCCCATTTACCAAGGGCAGGAAAAGGAATAAGATAGTGTATAACAACAGCCAAGATGGTATAGACCTGAAATTTGTAAATATTAATAACATCAATGAATCTGCAACCAAACAACTTCTCTATCTCAACTCCCTCCCTCCCACTTAATAAGAAGAGGAAAAGGAATAAGATAGTGCATAGTGACAGCAGAGCTGGTGTAGACCTGAAATTTGTAGATAATAATAATATTAATTAATGAATTTGCAATCAAATAACTAGCTTCCTATCTCAACTCCCTCCCTCCAACTTACTAAGGACAGGAAAAGGAATAAGATAGTGCATAATGACAGCAGAGCTGGTGTAAACCTGCCACAACAGTGAAAGAGGAAGGAAGGAAAATAATGTTCTCCAAACCTCAGTCTTGATTCAGATGTGCCCATCTTGAGCTAACTGATCTTGGAGGTCACTTTCCTAACTAGTGCTAATCAGCTGTACATGTGCCACTGAAATGTGCAAACTGGCCAAAGCATTCCTTTCACAGGTATACCATTACTGCAAAATCTGAAGGGGAAAAAAAAAACAACAACACCACCACATGGGCTTTTCTATTGGAAGGCAGTGATAAGGGCAGATTTTTTTTAAAGTTTCCATTTTTAAGTGAAAATGAAAGAAAAATTCTCTCCTAGATGTGTTGTGCCTTTGAGCTCCATTTGAAAAATAAAAAAAAAAAGAAAAAAAGGCAGAGAAAGCTGCTGTGAAGGTCACCGAGTGAAAGAACTTCCTCGGGGCACAGAATAAATTAAATCCCAAGGAAAAAATAAAATGTGATTTCCAGAGTGTGAGGCACAAACTCCAAATGACAATGATTGACAGCCAAACTATATCCGTGCAATATCGAAGACTGCACGTTCTCATTTACCTCAGTGTAGCCAGCAAGCGCCCATTAAACATCCGTCTGATGCCCAAATTAACCTTCTTGGCAAACTGAAAGAGGCACAAACTATCATAATCAACCTTTCATTATCACAGCAGCCTCTAGTTAAAGGGTCAGAATAATTGTGCCATCAGAGCCCTGATTGTTTTCAATCAACAGCCGGCTGGAGTGACAGCTCCGTGATGGAGTAGTTTGATGAAACCGCACCAGGCCTAATCAGAGCAGATGAAAGGAAGGCATGATTGGTGTAAATGAACAGTCGTGCCTCTCCTTTTCATTTACAATCTGAAATTACTCTTAAATTTGCGGGGGTTTTTTTCCTCCCTTATGAGTACCTCCGAAAGAATGTTTGACTTATTATGAGTTCTGACAGTGCAGAGTTATAAAACACAGGTAGGGTTAGCCGCTGAGGCTCCAAGTGGATATTCAGCATAATTTTAACAAATTCACTCTTGAAAAGCACAAAATGACTAAAAAAGGGTGCGAATGACCTAACCTTTCAGTGCTGTTTGATTAGCAGCTCCATTTATCACAGCTCCCATTCTCCATGATGAGGGAAGATAAAATTGATGGGCAGAGATAGCCTGTAAATGTTTGGCCTTAACCACTATATTTATTTCTGCTGTTAGTTCCCTTGTACAAAATCCTTAATGTCGTTAAAGAATGTCACATTAAGGGCCCTTTTACTCGGGCTGTCTGAGAGACAATCAAAATAGAGATTGTTTGGAGTTAATAAGCAAAAAGCCGAACCACCAACCATAGGTAATAAGGAAGTATCAGGTTTCTGTCAGGTTACTTTGGCATGGAGATTGAGCCGTAGAGGAAGAGGAAGAAATTCTATAATCATCTTTTCTCTAAAGCCCTTTTGTGTCAGATTTAGCAAATGGAAGCCCTTGACCCAACTGTGTTCAAGCAGCTTCCTCAAAAAATGCAGGCAGTAAATAGCATATGGGGGAATTAAAAGTAGAATAGAATATAGGCTCAGAGCAGGAAAATACAAATTCTTATTTTTGTTTTTCTTCCTAGTGTACTAAATTCCTAGCCAATTATGTATATATCATCATGTAGTTCAGTGTAGCAAAACAAAGGGGCGCTTGACCAAGGAGATTCATATTTGTATGTTGTGTGTGTTCATATGTTGTTTGTGTGCCTGCCTTCATGTGGAAAGTGGCAAAGGGATGGTGATATAGGATAACTGCTAGTTTTAAACCCTGTGATGAAGAAAATTAAGTAACATCTAATTATTTCTATTTGCTATATTGTCAGATCAGATAAAATAACATTAAATCAAGAGAAAGAAAAAAAAACCTTGCATAAAACCAGCTTGAATTTTTTTACATAGTGGCAAAATTATATTCTCTAGTAGCTAGTTTCATTTTATGAGGGTCAATGGTTCATTAAGAATGTTAGGGACATAATCTTGGGGTGGATGGGGGGATAAATAGTGGCTAGTGACCTTGAATATGCAAAAATGTGACACAATATTTTCTACATTTGAAATATATTTGAAGCAAAATAAATTTGTAATTTGGCTTCTGAATTATATTCCTAGAAACTGTTCCCGAAAGAAAACTTCTAACAAGTTGGATGCACTGCTTGTTTTCCTCTTGTTTTCCAAATTACACAGTTGCATAATGTCAGAGTTGGATGGGACTTTAGAATCTGACTAAGATGTTACAACACTAACAATTGGTTACCCAGGTTTTGCTTGATACCCTCTACTGAGGACTAATTTTCACTATATCCTACAAGGCAGCCCATTCCTCTTAGAGACAGTCAGACAAATCTGGGTCTGTGCTACTTCCAGTCATGGTTTCTAGTTCTGCTTTTTAAAGACAAGTTCTAATCTAATTTTTCTTAGGACAGTACTTTCCAAATACCTAAAGATAGCTATCATGTATCCTACTAAACCTCTCCTTCTCCAGGCAAGGTAACCCTGATTCCTTTAATTGCTCTTTGTAAGACATGGTCTCAAAATCACTCACCCTCCTTGGTTGTCTCTGCCTTCCTCTATATGCTCACTGATTTATCATTTTCCACCCTAAAAATGTGGTGTCCAGAACTAAACATTTTTAGATGGATCTCACAGGGTAGGGAACAAAATTATTATGACTTCTCATTATTCAGACAGTATGCATCTCCTAATGGAGCCCATGCTTCCTTCAGTCAGCCAATCAAGCATTTATTAAATGCTTACTGTGTGTCAAATAATGTATCTTAGAGAGCAAAGCTTGAATTTTCTTCAGTTGCTTGGTTAACTTTTTACATGTGAACAAGAAACTCTTCAAAGCTTCACTCACAAGAAACTGCTTTTATCTCTGGAATCTCAGGGCATTTTATTAGGCCTGGGATGACTTTTTGCAGGAGAGGACTTTCTCCTTAACCAGATTTTGATGTTGACCATTGTTATACCAAAAGGAACAAGAAGAAAGACTATGTTGCACATGGCATAGGAAACATCATCTTCATCTGATTTACCAAAGATACAACTCTAACAAATAATCCCAGGGGGAAAGCAATGAAAAATAAATAAAGATGTCTGTTTCTATTGCTAAAAAACCTCAGGGATATTGAATCTAATATATAATAGAATATGGCAGTTAACTGGCACAGTAGATAAAGTATTGGGTATGGAGAAAGAAGACTCCTCTTTCTAAGTTCAAATGTGGCCTCAGACCCTGGGCAAGTTACTTAGTCCTATTTGCCTCAATTTCCTCCTCTGTAAAAATGAGATAGAAAAGGAAATAGTAAATGACTCAAGTATTTTTGCCAAGAAAACCCCAAAGAGGATCACAAAGAGTTGAAGACAACTTACTCAACAACAACAATATAGTAGCAGTCTATAACAGAAGACCTGGGTTTAAGTTCAAACTGTTATTTTCTAGCTGTTTGGGGAGGCTTTGCACTGTGGGTTTGCTTCCTGACTTTTCAAATGAGGTTATTAGACTAAATTATTTTTAAATGAATATAGCAATGGATAGAGCACTGAACATGAAGTCAAATTCAAATCCAGATTTAAATATATTATTCTGACATAAATTATGTACACATCATGTAAGTTCTCAAGTCTTGGTTTCCTGAATCTATAAAATTATAGCACCAATATTGTTGAGAGGACCAAATGAAATTATGTACACCAAGTCCTTTGCTAACCTTAAAGCATTTATTAAGAGTGAACCCTCATTTCTATTACTATTTTTACAAACTCTAAAATTCATCCCATGATTTGGAATTTTACATAAAATGATTAAAGCAAGAAGATATTTAAGGGTCCGTTAAAGTGTTAGGTATATATTAATACTGTTATTTCCTTCATTATTTATCATTTGTTGAATTATGTAGACTTGATGGCAAGGGCCCAGCAGTGCAGAGTAATGGACTTTGGGAAGAGATCATAACTTTCTCAGAAGATCCAGATGAGAGTGAAGGGGAGGGAGAGAGGGAGGGGGGAGAGAGAGAGAGAGAGAGAGAGAGAGAGAGAGAGAGAGAGAGAGAGAGAGAGAGAGAGAGAGAGAGAGAGAGAGAAAGAAGGTGGA